>NC_134357.1:416241225-416557225 GCF_048569485.1 Anomaloglossus baeobatrachus | reverse complement strand
TGGCTGTCTCTATCTGTCCCTGGCTGTCTCTTTCTCTCCCTGGCTGTCTCTTTCTCTCCCTGGCTGTCTCTTTCTCTCCCTGGCTGTCTCTTTCTCTCCCTGGCTGTCTCTTTCTCTCCCTGGCTGTCTCTTTCTCTCCCTGGCTGTCTTTTTCTCTCCCTGGCTGGCTGTCTTTTTCTCTCCCTGGCTGTCTGTCTCTATCTCTCCCTGGCTGGCTGTCTCTATCTCTCCCTGGCTGGCTGTCTTTCTTTCTCTCCCTGGCTGGCTGTCTTTCTTTCTCTCCCTGGCTAGCTGTCTTTCTCTCCCTGGCTAGCTGTCTCTTTCTCTCCCTGGCTGGCTGTCTCTCTTTCTCTCTCTGGCTGGCTGTCTCTTTCTCTCCCTGGCTAGCTGTCTTTCTCTCCCTGGCTGGCTGTCTCTTTCTCTCCCTGGCTGTCTCTTTCTTTCTCTCCCTGGCTGTCTCTTTCTTTCTCTCCCTGGCTGTCTCTATCTCTCCCTGGCTGGCTGTGTCTATCTCTCCCTGGCTGGCTGTCTCTATCTCTCCCTGGCTGGCTGTCTCTATCTCTCCCTGGCTGGCTGTCTCTTTCTCTCCCTGGCTGGCTGTCTCTTTCTCTCCCTGGCTGGCTGTCTCTTTCTCTCCCTGGCTGGCTGTCTCTATCTCTCCCTGGCTGGCTGTCTCTATCTCTCCCTGGCTGGCTGTCTCTTTCTCTCCCTGGCTGGCTGTCTCTTTCTCTCTCTGGCTGGCTGTCTCTCTGGCTGGCTGTCTCTTTCTCTCCCTGGCTGGCTGTCTCTTTCTCTCCCTGGCTGGCTGTCTCTTTCTCTCCCTGGCTGGCTGTCTCTTTCTCTCCCTGGCTGGCTGTCTCTTTCTCTCCCTGGCTGGCTGTCTCTTTTTTCTCCCTGGCTGGCTGCCTCTTTTTCTCTCCCTGGCTGGCTGTCTTTTTCTCTCCCTGGCTGGCTGTCTTTTTCTCTCCCTGGCTGGCTGTCTTTTTCTCTCCCTGGCTGTCTGTCTCTATCTCTCTCTGGCTGGCTGTCTCTTTCTTTCTCTCTTTCTCTCTCTAGCTGGCTGTCTCTATCTCTCCCTGGCTGGTTGTCTCTTTCTCTCTCTCTCTGGCTGTCTCTTTCTCTCCCTGGCTGGCTGTCTCTTTCTCTCCCTGGCTGGCTGTCTCTTTCTCTCCCTGGCTGGCTGTCTCTTTCTCTCCCTGGCTGGCTGTCTCTTTCTCTCCCTGGCTGGCTGTCTCTTTCTCTCCCTGGCTGGCTGTCTCTTTCTCTCCCTGGCTGGCTGTCTCTTTCTCTCCCTGGCTGGCTGTCTCTATCTCTCCCTGGCTGGCTGTCTCTTTCTCTCCCTGGCTGGCTGTCTCTCTATCTGGCTGTCTCTATCTGTCCCTGGCTGTCTCTATCTGTCCCTGGCTGTCTCTATCTGTCCCTGGCTGTCTCTTTCTCTCCCTGGCTGTCTCTTTCTCTCCCTGGCTGTCTCTTTCTCTCCCTGGCTGTCTCTTTCTCTCCCTGGCTGTCTCTTTCTCTCCCTGGCTGTCTCTTTCTCTCCCTGGCTGTCTCTTTCTCTCCCTGGCTGTCTCTTTCTCTCCCTGGCTGTCTTTTTCTCTCCCTGGCTGGCTGTCTTTTTCTCTCCCTGGCTGTCTGTCTCTTTTTTTCTCTCTCTGGCTGGCTGTCTCTTTCTTTCTCTCTCTGGCTGGCTGTCTCTATCTCTCCCTGGCTGGCTGTCTCCTTTTCTCCCTGGCTGGCTGTCTCCTTTTCTCCCTGGCTGGCTGTCTTTCTTTCTCTCCCTGGCTAGCTGTCTTTCTCTCCCTGGCTAGCTGTCTCTTTCTCTCCCTGGCTGGCTGTCTTTCTCTCTCTCTCTGGCTGTCTCTTTCTCTCCCTGGCTGGCTGTCTCTCTTTCTCTCTCTGGCTGGCTGTCTCTTTCTCTCCCTGGCTAGCTGTCTTTCTCTCCCTGGCTGGCTGTCTTTCTCTCTCTCTGGCTGTCTCTTTCTCTCCCTGGCTGGCTGTCTCTCTTTCTCTCTCTGGCTGGCTGTCTCTTTCTCTCCCTGGCTGGCTGTCTTTCTCTCCCTGGCTGGCTGTCTCTTTCTCTCCCTGGCTGTCTCTTTCTTTCTCTCCCTGGCTGTCTCTATCTCTCCCTGGCTGGCTGTCTCTATCTCTCCCTGGCTGGCTGTCTCTATCTCTCCCTGGCTGGCTGTCTCTTTCTCTCCCTGGCTGGCTGTCTCTTTCTCTCCCTGGCTGGCTGTCTCTTTCTCTCCCTGGCTGGCTGTCTCTTTCTCTCCCTGGCTGGCTGTCTCTATCTCTCCCTGGCTGGCTGTCTGTCTCTATCTCTCCCTGGCTGGCTGTCTCTTTCTCTCCCTGGCTGGCTGTCTCTTTCTCTCCCTGGCTGGCTGTCTCTTTCTCTCTCTGGCTGGCTGTCTCTCTGGCTGGCTGTCTCTTTCTCTCCCTGGCTGGCTGTCTCTTTCTCTCCCTGGCTGGCTGTCTCTTTCTCTCCCTGGCTGGCTGTCTCTTTCTCTCCCTGGCTGCCTCTCTCTTTTTTCTCTCCCTGGCTGCCTCTCTCTTTTTTCTCCCTGGCTGCCTCTCTCTTTTTTCTCCCTGGCTGGCTGTCTTTTTTCTCCCTGGCTGGCTGTCTTTTTCTCTCCCTGGCTGGCTGTCTTTTTCTCTCCCTGGCTGGCTGTCTTTTTCTCTCCCTGGCTGTCTGTCTCTATCTCTCTCTGGCTGGCTGTCTCTTTCTTTCTCTCTTTCTCTCTCTAGCTGGCTGTCTCTATCTCTCCCTGGCTGGTTGTCTCTTTCTCTCTCTCTCTGGCTGTCTCTTTCTCTCTCTCTCTGGCTGTCTCTTTCTCTCCCTGGCTGGCTGTCTCTTTCTCTCCCTGGCTGGCTGTCTCTTTCTCTCCCTGGCTGGCTGTCTCTTTCTCTCCCTGGCTGGCTGTCTCTTTCTCTCCCTGGCTGGCTGTCTCTTTCTCTCCCTGGCTGGCTGTCTCTTTCTCTCCCTGGCTGGCTGTCTCTTTCTCTGTCTCTCTATCAGTCTCTATCTGTCTCTCCACAGAAATCATATTACCTCACAGAAAAGCTTCTTATACTAAGAATGTCTTTCGTTGTATATAGCAACCATTCACAGCTCCATTGACTTTAATGTAAACAGGTTTTTTGTCAAATAACTAAATCACGGGGTTACATTTCCTCCTCAAAACGTAGTCAATGACATTCCCTGAGTCAAATGGGGTGTCTGTGCAAAATATCGTAATTGTAAATGTGATGGTGCGGATTCCTTTACTGGACACGCACGCACGCACGCACGCACGCATGCACACACACACACGAGTGGACTGTTGACCTGTGGAGGTGCCTGTCGACCTGTTCGGTAGCAGCAGGCAATGGCGGCAGACTATGTCAAAGGGGGGGCAATGGCGGCACACTATGTGAAAGGGGGGACAAGGGTGTCTTCTATCAAAGTATCAAAGTTTTCTGTGGCGTCTGATCTATGTAGTTTCAAGTCTAAATTCCCAATACATACACTGTGTATGTATAGATTGGGAATGGAGGATTGAAACTGCATGGGTGACACACCCCAGCACACTGTGCCCCACTGGCCCTCCCTCCATCTTGGATATTTCCAATGTCTGACGCCACAGACTGTGTGCCCCACCATCAGGATATTCTGCATGTATCATGATGTATGTAGTGGATATAATGGAGGGGCACATACAGTGTACAGGCCGGGAACATCTGCCCACACCAATCCCAAACCCATATATTTTCACTACTACAACAAAAAGACCATGTGCACACATTGAGTATTTGGTGAGTTTTTTTACCTCAGTATTTTTTTTACAAATATGGAGGTAGAAAAGTCACTAAATGCTGAATGTGCAGACAATGCATTACAAATAATGAGGTAATGAACTCACCAAATACTCAGCGTGTGCATGTGGTCCAAGGCCTCATGCACATGTTCACTATTAGAGTGTTTGTTACAGTATTTGTTAAGCTATGTTCACATAGGGCGGTTTTGCAGTTTTTCTTCCATTGGTTTAATGTAAATACATGCTAATAACAAGCTGTAGCTTTTGCTCAGATTTTGATGCAGACAAAAAACACCCTGCGTTCAGTACTGGTGAGTTTTTACCTCAGTATTTGTAATGCCTCATGCACACGAGTATTTGGTAAGTATGTTACCAGTATTATTCAGTATTTGTTTAACTATGTTCACACAGGATGTTTTTGCTCAGTTTTTTTTTTTGGGCAGTAGTCTTGTTTACAGTTGGACTGTTCAATACTCTGCCTAATTGTTTGTTTTTTTTTATAAACTGAAGGGTATATTTATTAGAATAGTGGATGTTTTTTAGTTTCGGCAACTATTTTTCAGAAATGATCTGTTTCAGGTGTATGATGATGGGTCCTGTGACAGGTGCATGTGTAGGATGGGGGGGGGGGGGCACAGGTCCTGAACAGCCCGGGGCCTTGGTTATCCTTAATCCGCCCCTGGTAACGCTGTCCCCTATGAGTGGGAATGGTGACTACCTTGCTCCCTACTTGGCCTTATAAACCCCTACAACTGACCCTACTCTTCCCCCATTGTATGGTCTACCTCCCCCTCCAATCCTGGTCATGTCAGCCTCGCCCATAGCCACGGGCTAGTGCTACGGCCCTCTCTGGAGTGGGTAAAAAATGCAGAAGTGGGCGCATGTGTCTATTATACTTTTCCTCTGATTGTTTCACTCCTGGTTTTGGCTTACAAATACTGAGGTAAAAAAGTCACCAAATACACAAATTGTACACGTGGCCTAAGGGGATGGGGAAGAGGGGTCAAGACAGTAGCAGAAAGTTCATCGGCCATCTTACCCAGGCCTCTCCCTGCCTCTTTATACTACTGAAAAATGTTAAAAAGCTTTTTTCTATAATTCTGTTTGCACATGTAGACAGGTCCCTGTTCAGGATCCACATAAATTAGAGCAACAAATAACTAAGGGCACCTAATATTTAGGTCCTGATACATATTTCCTTTATGCAGAACGACCCTTGATTTCAATTAGAGTAGTCTACGTCACACAATGGGCGTGTCGAGCGTGTTCAGACCAACTGAAGTCTGATGCATGAAAAATTCACCACAAAAAACATCACAGACAAGGGGGACAGCAGGGAAACAATAACAACGGTGGGCCCTGGTACTAGTCAGATGGTAGATGGACACATCCTATCATCACCTGTAGCTGTCCTTACTCTCCTAGCCAGTCCCTATACAGTCTCCACAACTTTCTCCGAGCAGCACCCGGAGTCCCTGGTAAACACTACCGATGCCCTGACTAGTGAGAGGTGGGTGCTGTTTACAAAACCCACTGCTGCACTAAAGAGACTAGAGTGTAGGTGAGATGAACAGGATAAATAACCAAAATGGATAGGATACAACTCCAGGAGAATATACAGCAGCTCCTTCCACCAAGGTGGCTTTCATACAAATGGCTTTGTATAGTCAGCAAAGCTTGCTTGAAGACCTAGCGAAACACAAGGGAGTGTGGCTACCGTGCAGGTGCAGCTGACCTTAACTACAGGAGAGCTCTTATCAGAAAAACTGACATTAACTACTTCAGTGCCAAAGGAAACAAAACAACATTTAAATGCAGAGTCCCAGATAGAGATAAGGGGCTCCAGTCCTCAAGCTGCCACTAGTCTCCAAGAACAGGGAGACAACCGTGACAGTATAATGCTGCATTTTCCCTGTGTCAGCACTGTAGGAAATGAAACACTTGCTGCCAGGTACCCCCGAGCTCTCCATCAGATAGGCACCCTGTTATCAGTTTATCATCACAGAACCCTGCTAACAAACAGAATTTTACTAAAACACACTATCCCATTAAAAAGAATAGTTTAGCTTTAAAGTTCTGAAAAATCTATGGATAGCTATAGAACAGGAGGAGTTTAGGAGCTGCTCCTTGTCTATAACATACTCCTTGCAAATTAGTTGTTCAATGTGACAGGTTCCCTCTAAAAGGTAAATCCCAAGGTAAAACAGCCAACCAAAAAACATCTAGGAACTTTATCCAAAACTATAATGAGACCACCAATAGGAGAAAAGTCGTGAGCATTGAGAAATGTTTTGTTAGGGTCCCATAGTAGTAGTTAGTGAGGTACCTTTTATGTCAAACCCCTAATGTGAGGAGTAATTGTAACCCAATAGTCAGGTCACTCTGACACTTTTTTCCTTGACACAACTAGCACCAGTATATTTTCTTAAGATATTATGGTCTAGACAAATCTAAAAATTTCCATTCATTTCAGTTCTCTGTACGAAAGCCATTCTATTATCTACTATTATGAAGCACTAACATTTTGTGAGAAGAAACTGAAAGAATATGGTGGTGTACTGTATATATTGTGCTGGTCAAACTCCAATGTTTCCTAGTGAACAGCCTTTCTCTATAAGTGGAAGTGAGATTAAATCTCAGTAATAGCATTAATTTGTAATACATTGTATTACCCTCCAAAGATTTATAAATCCAAATTGATACACAGTTAAAGTCCATAAATCAGTATATCATTTGTCTTCATAAACATGTTCCATTGTATGGCCCTAAGAAGATCACTCTCAGTGTAGACATGCTCCGGCAATATCCAAACAAGCCATAATAGAGACGTTTATCACAGGATCGATAAGTGCTAGGCTAGCTTGTTATCAGAAAACCCATAACACATTCACCTGTAAGTAATCTAAAGCTTTCATATAGAAGGGTCAGGATATAGTATGTGGACAAGGGTCGCTCCCAGGTATAGGTGTCTTCTGTAATTTGGATTTACCAGTAATCCGAAGGATGTATCACTTTATGTAGTCAAATTGACATGCCATACTACGAAGTCATAAATATATGCCTGGCAAAAGGAAAGGAGTCAAGTCATGAAAAAAGGAGTCTGCTGGACTGATAGTCATAATGATGATAATAATAATAATAATAATAATAATAATAATAAATAGAGATGAGCGGACCTGTAGAAGTTCGGGTTAGCCAGGTTCGGATGGACTTTAGTTAAAAGTTTGTTTCGGGGCCCGTACATGACCCCTTAACCCGAACCCATATAAGTCAATGGGGATCCAAACATATGTGCTGTAAAATGACTGTATAAAGGTCATAGTAAGGGCTAGGGGGCTGCTGCAAAAGGATGCAAAATTGGGGCAATTGCCCTGAAAACAATGTGGATAGGGAATAAATTAAAAAGAAAAAAATTGTGTGGCCCCCCTATTTTTGATAACCAGCACAGGAAAAGCAGATAATGGAGGGCTACAACCCTCTGATTGGCTGCCATTAGTAAAGATGTGTAGAGACGTGCTGCTGTGCGCGGTACCACAAATTATACTCACCTGAAGGAAATCGCTGACAGTGGCGGCCCCGTGTAACGGGCCTCAATCTTCAAGGGGTCCAAGTGTCTGGGGGCCACCAGACGCACTCTCAGGGGCCACATGCGTGCTTGAGACCTCTGGTATAAATCTTCTATATTACCCTGATTGCCACTGAACCAGTGCAATCAAGATAAGTTGGCGCATCTAATGGATATGACAATTCTGGGATGACTGCAGGTTGCTATTTTCAGGCTGGGAGGTTGTAATAACCATGGCCCTTCCCAGCCTGATAATACCAACCTCCAGATGTCAGCTTTACCTTGGCTGGTTATAAAAAAAAAATGGGGGGGGGGACACCCCGCAAGCAATTTATTAAATTATGTATTTCAATAACTTTATAAAACGGTATGGAATCCCCTCTATTTATCAAAAATATTGGGTCAGAACCCATATAATTTTTTTACATTTTTTTTTCACAGTGATGCGCTGGCCAATCACAACCATGCCAATACTTGACATGGCTGTGATGGGGCCAGAAGTGCCCACACCTGAAAAGCTTTCAGATTGGCTGCTCAACCTTAAAACAACTTTATTTGGATGACAAACCTCAACAGGAACTGGACCTGCGATTTCAATATTACAATCTAGACTTTTTTGGAAATCTGAGCTCAGGACCAACCAGGCATTTAAAAGATGCGTTACACAATGAAATGGGTTTAGCTTAAGCTGGATGTGGCCCATAAAGAATTTTTTCTACCCTAAAGGAAACAGAAAAATAGCTTTAGACAAAAAGTTTTTAGTGTTGTTTCTTCAGCTTTATTTTCTAACTGTTTTGCTTATTAGAGTGTCTCTTTATTTTTTTTTCTTTTTATATATTTGTTGGGGTCATATTTGACACAGAGCTTTCCTTCATTCGCCATATACAATCACTCACTCGCTCATGTCACCTGCTTATTAAAAAGATCTCCAGAATCCAACCGTTTCTCACCTTTGAAACGGCCTAAAACCCTTAGGGCAAGCACGCACTTTGCATTCACCTACTTGCAGTTAATGAAGCACATTTTTCCCCTAATTGATTTGACCAAAGTTGCCCTTTTTTTTAGAAATTTAGCGGTGAAAACGCATGCGTTTTTACCGCGTTTTGGGTGCGTTTTCAGCGCTTTTTACATGCGTTTTCTCCTGCGTTTTGACAAATGCGTTTTGAACATCAAGACACTGCCTAATAAAGTTTAAACGGTCAAAATGAATGAAAAAAAGAGAAAAAAAACTATATTAATGGGAAAAATAATGAAAATAGATTTAATTCTAAAAATTACAGCGGTAATATACATTTTATCAGAAATATAGTGTGGCGCCCTGGACAAGCCAGGGGCCACAGGTGACAACACACACACACACCCCCACCCCCAGCAGTTCACAGCAGACATCCCCAGTGAGACCTGATTCCTTCCCTCGGGTTCAGACAGACACACTAGGTGGGCGGAGTCAAGCAGATAGGCACGCCCACCGAAGAGTCTAGCTGGCATGAGGCAGGAAGCAGGTCCAGACAAGTCCAGGAGAGGAAGAGAGAGGAGGTCTGCAGAGAGGCAGACGCAGACTGGGGCCTAGGTTGGAGCCTAGGGCCCTCGTGTAGCAGTCAGGCAGACGGTAGTGGCCGTCTGCGAGAGCCGGGAAGACAGTCTGGTGGAACCGTAGGTAGCCGGGGCTGGGCGGTGGCCCACTGGTACCGAACCGGGGAGCCAGCTGGAAACCGGAGCACAGTAGGAGCATACGGAAGGTGCAGGAAAGGACTTACATTACCAACCTGGGGTCAGGGGAAAAACACCGCAGCCGTCTGTGGGACTCGTCCATCCAGCCGTTTGTTTGACCAGAGACTCTGTGTGAATTACTGGCTGAGTGAGTACCACCGTGCCATGCGGCACAGCGCTGCCCCCGCGACCCTGCACCTCACCAGGCCCCGTAACCCGCCTGCCATCCATCCCTACCCCATCACCGGGCCCCGGGACAACCAACATCCAAGCTGCTCCCTGTCATCGCTCCCGGGATCCCCGTCCAGAGAAGCGGTGGTGTCACCAATCTCACCACAACCGTGGGTGGTGTCACGGACAATAAATCCCCAAAACCAAACCCCTTTTCACTCACGGGCGAGGAACGCCGCTCGAGTCCCCGGGATCCGGCCCACCGCTCGAGCCACCACCGAGCAGCAGCAGCAGCCGGACCCGAGCAGTGGGAGAGCGCAGCGTCCCTTCCTCCGCCCGCGACAATAGCAATAAATGCATATTTTTCATAAATTTAATTGTCGGTTTTTGTGTGTGTGTAAAGGGACATATGAAATCATTATTTTGATTTGCAAAAAGCATGCGGTTTGGTAGTCCAAAACACATGTTTTCTGCACATAAAAAGCAGGCAAAACGCAGGAATTTGATGGAATCTTGGCTTTTGACATTTCTCATTGACTTCAATGTTAGCAAAACGCACCCAAAATGGCAAAAACAATTGACATGCTGCTTCTTTGAACGCATGGTTTTTGCCACAAAATATGCAAATTAAACGCAGCGTTTTAAAACGCAAAGTGGGGTCTGGAAAACATATTTATCCATAGAATAACATGGAAACGCAAAACGCAGGCCATTTGGCATGAAAAAGATGCTTCTCAAAACGCTGCAGAAACGCAGGTAAAAATGCGAGGGCGTGCTTGCCCTTACAGTCGCTCTTATTCATTCTCGTCTGGACTATTGCAACTGTTTACTGATGGGTCTCCCTCTAACCAAACTTTCTCCTTTACAATCCATCCAGAAAGCAGAAGCCAGGGTCGTAGTCCTGTCCAGCCACTTCACCGACTCCTCCACCTTGTGCCAGTCACTACACTGACTGCCTATTAGCTACAGAATATCTTAAATAATGGTCAGATCATACACTACAAGTACGCTTTACCTCTATTTCCCCATAGATTGTAAGTTTGTGAGCAGGCCCTAAGGCTGTGTGCGCACGTTGCGTAATTGCATGCATTTACGCTGCGTATTGCACGGCAGCATAAATGCATGCATCCTGAATTCCATAATTAGTGCGCACGATGCTTTTATGAACGCAGCGATTTGGGTGCTAAAATTTTGATCCAAATCCATGCATTCATAAAATGAGCATGTCAATTTGTGCGCTTTGGATGCATCTCCCACTCTGTCTATGGTGGGGGCAGCAGCCAGAGCGCAGGAAATCAGCTTTTTTTGTACAAAAAAACTGCAACCATTACGCAGTGTTTCTGCAGCGATTTGAAGTGCACATGTGCTGTCAAATCACAGCGGAATATTCAGCAGTTACGTGCGCATGAGCCCTTATTCCTTTTGTAGCTTCTGAACTAGGTGCTACTTTGTTTTGTTTTTGTCTGTACAAGCCCCCACTTGATTGCAAAGTGCTGAGGAATATGTTGGCGATATAAAAATAAACTTTATTATTATTACAAGCACTTTTTTAAATGAAAGCTAAAAGCTTTAATAAGTTTCATCCTTGTATGATCTAAAGAATCCATAGATTTTCAGAGTGTGTGGCCTAACTATTTAACAGTATATATTTTGGGGACTCATCATCTGTGTTTGATGAGTGGTGGCATGCTATGAGGATTCTCTGGTGCTCCCAATGAGACCAAGTGATCATGTGATTGCAAGTATGTAATATACAGTGAGTACGGAAAGTATTCAGACCCCTTTACATTTTTCACTCTTTGTTTCATTGCAGCCATTTGGTAAATTCAAGAAAGTTCATTTTTTTCTCATTAATGTACACTCTGCACCCCATCTTGACAGGAAAAACCAGAAATGTATAAATTTTTATTAAACAAGAAAAACTGAAATATCACATGGTCATTATTCAGACCCTTTGCTCAGTATTGAGTAGAAGCACCCTTTTGAGTAGTACAGCCAGGAGTCTTCTTGGGAATGATGCAGCAAGTTTTTCACACCTAGTTTTGGGGATCCTCTGCCATTCTTCCTTGCAGATCGTTTCCAGTTCCGCCAGGTTGGATGGTGAACGTTGGTGGATAGCCATTTTCAGGTCTCCAGAGATGCTCAATTGGGTTTAGGTCAGGGCTCTGGCTGGGCTAGTCAAGAATGGTCACACAGTAGTTCTGAAGCCATGCCTTTGTTATTTTAGCTGTGTGCTTAGGGTTATTGTCTTGTTGGAAGGTGAACCAAATCCAAATCTCTTGGACCTTGGACTCGTTGAAGCATCGGTAACCGGTGCGAAACGGCCGTTGTCCGTGTGTATAATATCCTTGCATCCTCCCCCTATGCCTGAATAAACCACATCATTCTGAAAAATCTACACAGGTGAGTGCCTCATTTTTCTTCACATTTGAAGTTTTATGGGGTGTTTATTTACCATTTTCATTATATGGTAAATCAGACCTGGCATTATGATTTCTAAGGTTAGTTTGAGTTCGTAGATACCAAACCCTGTGTAGTTTTACTTTTATCTAAAAGGTGAAAAAATTGTGAAGTTTTTCCTAAAAAATAATTGTGCCTTTGTTGCCATTTTACGAGACCCGTAGCATTCTCATTTTTCCGGATCAGTGATGGTTTATTTTTTTAATCTTGTTGAAGAACCTGTGATGATGTCATGATCATGTGACCATAATGGGCGAAGCTCAGCAGAGAAGTGATGTTGAAGGACTTGTGGTGATGTCACGATTATGTGACCATAATGGGCAAAGCTCAGCAGAGAAGTGATGTTGAAGGACCTGTGATGATGTCACGATTGTGACCGTAATGGGTGAAGATCAGTAGAGAAGTGATGTTGAAGGACCTGGGTTGTAATCAATTACAATGCTGGGGGCGTGACTAAGTAAAAAAAAGAACCACGACTAAACTTGAGTGACCGTGACTGATCCCAGCAAAAGTGCCACCCCTATGACTAAAACCTAAGGTATGTACTGCATTCACCTAAGCATATAAAGTCTTCTTTTAAAATAAATACATTGGCTTTTATTTTATACCATGTAAGTGATGCACATTGCATCATTTAGAACACATTGGGGGTGATTTAATATAAAAAAAAAAAAAAATACATGACAGGTTCCCTTTAAGTTTCATTGAGATTTCATCAGTAGCAGGATTTTTATAGTACAGAAAAGATTTGATTCTGCACTTAAATAACTGCAGGTTTTTTTTCATGCTTTTTTTTTTAGCCTTCACACAGACACCTCTAGAGAAAAAAAGCACCAAAACCGCACAGTTCAGCAGCATATTTAGACACAGACAATGAGTACAATTTTGATGAAATCACATTCCCTTTGCTTGGCAAGGTAAACAAAGCAGAATTTCAGTCTAAAAAAAGCAGCAGAAAAAACACGCAGTATTTGCACATGTGAATATGGCTTAAATGTGCAAGCAAAGTGGATTTGATTTTATCAAAACTCCTGTCTCGGCAGCTGGGGAACTATGCAGTTTTTCTGTTTTGTTTTTTTTCTTTTTTCTATAAACTTCTATGTGGAACCTGTTAAAAAAATACATAAAAAAAAACAACAAACCCTACCATTGTATATATGTGTAGAATCAAAGCTTTTCTGTACTATTAAATAAAGTTTTATAAACGCTGCTTTACATCAGCATCAAAAACACGTCAAATAAGAGCAAATGTGAAAACTGCCTAAATGCTACATTTCTGTAAAATGTATGTATATTATATATACAGTCATATGAAAAAGTTTGGGCACCCCTATTAATGTTAACCTTTTTTTCTTTAGCACAATTTGGGTTTTTGCAACAGCTATTTCAGTTTCATATATCTAATAACTGATGGACTGAGTAATATTTCTGGATTGAAATAAGGTTTATTGTACTAATAGAAAATGTGCAATCCGCATTTAAACAAAATTTGACCGGTGCAAAAGTATGGGCACCCTTATCAATTTCTTGATTTGAACACTCCTAACTACTTTTTACTGACTTAATAAAGCACTAAATTGGTTTTGTAACCTCATTGAGCTTTGCATTTCATAGGCAGGTGTATCCAATCATGAGAAAAGGTATTTAAGGTGGCCACTTGCAAGTAGTTCTCCTATTTGAATATCCTATGAAGAGTGGCATCATGGGCTCCTCAAAACAACTCTCAAATGATCTGAAAACAAAGATTATTCAACATAGTTCAGGGGAAGGATACAAAAAGTGGTCTCAGAGATTTAAACTGTCAGTTTCCACTGCGAGGAACATAGTAAGGAAATGGAAGAACACAGGTAAAGTTCTTGTTAAGCCCAGAAGTGGCAGGCCAAGAAAAATATCAGAAAGGCAGAGAAGAAGAATGGTGAGAACAGTCAAGGACAATCCACAGACCACCTCCAAAGACCTGCAGCATCATCTTGCTGCAGATGGTGTCAATGTGCATCGGTCAACAATACAGCACACTTTGCACAAGGAGAAGCTGTATGGGAGAGTGATGCAAAAGATGCAGTTTCTGCAAGCACGCCACAAACAGAGTCGCCTGAGATATGCAAAAGCACATTTGGACAATCCAGTTACATTTTGGAAGAAGGTCCTGTGGACTGATGAAACAAAGATTGAGTTGTTTGGTCATACAAAAAGGCGTTATGCATGGAGGCAAAAAAACACGGCATTCCAAGAAAAGCACTTGCTACCCATAGTAAAATTTGGTGGAAGTTCCATCATGCTTTGGGGCTGTGTGGCCAATGTCGGGAACCGGGAATCTTGTTAAAGTTGAGGGTCGCATGGATTCAACTCAGTATCAGCAGATTCTTGACAATAATGTGCAAGAATCAGTGACGAAGTTGACGTTACGCAGGAGATGGATATTTCAGCAAGACAATGATCCAAAACACTGCTCCAAATCTACTCAGGCATTCATGCAGAGGAACAATTACAATGTTCTGGAATGGCCATCCCAGTCCCCAGACCTGAATATCATTGAACATCTGTGGGATGATTTGAAGTGTGCTGTCCATGCTCGGCGACCATCAAACTTAACTGAACTGGAATTGTTTTGTAAACAGGAATGGTCAAATATACCTTCATCCAGGATCCAGGAACTCATTAAAAGCTACAGGAAGTGACTAGAGGCTGTCATTTTTGCAAAAGGAGGATCTACAAAATATTAAGGTCACTTTTATGTTGAGGTGCCCATACTTTTGCACCGGTCAAATTTTGTTTAAATGCGGATTGCACATTTTCTGTTAGTACAATAAACCTCATTTCAATCCAGAAATATTACTGAGTCCATTAGTAATTAGATATATGAAACTGAAATAGCTGTTGCAAAAACCCAAATTGTTATAAAGAAAAAAGGTTAACATTAATAGTGGTGCCCAAACTTTTTCATATGACTGTATAATCAAATATATATTATTATATATAAAATCAAATCACACAATTTTTTATGACATTTAACGATCACCGTGAATAATGTGATGTACAGGTTGTTACGAATGCAGGAATATAAATATATCTGTTATTTGCTGATTTAAGATGATTATTATTTAAATAAATTATTGTTTTTTAGTAATTTTATAGGAAGAAAAAAAATCTGACATTTATTTTCCCTCTAGAATACAGGGACATAGAAATACACAGGTATATACAGATATAGCTCTATGTATCAGTACAATCTGCAGTTTGAGAGCCTGCAGTGCAGCTTCAAGTTTAGAAAATGCACCCACTTCTATTACTGCAGGCTGTGGCTCAGAAGTTTGCCTGTTGCTTATAATAATACATAGTTGTGGGTTTGATTCCCAGGGAGACCAAAAGTGTTCATGTTATTTTGTTGGTTTTTTTTTTTATGTTGTATTTAAAAAAACAAGTACATTAAATTTAAATTTATCATTACTGTAGTTGTTTTTCATTATTTTTAGTAATTTTATAGGAAGAAAAAAAATGTTTTTACTTTCTCAGTGGAAAATAGGTACATAGAAATACACTGCATCTCAATGTATCAGTATAACCTGCCTGTGGGTTCAAAATCACCCTATTGTTGTTATTGCATGCTATGGCTGCTGCTGTCTGCAATAATTCAGGTTGTGGGTTTGATTCCTTTTAAGACCAGTGTCGCGGGCGGGGAGGACGCCGTCGCTGCTGCGCTCTCGCTAACGCTCGGGTCTGGTGCTGCTGCTCGGTGGCTCGAGCGGTGGGCCGGATCCGGAGACTTGAGCGGCGCTCCTCGCCCGTGAGTGAAAGGGGTGGTTGGTTTGGGGGATTTAGTCCGTGACGCCACCCACGGGTCGTGGTGAAGATGGGCACCACTGCTGCTGGTGACGGGGATCCCGGGAGCGATGGTAGGGAGCAGCAGGGATGATGTTTTCCCCCTCCGTGGGTAGGGGTTGGTGGTCTCGGGGCCTGATGATGTGACGGGGAGGCAGGGTTGGTGAGGTGCAGGGTTGCAGGGACAGCGCGGCGCGGTGCCGGATGGCACGGGTGTACTCACTCAGCAAGAAAGGTACAAAGTCCTCGGTAAACCAAACGGCTGGATGGACGGGTCCCGCAGCCGGCTGCTGTGTTTCTCCCCGGACAGGTGATGGTGGCTGTCTTTCCCTGCACCTTGATGTTCTCCTTCTGACTACTATGGATTCCCAACGGTAGTCCGCTCCCCGGTGTATGGGTACCGGAGGAGCCCGTTTGCCCGCAGGCGCTGGCCCTTGGGTCTCTAGCCGTAGGCGGTAGCTGTATACCCTCACGGTGTGGGCTGTTGCCTTCAATCGAGACTTTTGCTGTTGTGAAACCCCTGGGGTTCCAGTCACATTCGGATCTGACTATTGACGGCGGCTCCAAGCCTGGTCGGGGTCCGATGGCCCTGCCTGTGTGTGCTGGCTTCACTTCGCTCTCCACAAACCCAGACACCCAAGTGCTTGCTCCTCTCTCTTCAAACTCTAAACTCTATCTGTCACTTTTCCCGCCTCCATTCCTGTGAACTCCTCGGTGGGTGGGGCCAACTGCTTGGCTCCGCCCCACCTGGTGTGGACATCAGACTCTGGAGGGAGGCAACAAGGGTTTTTTGTTTGGCTGGTGTCCCTGTCTAATGGGGGTGGGGGTGTTTGAGTGTTATCTGTGACGACCTGGCTAGGCCAGGGCGCCACACCAGATCACTACAAAATAAGAATTGTTTTATTCAATAAATGCGAGTACGGGAGAGCATATATGCAGTCCCTGCAGGGGGAGCCCCAAATTACGCTGAATTTGGGACTATTGGGAGCTATATATTATATAGCTGTTGGCCCAATGATTGTTCAGCCGAGAGCTGTCTCTTCCAACTCCCCCATGCACAGGAGCACTTAGCCAAATTCTTCTGTGTTCTCCAAAAAAGAGCCAGAACCAGCTGGCAGCGTCTTCTCTCAGAGCAGTGCATCGACATTTGAAGTTTAACAGACTGAGGCTTTCTCTCCCCAGACATCAACGAGTTTGCGGACTCATCTAATGTGTATGGAGGCATTTACAAGGCGATTGCACATTCAGGTACAAGGACAAATTCAGATTTTTGGTTGAAGAAACAATGATATAATTATAAAGTCAAAGCCCACACTAGAGAGATGTAAATAGTGAAGGTTTCCCAAGGTTACTTACATAATCAGACTTCAGCACTGATTGCAATCTTACAATCTCTATCACCATTTCCATAACAATAACAGTTCCAAAGTTAATTACAATGAAAAACTGCACACCAGCCCCGCTTCCTGTAATAACCTCCAGATAATGTGCTGTTATACAGCTGTAATTCAGAGATTAGGCCTAGGCCCAAAGATGTTATGTGTTCTGAAATGGTGTTCATAACTCTGTACGAAGCTAGGACAGAAGGATATATTATTCTAATGGCCATACATCATAAATAACAGCATACATAAGTACGTTGGTCTATTCCAAAAGATGTTTCAGTCCTTTTCCTACCCTTCTTATGTTTGTCTCCATTTTTCGAACCTTTGGTGAAGGATCAATGATAGTCTCCAGCCAATGACCTTGCCCCTTTAACATCCTTGAGGTTAAAGTCTAAAGCTGGGGTCACACTAAACGACAGCGACAACAACGTCGCTGTTACGTCACCATTTTCTGTGACGTAGCAGCGACCTTGTAAGTCGCTGTTATGATCGCTGCTTAGCTGCAGCCGAAGCAGCGATCATAACGACACAAGTCGCTGTGCTGCAACATGTGCAGAGAGCAGGGAGCCGCGCACACTGAGCGCTGGCTCCTTGCTCTCCTAGCTACAGTACACATTGGGTTAATTAACTCGATGTGTACTGCAGCTACATGTCACAGTGCAGAGAGCAGGGAGCCGCGCACACTGAGCGCTGGCTCCTTGCTCTCCTAGCTACAGTACACATCGGGTTAATTAACCCGATGTGTACTGCAGCTACATGTCACAGTGCAGGGAGCAGGGAGCTGCGCACACTGCTTAGCGCTGGCTCCTTGCTCTCCTAGCTACAGTACACATCGGGTTAATTACACGATGTGTACTGCAGCTACATGTGCAGAGAGCAGGAGCCGGCACTGGCAGCGTGAGAGCGGCGGAGGCTGGTAACGAAGGTAAATATCAGGTAACCACCTTGGTTACCCGATGTTTACCTTGGTTACAGCTTACCGCAGCTGCCAGACGCCGGCTCCTGCTCCCTGCTCGCTTCCTTTCGTCGCTCTCTCGCTTTCACACACAGCGATCTGTGCGGGAGAGCGACGACCAAAAAATGAAGCTGGACATTCAGCAACGAGCGGCGACCTCACAGCAGGGGCCAGCTCGTTGTTGGATGTCACACACAGCGACAGCGACGGGACGTCGCTGCAACGTCACAGAAAATGGTGACGTAGCAGCGACGTCGTTGTCGCTGTGTGTGACACCACCTTAAGTTTCATAGACTGTATCTGCTAATATATCTGCTTTAATTCTTCTTCGTAACCCTGCTTTAGCTGGGATCTCATGCTTTTAATTCATAGTTGTATGACCTTTTTCCAAGATCCACAGCTCTAGATTCCACCTGTTTGCTAAAAGCAGAATTTTATACAATTGTTTCTTGTCATCCTAAATAATTAATGTCTATGGATACTCTCAATAGCGTTATCTTACTTAGAAAGAAATTACTTATTTAGTTTGAAACATTGTTTCAGCGTGAGGTGGGCTGAGAACCCCAATAAATGCACCTAAAAATGATTAAAAAGCATATTGAAACGTGTTTTTCAAACGTGTTAGAGCATTTAGCTTCTACATGTTTTAATGTATAGACAGAAAAACGAGTTGACAGTGAATCGTTAGTGCGCTCATTCTGAAGTCAGGGTCTGTAACCAGTATCTCTCTATTCTTAAACTAAGCTGATTTATGACATCAAAGTTCATTTTTCAACTGGTCATCAATCTTTGATCTGACTACTCCCCCATCCTAGACTTGAGGGCTCAGTCCCACTGTCCCAGCATTCACTGCTCTTGTCCTGGCTCCTGCGGCGAAGCTCAGTGCAGCGAATACATTGAATTAAACATTCTCTTCCTCTTTCTCCAGTAGAGGAATTTGTGAATTCTTTTATCCGTAGGTAGCAGCTTTACCATGGAACCTGGACTGATAGGTACAGGACAATTTATTTGGTAATCTTGACCTGTATTGCAGGCGGGGAACCCAGAGGCTGATTTTTCAGTTATATAGGGAGACATATACACATATATTGTTAAATAAAGGAAGGAGTTAAAATCTTCAAGCCAGCAAAAAATGTTTATAGGAGGTGAGTCCACCCATTAGACAAAGAGCTGATGTGGGGGTTTGGCTAAGCTGGGTGGATACTGAGAGTGTCTACATTTACCATGCAGTTGTGTTTTCTACTATTTGCTACCATGTAAGAAACGCCTAAATTTATGCATGGTATGCCCATATTTCTGAAGACTAAAAAAAAAAAAAGAGATGATTCTCATTAAAATCCTTTGGAGAGTTTTGGAAATGACATGCCTGTGTATTTCTTTAATTCTCACTGGCACAGTAGAATTAATCCCAGAAACTTTTAATTGTTGTAAGAATTACTTCAACAATATATACAAATATATACATATATCTCTATGTGCCTAGAGGTGAAGAAAAAGGTCAGATATTTTGTTCCTATAAAATAATAACAAAAACATCCTTTTTTAAAATCTTCATTTTTCCCTGGAACTCAACCCAACAACTTTCAAACATTTCAGCAGGAGCCCTAGGTCTTGACCCACAGACCCTGGTGATGTCACAGAGAGAATTTAGTGTACGTGAAGTTGCAATGCAGCCTCTGCCTCCACAGGTAGATTATATTGGACATAGATATCCATTATACAGAGCACTGCATGTCCTGTGTTTGGAGAATAAAATATTGTTTTTCTTCTAATAAAAATTACTAAAAATAATTTAAAAAATTAGAATATTGTCACTTTTTAAAATCAATAAACATCACAAATCAGCAAATAACATGGAAATTTTTGGTATTCCTGTAATCGTAACGATCTGCACAACACATCGATCATATTATTTATGGTGATAGATAAATGGTGTAAAACATGGCATGATTGCTTATTGTTCGCTATTAAATGCATTACAAAAAGTAATAAAAATGTAACGCTAAGGCCATGTTCATACGTAGCGTAAATGCTGCATTTTTTTCTCCAGGTGCTTGTACCACACAATGCAATAACAATCTTCTTTGATTATTACCTGTTTGCTGCCTTTTTGTGCATTTTCCTTGATATGCATGTTTTTTGTAGGTGTGAATTCTAGTTTTTAATTCATTTCAATGCCACAGAAATGCTTTTGCAACGCCTTTTTTTTCTTGTGTTTTATTCAGGCTCCACAAAAAAAGCCTATAGAGAGAAAAAAAAAATCACCAAAAGCATCTATAGATGCTCAGCAGGCGGAGATTTCATGAAATCACATTCACTTTGCTTGGACAATTAAACACAGCAGAATATCTACAAAAAAGCATGTCCAAGCAAAGTGGATGTGATTTGATGAAAAGACATGGCTGAACTCTGCAGTTTTGGTGCTTTTTATTTCCCTAGAGGCTTCTATGTGGAGCTGTGAAAAACTGCAGTTACTTTTTTAAGTGCAGAATCAAATATTTTCTGTATTATAAAAACACTTAAAAACGCAGCTTCACATCTGCATCAAAAACACATGAAATATGGGGAAAATAAAAATGCAACAAAAATTCAATAACTAGAGAAGAATGTTATTGTGTAGTTTGGTGCAGTCACCTGCAGAAAACAATAAACACAGTATTTATGCAATGTGTGAACTTGGCCTAACAGACACACAAAGGCAGCATGTCATATAGTGAAGCTATATATTGACAAGAAAGTTCTGGCTACTATAACTATGAGTGAATGAACAGTCTGGGGGATCTGCTGAACATCTCTCACTGCCAAATGGATGTCGCTTGGGATGTGGCTAGGGCATGGCCAAAATTTGTGGCAACATGCTGCATGCCCTGCATAATTTGTCCTTTCTTTTTTTCAAAAGTTGGGAGATATGCCGTACCCTATCGTAATGCTGTAACAAGTATTGAGTAGACCTTGAAAAACTACGGCACTTGGGTTACATCCGGCCCTGCAGACCGGGACAGTAAATGGCTGGAAACAGTGGACCATGGACTGCACACCATGGTCACCCTCTCCACCTCCTTACCAATTTCACTAATATCTGCATCCTTGGCATGCAGATGCCGGTGAATATAACATGATATGAGTGCAGCAGGTGCGATGACGTCCTTAGATTGCACTTCTTATGGAGCCTCATTGTGCCTAGCAAACTCGAAAGTAGAGCACCAGGGTCATCTTTATGTTCTTGGGGACTGTAGAGGTCATCATACATAGAATCATAGAATGTTACAGTTGAAATGGACCTCCAGGGTCATCGTATGTGACCTTCTGCTCAATGCAGGATTCACTAAACCACTGTCTGTCCAGCATCTGTTTGAAGACTTCTATTGAAGGATAACTCACCACCTCTTGCGACAGCCTGTTTCACTCATTGATCACTCTCACTGTCAAAAAGTTTTTTCTAATATCTAATCTGTATCTTCTCCCTTTCAGTTTTGTTCCAATGCTTCTCGTGTTTCCATGTCCAATGAGAATAAGGACGATCCCTCTACACTATACTCTGTGATATTCTTTCAGATATTTATAGACAGATATTAAGTCTTCTCTTAGCCTTCTTTTTTGCAATCTAAACATTCCCAGATCCTTTAACCATTCCTCGTAGCACATAGTTTGCAGTCCGCATACCATCTTGGTAGCCCTTCCCTGAACTTGCTCCAGTTTTTAAATGTCTTTTTTTAAAATATGGTGCCGTGAACTGGACACAGTATTCCAGATGAGGTCTCACCAAAGAGGAGTAGAGGAGGATAATTACTTCATGTGCCCAAATGAGGTCTGACCAAAGAGGAGTAGAGGGGGATAATTACTTTACGTGATCTAGACTCCATGCTTCTCTTAATACATCCCATAACTGTGTTTTCCTTATTTTGCTCCTGTATTACACTGTTGAGTCATGTGCAGTCTGTGATATGTTAGCATACCCAAGTCTTTTTCACACGTGCTGTTGCTTAGTTTCTGTAGATTCTGTAGATGTTATTTTTGTTTTTCTTGACCAGATGTAAAATTTTGAATTTTTCCCTGTTAAATACCATTCTGTTAGTCGCTGCCTATTGTTCCAGCTTACAGTGGCATGCAAAAGTTTGGGCACCTGTCACAATGACTTTGGGATAGCAGGGAACTGGGGACCCTAAGCTGTCGCTCAAGCTAGGGGACCTTATGCTATCCCTATTCTCAGGGATACTCCTAATGGTGGAGAGGTCTGAGTCTCCTTCCTCGCCCTGCTCCTGACCAGTCCTGATCTAATTCCCCCTCCTCCAGGGAGGGATGGGACAGAATGTAGAATGTATTCAATTAAGTTTCAACAAATTCTTAATGCAAACATAAAACTATCTGTATTGGTTCTACAATTGGATAGTGATCTTAAACACACATCAAAATCCATATAAGACTACCTCAAAAGTCACAAACTGAAGGTTTTACAATGTCCCTCACTGTCCCCTGATCTGAACATCATTGAAAGTCTGTGGCTAGACCTAAAAAAAGCAAGGCATGCAAGATGACCTAAGAATTTCACAGAACTGGAACACTTTCCTAAGGAAGAATGGATGAAAATTTCACAAACAAAAATTGAATCTATACAGTAAGGTACATGTACATTGTGTGGTGCAGCTCTACTACTACACAACTGAACACTTAATTATGGTCATCCCCAACCATGAACTTTTAATATATACATACTGTATATGTGAGGGCCAGGAGGACTGGTAGGCCCAGGAGGTGGATCTGTGGCGCCCTGGACAAGCCAGGGGCCACAGGTAACAACACACACACACCCCCACCCCCAGCAGTTTCACAGTAGACATCCCCAGTGAAACTTGATTCCTTTCCTCGGGCTCAGACAGACACACCAGGTGGGCAGAGTCAGGAGATGGAGACGCCCACCCAGGAGTTAGCTGGCCTGAGGCAAGAATCAAGCGCAGTCAAGTCTTAGGAGAGGAAGAGAGAGGAGGTCTGCAGAGAGGCAGACGCAGACTGGGGCCTAGGATTGGAGCCTAGGGCCCTCGTGCAGCAGAGAGTCAGGCAGACTGTAGTGGCCGTCTGCAGGGAGCCGGGGAGACTGTTGGTGGAACCGTAGGTAGCCGGGGCTGGGCGGTGGCCCACCGGTACCGAACCGGGGAGGCAGCTGGAAGCCGGAGCGCAGGAGGAGCGTGCATGGAGGTGGAAGAAAGGACTTACACCACCAAACTGGGTCAGGGGAGAAACAACAACCGCTGCTGTCTGTGGGCACCCGTCCATCCAGCCGAGTGTTTTACCAAGGACTGTGTCGTGATTACTGGCTGAGTGAGTACCCCGTGCCGTGCGGCACAGCGCTGCCCCTGCGACCCTGCACCTCACCAGGCCCCGTAACCCGCCTGCTACCCATCCACCTACCTCACCGGGCCCCGGGACAACCAACCCCCTACCCACGGAGGGGAGAACTAACATCTAGCTGCTCCATACCATCACTCCCGGGATCCCCGTCCAGAGCAGCGGTGGTGTCACAACCTCACCACAACCGTGGGTGGCGTCACGGACAATCTCCCTTACCAAATCCCCTTTTACTGTGGAGCCTGGGATCACAGACCGGGTCACGCCACCGTGATACCCACAGAAGTGACCTCGTGGCCCGGATCTGAGTACCCCCTGGTCCCCGGGTGACACAGATCCACTGGACCGAGCACCCTACCGGAGGGCAGGGTACACGGTAGCCGGAGCACTAGCGTGGCAGGGACAGGTAGAACCAGGTCACCAGGGTCTCGGGGTTCCTTAGACAGTACAGGATACAGGCACAGGTACCAGGTAGCAAGGACAAGCAGTAAAACAGGACAGGGCACAAGGGGACCTGAGCACCTAGCTCAAAAGACAAGGCTTTAGGACACGTCCTTCCAAGATACTTCTTTATAAAACACGTTGATCAGGCCCCGCCCACATGGAAAGGCCAGTCTTATATACCCAACACAGCCCTATGCAATATCCTGCTTCAGGATGTCAGGATGCTTCGGACATGTCAATTGTTTTTGCCATTTGGGTTTTGCACTGCAAAACTGAGTTTTTCCCCAAAGTTCTGCCACAAAAAGGCTGCAGTTTGAACTTCATAGTGCAGTCTAGAAAACCAAATTCCCATAGACTTTGCTTGAAAAGCAGAACACATCCATTTTGGCATTAAACGCTGCAGTTGAAAAAGCAGCAAAAAGCAGGTAAAAAGCAAAGTGCGTTCTTACCCTTAAACTTACATAGCACAATGGCAGATGTTATTTAGTATGGCTGTTCAGATGACAGTTTTTTCACATGGATCACCGCATGCGCTATTCACTTCCATATTACAAATTAAACTGCCGTTTCAAGTCTATGGGTGCACAAATAAAGAATGAAAAACCGGATTCCATGTGGTTCAGTCGTTTTGCATCTGTTTCCCCCCGATGGATTGTAATTATTAACATAGGAAACTGGATCTGGTTTTGTAACTTTTATTTGGGATGTATAAGGACAGATACCATATGGATGGGAAACGGATGTAAAAAAACGGATGACGGTATTGATTAAAATTGGACGATTTTTTTATACTCTCATCTACCCATACCGAAAAAAAAAAAGAAAATCCGATTATTTTATTTTTAGTACCAGAACAATAAATAGTCAAATTACAGAATTGCTGAGATGTAGATCAGATTCCAAAAGGCATGCAAGAAGCATTATAGATGTACCTCTCTCCATACTCATCGTGCAAGCCATAAAAACTAGATACTTTTAACTAGTTTGTAAACTCTAATATCTTCTATAGGAAAAGTATGTGTCATCGGTTAGTAGTCACACTAGATTAGTATTTGTGTAATTTCTAATCTACAGGGCGCATGTACAGTATATGCTCAGCTCTGCATTGTGAATCGATGTATCTTGAACTCGGCACGTATAAATATGCTTGGAGTAAACACATACTTTATTATACGGCTCATCTGGTTTATCAGCAGATTATAACCTCTGCAAGAACACTTATTACCTTGTTCATTTTACTTTGCTTCATCACATGGCCGATAATAAAATCAATACGGTTCTTGAAACAGTTGGAGTGAAAGTGACTTTGGACACTTCCTTATCTTTATTTACCTGTGGAATTCCATAAGGATGGGGCTGCACAGCGACAGAGTGCACAACACGTGTCGTGTGGTCAAAGTTTGCTAGGTGTCGCTGCTACATTGCAGGGCAATATAAGTGAATGGGGTCACATTATGACCCTGATGGTACTGCAACTTTTCCTTACTTGCTTGTCATAATTTTAGTACCCTCAGGACTGCAATACGATCCCACTGACTTGTATTGCGCTGCGATGTACCAGTTACACTTAGCAAACTTTGGCCGATATCTCACCTAGTCTAAAGCTTACACTACAGTGAGAAGTCATTTTATACTTGTATAGAAAACCACCAGTTGTTTTTTTTCCTTGTTACCTATAGTTGATGGAAAGGTGAAAGCTTATGGTACATTGAAGGGAGACTGACACTCCCCAAACTGAAATTAAATCACTTATGCATTTATATAAGGCACTTAGCCAATGTAAAAATCATCATTGTTGTACAAGTTTTACTTATTTTGTTTTCTGTAAAAAATAGTTTTATTATCGTATATACCCTATGTAGATGAGAGGGACTGCGGTGTACCCACAACATTTCCAAATGCCCGGTTCACTTGTATAATGTATACATTTTTGGTTTTGAGGGCACCAGACTACTTTAAAGGGAATGTGTCACCTAGCAAATGGTATATACCGGTGATTATAGGGGTAATCTGCATGTAAATAACACTGGGAAAAAAATTTGAGTTTGATTTTTCTGCTGATTTAGACTAAAATAGGCAAGCTGATTTGCAAACTGTGGCTAGCTTTCTTTTATCATGTTTTTTTTTCTCTACAGATAACTTTAATGCGATTACTCTAGGCTGGATTGAGGGTAGCACTAGTGCTCTCCTGCTGGCAGAGAGCGAACCGGCCTTGGGTGCGGAGGGGTGGAAGACAACCTTGACGACCGTAATCGGGTTGTTATTTGTCCAGGCTATTCAGTTACATGTGAGACGCTCTATATAGTGAATCATACTATGAAAATCTGTATACAAGGAGTTAGCAGAATTTTTTTTATATTTATACACTTATTTCCTTTTTTTCAGATCATGTCTCTCTATGCTATTTCTCGATGTTAGTTCCTAAACAACCCTGATTCCTTTTGTTATATAATGTGGCATTTTCACCATTCTCAATCAAAGCACGAACATCAGCACATTTGTCATGCAAGAAAATTTTGCATATTTGAAAGTAAAACTAAGGCCCCTTTCACATGTCAGTGTTTCTGGTACGTTTGTGCTTTTTTTTAAACGTACCAGAATCACTGACATACGCAGACCCATTATAATGAATGGGTCTGCTCACACGTCAGTGATTTGTCACTGCACGTGTCTCCGTGCAGCGTACCCGCGTGTGCGTGATTGCTGCACAGAGACATGTCAATTTTTTTCTGGCATCACTGATGTTCCATGGACCACGCAGTGGTGTGGTCCGTGAAACACGTGCCAGAAAAAAACGTACTTTTAAAATAAACATTTTAACTCACCCGGTGTCCAGCGATGTCCTCTGCAGCCCGTTCTCCCTGCTCCTTCTGTGCCGGCTGATTACTGTCGCGCATATTCATTATGCGCGACACAGCCGACCCGGAAGCAGCTCCTGCAGGTGTCACCGCCGGCCGGATGCTGCGTCGCAGGAGGATTCAGCACCATGGAGAGCGGGAGCGGGCGCAGGTGAGTGAATCTCTAAGTGCAATCACGGGCCACGGAGAACGGAGCCCGGATTGCACTTAGACAACCCACGTGTGCCGTGATTTTCGGCACACGCAGGGACATGTGTTTTACACGCCAGTGAAAAACGTCTGTGTTTTTCACTGACGTGTGAAACGGGCCTAAGTGATCAAGATAAGTTTTGGGCCCCTCACAAGGTGTGCAAGCAAAGTGTCAAGAGTCAATACCAAATTGTGTGGCCAAAATGAGATGCACGTAATGATAAATAATACTCTCCAAAATGGAGCCAGGCTACTATGTCACAACAAAACCGAAAGAAATGTAGCCAATAGACAATACATTAAATAAAATATAATGTTTTATTGAGGATCATAATAAAAACAATAAAAAGCAAGGAATAGTAATCAGTAAAGTGCCGAAGCATCATAAGGCTCAGCAAGTGGATTGCAAACAGACAAATATTTATGTAAAGATATAAATATGTATCACGTCCCAATTATCTGTTCCCAAAGGTGGGTATAACAATAAATTAAATGGATGTGATATAAAGAAAAGCCATAGGATTTTAAATAACTGTTTGCATATAGTTAAAAAGCACAATCGCAGGCACAAACAAGGGGAAAAAATACCATAAGAGATCCCATCATAGGGGTAAATTACCTGTCGCCATTGAACCACTGCTAAGCCACACCAACACGTGTTTCGGCTGTAGCCTTCGTCACGGAGGTGTGGTAGCAAGTAGCCGGATTGGGAGGGTATTTATGGTGGTCTAAACCAATGAGAATACATCCAGGATTAATTATGTGGCGCACACACCAGGGAGGACAAACGGCCAGCTGACATCCGAGATCGCGTCATCTGGGGCCGGGTAAAATTTGATTTTCACACATTTGATTTCTTGGATGTACGTATAACACGTGACTCATCAATCTCCTTCAGACCAATGTGTATCAGAAGACAAGTGCTTTAAATTAATTTCTCCATGTTAAGTTCTCACACCCTCCTCAAATGTTTCGTGGAATACCAACGGGCCAATTCCTTCGTATCAAACGTATCTGTTCTACGGAACATGACTTTGAAATCCAAGCTACTGTAATACTATTGTATGAACTGAGGATTTCGATCGCGTTAGGGCAATGACAACCAGAGATGGGTTCTTGGTGCAAAGAAGTTTTATAATATGCAACCAACAAATATGTACACAGAAAATAACATAAACACAGTATATACCTGCCAGGTACGGAGCAAGGGGAATTCCCGGGACCGCGCACCGGACTCCCCCAGGGAGACCACCAGGAGCGAACCCCTATACAGGGGCTGTCTGGCGATCACCCCAGGAGGCCTAAATGCGCAGCAGCTGGGACACGAATGGGCAACAGGTTATAGTACAAAAATGTCCGTATGTGATGTGGAACGCAGGTCCTAGGCTGGATACGAACCGGAAGGGACCGGGCACAAGCGCCGACCAGAGACGGCAGACGGAGTCCGGGACCAGCGAGGGCACAGCTTGATGAGACCAGGTGGAGTCCAAGGCCGATGTCGGGTGATTCACCAGGATGCAAAAATAACCACCAGGAATGAGAGCAGCGGAGCAGGAGTAGACTGGAAGCAGTATACTTAAGCAACTAGACTAAGCTTAGGGGCGGGTTTTTAAACAGATGAACAGGAAGTAGGGCAACAGAACAGAAAACTCCATGTTAACAAAGGGCAAGATCCTTCAGAAGCAAACTGGAAATCCCGGAACACTGACAGCTGCAGAACTGAAGAGAAGGTTTCTAAATTGTGGTTACAGCATGAAGTCAGTCAATATGGCAAGACGTGATACATATTTATATCTTTCCATAAATATTTGTCTATCTGTTTGCAATCCACTTGCTGAGCCTTGTGGTGCTTCGGCACTTTACTCATTACTATTCCTTGTGTTGCGGGTGGGGGCCTCTGCCGTTTCTCTGGGGCCCGCTCGGATCCGGGATCACTGCTGCAGCTCGAGTGGTGACCGGACCCGGGCTCGCACGGCTGTCCGTCCTCACAACCGTCGGAAAAGGGGGTTATGTACAACGGGAATTGTCTGTGACGCCACCCGTGGGTTGCGGTGAGGGATGGTGACACCACCGCTGCCTGGTGATGGGGTGCCTGGGGCTGGTGGAACGGGGCAGCTAGATGGGATCCCCTCCATGGGTAGGGGAGGTGTAGTCCTGGGGCCCTGTGTCGGAACACGGGAGTGATGGCTGCAGGAGGTGGCACGCCGGATTGGACCGGGAGTCAATGGTGTACTCACAGTTCAGTAATTGCGCACAAGTCCAGTAGTAAACCAAGTTGCCAGTGACCGGCTGCCATTGGAGGGTGTATTCGGGTCCCACACACTGGTTAGTGAGCAGGTGTCCCTTCCTCCTGCACACTGTGTTTGTCTCTCCTTTTGGACGACGTTGCATGGAACGGAGAAGTCCACTCCCGGTTTTGTATGTATTTGGGAGCTGTGGCCCGCGAAATCTGACCCTTGGGATCTCTGTGGGTTCTGACGGACACCCTATCCCCCACGTTGGGCTTCCGTTTCGCTCTCTGGGCTTTGGGAGAACAAGGCCTGAAACCTCGTCCTCTGCTGGCTAATTAACAAGGGGGCTTGCAACCGTCCTTGTCCTAGGGTTCAGGCACCCCGACTGTGCACAGCCTCCGGACCGGATTCCCACTGTCGGCACTGGCGGGCTACAACCCTGCCCCTGTCCACTTAAGGTCTTCCGCGACCGGATCTCCATCGCCTGTGGCCCTGCTCATGTCTGCCACCTAGCCGGGTAGTCCAAGGGCCCCTACCCCTGACTACACTGCACAGTCTCTGCTTCACTTCTCCTTGACTTAACTCAGCTTAAACTCGAACTTGACTCTACACTTCAACTCTCCAACTTGAACTGTCGTGTTCCCGCCTCTGACATCTCAGGACCCTAGGTGGGCGTTCTCATCCGCCTGATCCCGCCCACTGGTGTGTCTTTATTATCATGAGGGGGTGGCTAGGCTTCATGGCTGTGTGTTGTGCCTGAGTGTGGGTTTCTGGTGGTGACAAGGAGGATGGACACTTTTGTGACTACCTGGTTTTGCAGGGCGTCACACTTGCTTTTTATTGTTTTTATTATGATCCTCAATAAAACATTATATCTTATTAATGTATTCTCTAATTGCTACATTTCTTTTGGTTTTGTTAAAGTATCAAGAGTTTACGGATGTGGTCGAAGGGAATACGTGATAAGTTGTCATTTAGCATTCCTATGATTTGGCAAAATACAGGAGATCATACCAGTCAGGCCGGTGTCACACTTGCGATTGCCTCGCGTGTATCTCGCGCGAGTCTCGTGGTGCATCACCCGGCACGGACTCACACTCTCCTCACAGGAGCGTCTCAGGTGCATAGAGATGCATGCAACCGACTCGCTCCTGTAAAGAGTGTGAGTCAGTGACGGGTGATGCACCACGAGACTTGCGCAAGATTCACGCGAGACAATCATAAGTGTGACACTGGCCTCACTGTTACTTTTTTTATAGTGAAAACTTCATGATATAACAAGAAAAAATAAATATAAAGTACAGCATCCTAGACTACCATCACCTATACATCCAGTGCCTCATTCAACTGAAATCCCAGTGATGGTTTTTCTTGAGCTATCCTCTTTTCTAAAATACCATTATGGTGAAGAACAAAGTCACAGCAATGATGAAGATTTAAATAATTGAATATGTCTCAATTAGTAAGGGATTTGACTAGCATGAGTTGAACAACTTAGCATGAGATTTGGGACTATCAAAAAAGATTCAGATGTCGTAGCATCAAGACTCCATGAGGAAAAACTTGCTTAAAAAGAAGCTAAGGTATCCTACCTTCGATCCAGAGAAAGTGAAATTCTGCAATACTGTAGATGTGAAAGTAGCTTTGTGTATTGCCATAATATACATGGTTTAATTGAGGATTTGGAAATTCCAATCTATAACTCGAATGCTGACTGTTCATCGATAACTCAAAGCTGAGCTAAAAGTATGTCTTCCTCCACAATGGCATCTTGTTTGGTGCAGTCCCAATTGGGTATTCAGTTTCTTTTTGTGAAAAATACGGAGAAATAAAGAGAATATTTGAGTTGTTGCAATATCACAAACACAATTGGATCATCAATGTTGACCTTAAAATGTTATGCTTATTACAGAGAGAGATTGTGGAAACGGGGCTTTGTAAACCGCGCCAAAGATCACTGATGAAAACTTGGATTAATGTAAACTTTTTATTTTTGCTCAGGTCTACGCGTTTCAGGAGGCTCTGCTCCCTTCCTTAGGACCAACAGGCATAAGCTACATCAAATTATCCTAGGATAGATTTGATGTAGCTTATGCCTGTTGGTCCTGAGGAAGGGAGCAGAGCCTCCTGAAACGCGTAGACCTGAGCAAAAATAAAAAGTTTACATTAATCCAAGTTTTCATCAGTGATCTTTGGCGCGGTTTACAAAGCCCCGTTTCCACAATCTCTCTCTGTTATCAGCCACCTGGGGTACTGCTGCCGTTGATCCGGATTTATGCTGTTACAGGAGTTGTGTCTTTCACAACCCTCCTTGGTGAGTAGGATTATCCTTTCTTCACCCCCTGTTTGCCAGGGTAAGACCCTATTGCGCTTCTTTTTCAACAGGTTTTCTACCCATTCTTACTTATTAGTCAGCAACATGGATAGACCAAGTATCCTTATTTTCTGTGAATGTGAGACAGCAGAGTTCATAATAAGCATTTTATGGAAAGGAATTAGCCTTCAAGATCTCATCTCAAACTGGTGATCCAAACATTGTACATGAGCCACTTGTTGACAGAAAGAATCATCACTTTAAAATCCTGCTGGAAAAAAACCCAGTGAAACGGAAGAAAAAAAAAGAAATTTACATTTCATCTGTCAATAAAAATTGTATACATACAAAAAAGCAGAATTTTATACTAACAATTACATATACTGTATATGTACATATCTTGAGATTACCTTATTATATTATATGGATCCATTTCTCATAATAAATACGTATATGCACACACATTTTATTTTCTCTTTACAAAAATACAACAATTAGGTCGAAACAACCCTCAGCTGTCAGCTTTACCTTGGCTTGTTATCAAAACTAGAAGGGATCCCAAGCCATTTTTTTTTAATTTAAATAATTTTAAAAAATTAGCGTGGACTCTGCCCTATGGTTGATAACCAGCCATGGTAAAGAAGAAAGCTTTGGGCTGGTATTATTAGACTAGGAAGGCCCTTCATTATTTGGACATTATAAAGTAACAACCAAAAAATTGAGTTTGCATAAGAATCAATCATTGTCAAAAAAGTTTTATATAGTTTCAATATTTTTACTTCAGCATATACCGTATGTATATACACTACAATAAATATTACAAAATAGATTTATTCATAAAGTGCTAGTACTCACAGATTTAAAAACACCCTCCCCATAAAACCATAAAAAACACAGACTGGTGCAGTGTGATATAATTATATAAATACAAAGCAGATTAGTGCACAGTTATGTGGACCACTGGGTGCATAAGAGGTTAACATACATATTAAACCTGCTAACCAAAACACTGATTCAGTATTATAAAGTGCAAATGCAGTATCGAATAAGATGGCTGGCCCTGGGTGTTTTTAAATCTGTGAGTACTAGCACTTTATGAATAAATCTATTTTGTAATATTTATTGTAGTGTATATACATATATGATGAAATAAAAATATTGAAACTATAAAAAAAACTTTTTTGACTGATTGATTCTTATGCAAACTCAATTTTTTGGTTGTTAGTTCTGATATGGTGAGATTTGCCATATTTAATGATTGTTGAATATGGAGCTCTATTTCCTGTTTTAGCTTAATCTAGGGTTGGACATTATATATCTGGAGGATCTCTATTTATCTATTCTATCTAATTAAAGCTGTGTGCATACGTTACTTTTTGCCGCGATTTTTATGCGTTTTTGATTGCTGATATGTTACGAAACCAGCAGGGAATCCTGATGCCAGCAAAGTAAATTGTCATGCACATGTTGCTTATTTCTGGCTTGCAGATTTGGTGCAGAAAAAAAAAAATCTGCAGTATGTCCATTCTTACAATTGACATGAAAGAAGTGACATGCTGCCGATTTATTTCTGCACCAAAATCTGCAAATCAGAAATAAGTACAGATGAGCGATGTTCGAGGTTCGCCAATTTCATGTTCGAGTGATTTTGGGGGGTGTTCGAGACGTTCGACGAACTTGAGCTTTTTGCTAAAAGTTCGGCAGTTTAAGTTACGTTCGAGAATGGTTCAAGCACCAAAAACGTGGCTTTTCACAGTAAGGCTATGTGCACACGTTGCTATCTGCATGCATCCTACGTCCCCAGCACAATCCCTCTCTCTTTCCTACTCACCGATCACGGGCACCTCGCTGCACGCTGTCACAAATCTGTGGCGTCTTTTCCTCTTTTGAAAATGGCTGCCACTTAATTATTCAACTAGTTATTCCGTGCTTTGCCCGCCCACCAGCGCCCATGATTGGTTGCAGTCAGACACGCCCCCACGATGAGTGACAGCTGTCTCACTGCAACCAATCATAGCCGCCGGCGGGCGGGTCTATATCGTGCAGTAAAATAAATAAATAGATAATAAAAAAAATAATGCGGTTCCCCCCATATTTGATACCAGCCAGGATAAAGCCACACGGCTGGAGGCTGGTAATATCAGGATGGAGGGTACCACGTTGTCGGTAGCAAACCACCCTAACAATATCACCCAGCAGCCGCTTGGAATTGCCGCATGCAGTAGATGCGACAGTCCTGGGACTCTACCCAGCTCATCCCGAATTGCCCTGGTGCGGTGGCAATCGAGGTAATAACGTGGTTAATCATGACAGGCGTCTCCCCGAGATACCTTCTATGATTAAACTGTAAGTGAAAGTAAAGAAACACACACAACGCAAATCCTTTATTTGGAATAAAAGACAAAAAAAAAATCCTCTTTCATTATTTTATTAAAATCCCCAAATACCCCTCCAGATCCGAAGTAATCCACACGACACTGTCAGCTCTGCTACAGAACACAATTGCTCTCTGTCCTCTCCACATAGCACATGAAGAGAATCGCGCTATCACCTCAGACTTCAGTCTGCTTTGCAGACCTCAAGATAACCAAATCTGCCTAAGTTCCTCTATGGAGCCAGTGGCTGAATGGATAGAGCTCTTGCCTAAGAAGCATATCTTAATGAGTTCAAGTACCGGCTGCGTCAGTAAAGATTTTTTTTATTTTAAATTAATTAATTATAATTATTTATTTATAATTAATTATAAACTATTATTATTTTAATTATGCACAGAGGGGAGTAGTCGGACATTATCTATGAGCTATCTATTATCTATTCCGCTTCACGGAATGAGGCTGCATTCATTCATTCTCATTCTCTCTCTCTCTTTCTCTTTTTTTGCACTGATGCATCAGCTGATTGTATAAAAGCCGTTTATACAATCAGCTGCTGTGTCGTGTGATTCAGGCCCTTGAACATGACAGCAAACCGATCAGATGATATTGGATCCGGATTGGACGGCGCGGGACCCTTGACCCAGGATTACTGTGGAGGGGGGTTCTTTATTTCAATAAAGATGGAGTCACTAATTGTGTTGTGTTCTATTTCTAATAAAAATATTTTGCTGTGTGTTCTGTTTTTTTTTTATCTGTACTAGAAATTCATGATGGCCATGTCAAATATTGGCGTGACACCATGAATTTCGGGCTTAGGAACAGTTGATAATATACAGCTAGCCCTAACCCCATTATTAGCCAGCGAGCCATCCGTCACCAGGGCAGCTGGAAGAGTTGGATACAGCGCCAGAAGATGGTGCTTCTATGAAAGTGCCATTTTCTGGGGCGGCTGCGGACTGCAATTCGCAGCAGGGGTGCCCAGAAAGCTTGGGAACCCTGCGCTGTGGATTCCAATCCTCAGCTGCCTAGTTGTACCTGGCTGGACACAAAAATTGGGTGAAGCCCACGTCATTTTTCTTTTTAATTATTTCATGAAATTCATGAAATAATTACAAAAAAAGGGCTTCCCTATAATTTTGGTTCCCAGCCGGGTACAAATAGGCAGCTGGGGGTTGGGGGCAGCCCGTAGCTGCCTGCTGTACCTGGCTAGCATACAAAAACATGGCAAAGCCCACGTAATTTTTTTGGGGGGCAAAAATCTCCTGCATACAGTCCTGGATGGAGTATGCTGAGCCTTGTAGTTCTGCAGCTGCTGTCTGTATGGAGGAGAGCAGACAGCAGCTGCAGAACAACAAGGCTCAGCATGCTCCATTCACTAGTGTATGCAGGAGTGCAGACAGCAGCTGCAGAACTAGAAGGCTCAGCATACTCCAACCCAATGAGGGGGATAGAAAGCCACCGCCAAGGCTCAGCAATCCCACGGGCCAGCATCTGCGGGCAAACGGGCTCTTCTGATATCTACAAGCTGGGGAGCGAACTCCTGACGCTGCAAGCGCAGGTAGTCCAACTACTCAAACAGGTGCAGGAGAAAGACAGAGACCACTAACCGGGTGGGGGAACCCGACTGCAGCCGGCTTCAGGCACCGACCACCATCATCTGGGTTTACCAGAGACTCGAGTGTTTCATTCTGATAGTGAGTACACCAATGCCCTCCGGCTGCCCATCTCCCTGCACCGCCAAAGCACCCCCAACAGGTCCCGGGGCCACCATCCCTGCCCACGGAGGGGTTAACAACTTGCTGCATACCATCTCCCCCGGGTGGCCAGTAACTGCAGCGGTTGTGTCCACCTTCACCACATCCCGTGGGTGGCGTCACAAACTTAAAACACAGCTCTAGCCGTACACCTACGTCCCCAAACCGCCAACCCCTTTTTGGTCGGAGTGACCACAGGACCCCCGGGTCCGGAGACCCTCGAGCCACCCACTGAAGGTCCGGACCCGAGCGGCTCGGTTGCAGCCAAGCACAGGGAGGCATAAGAGCAGCAGGGAACCTCAGTGTGATCTTCGCTGACCTTACTGCCATATTATCGGATTGCTGTGGCGCCATGTCTCGCAATCCGACAGTATGGCAATCAAGCACCTGTGAGGCCCGGATACCTTAACATTGCTTGAGTTCCAGCTGGTGGGGCATCTCAACAGCTGGCAACTCCAAGAAAATTAAAGGCTCCATTAAAGGCTCTCTTAAAGGCTCCTTTAAGGTTTTTGGGACTCACAGCTACCGGACTGTCGGACTGCTGTGCCCCCGTGTCCCGCAATCTGAAAAGTCGGTCAATCTAGTAGTCAGGTCACCAAAGTTCACACTCGGCTCTGGTGAATTCAGTTAAACCTGCTGCCAAATTGTCATATTGCTGGATTAGGTGATATGTGCACATTGAATATTTGATTGCACACATTTCTGCACCGTATCTGCATCTCCTGACTAGAGTTGAGCGCGGTTCGCGGTTCTCCAGTTCGCGGTTCAAGTGATTTTGGGGGGTGTTCTAGTTAGAACTTGAACTCGAGCTTTTTGCTAAAAGCTCGACAGTTCGAGTTACGTTCGATAATGGTTCTATCAAAAAGCGTGGCTTTTTACAGCTACAGTGTGCAGGGAGCCATCGCTGTCAGCCTGCGGTAAGCTGGTAACCAAGATAAACATCGGGTATCCAAGCAAAGTGCTTTGTTTAGTAACCCGATATTTATCCTAGTTACGTGTGCAGGAAGCCGACACTTCCCCGCTCAGCTCGCTCCGCCCCCCTCCTGCACGCGGCATGTACACACACACACTCACACTCACCTGTCCCCAGCCATGCAGTCCACGACACTGACGTCCTCAGCGCCACATGGCCCCGCTAGGCTCCACCCACTTCGCACTCCGCCGTCCGCACACATGGCCCCGCTAGGCTCCGTCCACCTGGCACTCTGCACACATGGCCCCACTAGACTCCGCCCACCTGTCACTCTGCACACATTACCCCGCTAGGCTCTACCCACCTGGCACTCTGCACACATTGCCCCGCTAGGCTCCGCCCACCTGGCACTCTCCACACATTGCCCCGCTAGGCTCCGCCCACCTGACACTCTCCACACATTGCCCCGCTAGGCTCCGCCCACCTGGCACTCTGCACACATGGCCCCGCTAGGCTCCGCCCACCTGGCACTCTGCACACATTACCCTGCTAGGCTCCGCCCACCTGGCACTCTGCACACATGGCCCCGCTAGGCTCCGCCCACCTGGCACTCTGCACACACTACCCCGCTAGGCTCCGCCCACCTGGCACTCTGCACACACTACCCCGCTAGGCTCCGCCCACCTGGCACTCTGCACACATTACCCTGCTAGGCTCCGCCCACCTTGGGACTCTGCACACATGGCCCTGCTAGGCTCCGCCCACCTGGCACTCTGCAGACACGGCCCCACTAGGCTCCGCCCACCTGGCACTCTGCAGACATGGCCCCGCTAGGCTCCGCCCACCTGGCACTCTGCACACATTACCCTGCTAGGCTCCGCCCACCTTGGGACTCTGCACACATGGCCCTGCTAGGCTCCGCCCACCTGGCACTCTGCAGACACGGCCCCACTAGGCTCCGCCCACCTGGCACTCTGCAGACATGGCCCTGCTAGGCTCCGCCTACCTGGTACTCTTCACACATTACCTCGCTAGGCTCCGCCCACCTCGCACTCCGCACACATTACCCCGCTCGGCTTACCTGCGGTGATGAAGTCCCGCCCTCCCGACCTCAGCGCTGACACTGTCTTCCATGGCCGCCGCTTCACATCTGTCACTGCGGCCCGAGACTGTCACTAGCGGTGACGTCACAGGCTCTCGCGATACTTGGCTGTGAAGGTCATTGAACTCAGTGACAGGTCTGCTATCAGCAGTGCAGGAGATCGTCACCGCAGGTAATGTACCTCGCTCCTGACAGCAGCACTTGTCATGCCCTGCAGTGACCTGGGCTGACCTATTGATGTTAGCTCAGGTCACTGCATTGCTCTCCCAGCCAATGGGGAACATTCTGTTCTTCATGGACTGGGACAGTGACTATGGTATGGATCGTCATGGGAACCCCTTGGATTACAGCAGACCTGGATTTGTATTTCTTTCTAATAAATTGGTGAAAGAGTGAATGTATTGGGGAGTGTTTTTTCTAATAAAAATGTGTTTGTCGTCTATTTTTGTTTTTTTTATTACTGACTGGGTTGGTGATGTCGGGTATCTGATAGACGCCTGACCTCACCAACCCCAGGGCTTGATGCCAGGTGACATTACACATCTGGTATTAACCCCAGATATTACCCCGTTTGCCACCGCACCAGGGCACGGGATGAGCGGGGGCAAAGCACCAGGATTGGTGCATCTAATGGATGCGCCACTTCTGGGGCGGCTACGGCCTGCTATTTTTAGGCTGGGTAGAGTCCAATAGCCATGGACCTCCCTAGTCTGAGAATATCAGACCCCAGCTGTCCGCTTTAGCTTGACTGGTAATCCAATTTTGGGGGGACCCCAACGTGTTTTTTTTTTTATTATTTAGTTAATTTAAAATAACAGCGTGGGGTGCCCTCAGTTTTGAAGCTGCCAGCTGTGGTCTGCAGGCTGCAGCTGTCTGCTTTACCCTAGCTGGCTACAAAAATAGGGGGAACCCCACGTCATTTTATTTTTAAATTTATTTATTTTTTTGGTAAATACAAGGCTAAGCACCCCTTAGTGCCACATGAAAGGCACCAAAGAGTGCAAAATTACAAAATGCAGGAGAGTGGGACATTATGTGTCTTTCTGCCATTATAATGACTGAAAAGACTGATATGAAGTGTCCAAATTTATGTATTTTCCCTCCTTCAGTTTTTTGGCAGTACGCCAAAAAAACGGAAGGCGCACGAATGACATACGGACCATATACGTGTCACGCTCCCGATGCCTCGGCACCGCTCCTTACCCACTGATCCGGTCGCACCTGCACAGCACCGCTCCTTACCCACTGATCCGGTCCACGTGTCCACCGGTCACGGCTGCCGCTCCTGCTCGTGCTTTCCTGTCCTTTCCTGTGTCCTGTCCCCAGTCTCATGTGTCTGACTCATGCTTCTGTATAGGGTCGGGCCGCGCCCACTCACCTGGTCTTATGGGCCCAGCACTGCTGCAGCAGGATATGACATGAGGTTGTGCTGGGTATATAAGACTGGCCTTTCCATGTGGGCGGGGCCTGATCAACGTGTCTTGTAAGCCTTGTCTTGAAAGCTAGGTGCTCAGGTCCCCCTTGTGCCGTGTCCTGTGATCAATACTATTGCCTGACATTCCTACCCGGCACCTGTGCCAAATTCCTGCACTGTCTCCAGGAACTCTGAAGCCCCAGTGACTGTTCTACCCATCCCCTGTGGGACGCAGTCCCTGCCACGCTAGTGCTCCGGCTACCGTGCACCCAGGCCTCCGGTGGGGTGCACGGCCCAGTGGATCCACCATCCGGACCTAACAATACGGAACGGAAATGGATGCTGCACGGATGCACCCGTGAAAAAAACAGACCGTTTTTGGCGGACCACAAAAACGGATCGGTCGTGTGAATGTAGCCTTATTCTAATCTGCCGTTTATAAACAGCAGGCAGAAATAAGTGAGTAGCGCCCCCCAGCATAAGAAAATCTTCGGGATTTTAGGGGTAGCTGAGACCCTGGAGATCATGATTCAGGTCGTTTTTTCCGGTCCCCGCTCATGTGATCACCAGTATACACCGTATACCAGTGATCATGTTACAGTAAATGACAGCGCCGGTAAAAAGTTATTTATCTCCTATCTGGCATGGACAAACATGTCAGATGGGAGATAAATCTCCTCCCCGGTCCCCCGGTGTCGCCAAAGTGCCCCCCCCCCAACCCTCTCCCGAAAATCCAAGATGGGCACGCGCACAGCAGCGCGCCGGCCGCATTCACCCTACTCCTCTGATTTCTGTCGCATGTGCCATGACACATGCGACAGAAAACTCCTCTCCAGGCCCTGCCAGGTCACCCCCTATAACACCACCGGTGTTCCCCGGTATCCCACGGTACCTGTGCAGCGTTGATCCCCCGCGGCCCCCTCCTTCACAATAGAAGTTCCTGTGTTCAGACACAGTGAGTGGTGGTAACCATGCATCTGTAAGCTACTGCAATGCCCTGCTCATGAGGTAAGGAACATAGTTGATCAGGAGAGCTATACTACATTTACAAATGGAAGGATTTGCTATTTCTGTTGCCCTGCTGAACGACTACCAAACATGAGAGTCCGTTATACGCCACAAGAAAACATGTCTAAATAGCGAGCTCTGTTTAGTATTCATTCAGCTGGATAACTGGACTTAAAGGGGTATTCCATCTCCATGATCCTATCCCCAATATATAGTAGGTGGAATAGCAATAATATCAGCAAATACCAATATTTGGAAATGTAGAATAGTTCTCCTGATTAGGCATGCCCTTACCTATTGAGCAGGACATTGCAGCTTTGGTAGCAACAGTTACGACATGGACTCTGCTGCTGTGGACCCGGGGAGAGTGGGTGCAGATTCATTGCACCCACACTCCTCACATGGAGGGTCTCCACTCCTAGAAAATGGGGGATACGTTCCCTGAGCATTTCCCCCCATATTCTAGACGGTCCAGAGTCATCGTCGGACTCCCTTATTTTTTTTCCTTACAATAAATTGGTGAAAGAGGGAATGTTTAGGGGAGTGTTTTTTCAAATACATTTTTTTCGTCTATTTGTATTGTTAGTGCTGACAGTTTGTGATGTTTGGTATCTGATAGACCCCATGACATCACAAACTGCTGGGCTTGATGTCAGGTGACTTTACAGCTAGTATCAACCCCATTTATTACCCCGTTTGCCACCGCACCAGGGCACAGGATGAGCTGGGGTGAAGCGCCAGGATTGGCGCATCTAGTGGATGCGCCACTTCTGGGGCACCTGCGGCCTGCTATTCTAAGGCTGTGAAGGACCAATAACTATGGACCTTCCCACCCTGAGAATACCAGACCACAGCTGTCCGCTTTACCTTGGCTGGTGATCCAATTAGGGGGGGACCCTACTTTTTTTTTGTAATTATTAATATTTATAAAATAATTATAAAAAAAGAGCCTAGGGTGACCTCCACATTGGATCCCCAACCACGGTAAAGCTGCCAGCTGTGGTTTTCAGGCTACAGCCGTCTGCTTTACCCTAGCTGGCTATCAAAAATGGGGGGACCCAACGTCATTTTTTTTTAACTATTTTTTTAAATAAAAAAAATTAATGGGCTTCCCTGTATTTTGATTGCTAGCCAAGGTAACGCCAGGCGGATGGGGGTGGCATCCCGTAGCTGTCTGCTTTATCTGCAGTGAGAATCAAAAATACCGTGGAGCGCTACGTCATTGTTTTTTAAAGAATATTTTTTACAACACTGTGATGTCCAGCAATCAAAATACAGGGAAGCACTTTTTGTTTTTAGTTATTTAAATAAATAATAAAAAAAAATATATATATGGGTTCCCACTGCATTTTTTGTATTGCTAGCTAAGGGTAATCCAAGCAGCTACTGGCTGCTAACCTCCACTGCTTGGTGTTACCTTCACTGGCAATGGAAAATCCAGGGAAGCATTTTTTATTTTTTTTGCCAAAAAACTACAAAAAAATGACGTGAGCTTCGTCATATTTTTGTATGCTAGCCAGGTACAGCAGGCAGCTACGGGCTGCCCCCAACCCTCGGCTGCCTATTTGTACCCAGCTGGGAACTACAAATATAGGGAACCCCTTTTTTTAACTTAATTCATGAATTTTTGAAATAATTAAAAAAAACAAAACGACGTGAGCTTCGCCCCATTTTTGTGTCCAGCCGGGTACAGCTAGGCAGCTGGGGATTGGATCCGCAGCACAGGTTAGCCCGAGGTTTCTGGGCCCCTCTACTGCGAATTGCAGTCAGCAGCCGCCCCAGAAAATGGCGCTTTAATAGAAGCGCCATCATCTGGCGCTGTATCCAACTCTTCTAGCAGCCCTGAAGCCAGGTGGCTTGCTGGGTAATAATGAGTTAATACCAGCTATGTTTTACTAGCTAGTATTAAGTCAGAGATTCTTAATGTCAGGCACGTTTGAACCGGCCATTAAGAATCTCCAATAAAGGGTTAAAAAAAAACACCACACAGAGAAAAAATACTTTAATAGAAATAAATACACAGACACATTAGAGACTCCATCTTTATTACCCCCTGTCACCCCTCCACGATTCTGCTCTTCTGTCTTCTTTCTCCTTTAACACTCGCAGCTCTGCTACATCAGACAGCACAGCTGCATGGGAGAAAGGACGCTGTGCTCCGTGCAGAAATCACGCCGTGAGAGTGACCACAGGCTCCCGGCTGTAAGTGGTGGCACGGGTTGCCATAGCACCGCTGCTCCGATCACGTGATTCCGGTGCCGCTGCGTGCTGATGTGAAGCCCCACAAGTGTTGTGTCGGTGCATTACCTTCAGGGACTCCACATGGATTGAACAGTCTGGTCACAGGTAGGGAACCTTCTTCTAGGATTGTCGTGACGCCACTCTCAGAATTGCGGTCAGTGGAGACCGCCACAGCAGGTTAGGGGTGCCTGGGGCTGATGGTAGGTGCAGTCAGTTGTAGTAGCCTCCTGAGAGTGAGGCATGCCCCAGGGTCCCGTGTAGTGTGTAGAACCACAAGGCGCAGAATAACTCAACACAAGCAGAATGTCTTTCAGGGGTTTTACTCACTGTTGATGGCAGGGTGAGTAACCCGGGCGTAGCTGGGATGAACCAGGCTGGAACCAGGTGTCCTTCAGGCTGACTGATGAGGGTGGCTACCGACTCGCCTTCCTTAGCCCTTTACGTTTTGGGGTAACCCCGACTTTTAGTCCCTATGGGGGTCACCCAGGGAAGTTGCTGGCGCCTCTCTCCCCTTCGTTTTGGCCCGTTTGCTTGTAGCCTGGACCAGGACACTCCGGCTGCTTGCCTCCTGTGAACTATGGGCCCTAACTGTGGCTACGTGGCTGCGGACTCTGTAGTGTTGTCTTGGGGGTGTAAAGTGCCCCCTCATGCAGGTTTGGCAAGGGAAAGGTGGATCTATCCCTGCACTGGGACCTGCTACCCGTTTGGGCCTGGTTCTCCCTGACAGTCTCCTTACTTTCCACTCCGTTGCTCTCTCTTTAGCTGTGTGTGGATTTCGGGTAGCACTCCCAGGTGACCGTTCTCCCCCGTCGGTAGTCACTGCGCGGACGCTGTTAGACTGCCACAGCTCCAGGGTCTGCTCCTCACGTCTGCTTTCCCTGAGCTGCACACTAAACCGGCTCACTCGTGGGACCTGCACTGCTGCTCCTGTCCGAGCTCCACTTCCATGCTCCTCACTCCTCCACACTCTGCTTCAGACTGTTCTTCTCCTCCTCCTTCCTCTTTTCCCTTTTGTGCCTGCCTACGCCACCTAGCAACCAGGCTCTCTACCACACCCCTTGAGTGGAGATGGAGGCTTCGCCCCCTCCACCCCTCGGGTGGAGGTGGAGGCTTCGCCCCCTCCTGGGATCCCCAGGGGTCCTCTCAAAGGTACATGTGTGAGACCTGATCACTATGCGCCTGTGTAGTCACACCTCGGTCAGCCTTCTGGATTACCTGTGTTGCACTGTCCCCAGCATGGGTGCAGTACTCAGTGGTGCCTGACCAGGTCAGGGGCGCCACATTCCCCCTTAGTTATCACCAGCACGTCCTCGGGCTGCAAGACAACATTTTAAAATGCGTAAAACAGTAAAACATAGTAAAACATTTTAAAACCACCAGGTACCATACATCACCACCCTCCACCCACAAGTCCGTTAACCCACCCTAAACCCTCTCTCGTTGGCCGCGCCTTCAGCCACTTCTGGCAGGATGTAGAGGCGGCTTTCATGGTCTGGTGGTTTCAGGGTATACCTGGCCTGGTGGAGCCGCGCCTTCAGCCTCTTCTGGCAGGATGTAGAGGCGGCCTCCACAGTTGGTGCTGACCAGGTACCCTGTTTGTGGTGGAGAGCCAGGCCCCATAAACAGGCATGCTCCCTGGTTGCAGGCGAGCCAGGCCCCTAAACAGGCTGGCTCTGGTGGTGGTACCTCTGGGGTAACTATTTACACTGCGAGAGTTTGTGGCTATAGCCAGTTCATAGCCTTAAGGTTCATGGGTTTCTCACACTAGTTCATGTGGGCACATTTCTTGAACATTAACGTTGCAAAACTTGTCAAAACTTTAACTTGCTGTACTTCTTACTTTGCTTTACACAGATTCCTCCTTACCAGGGCTTGGGCCTGTAGGGCTGCGGCACCTGTTGCTTTCTCCATCTCTGTCATCATCTGTAGTGGTCTCATCAATGGGTTCTTTGTCTTTTCTTTCCTCTTCTTCTGTGTCTGTTTCTTTTTCTGTGTCTGTTTCTTTTTCTGTTGAGACAGTAGGGTTTCTGTAGGGACTTCTGGGACATGGTGTAACATCCAGTGCGTACCATCCTCTTTCTCCTTGGTGCTTGGTAAACTCCACTGAATCTCCCATCTGCAAGTTTCTTCCTGGATGTCCTCTGGGCAAATGGGCTCTAACATCCCTTCTGTTCACAAAGATGCCCTCTTTCATGCCAGGTGCAACTATGAAACCGTATCCAGATTTTAAACTAAATTCCTCTACTACTCCTCGACAAAGTGGGCCTCTGACCTGGGATTTAGCTCTCCTTAAAGACCGTTTCTCTTCCAAGTCTCTGGCTGTTACTTCATCCTTCTTATCTGGAGATTGCTGTGCAGGGGAAAACTTGGTTCTGCTGCGGCGCCGTGTCTTGCGGGCTGGATTCTGCTGGGTTGCTACTTCACTGCTTGCAGGCTCCCAGGTGAGGTTTCTGGACAAATCTTCCTCAGCGGAGGGTGTCGGGCTCTCTTCATCCCAGCGGGAATATGGCAACATCTCTGGCTCTGGGCATGGATCCCCTGCTGATGGCTCCGGGGTCAACTTCTCAGCCTTCTGTTCTCCTCTCCCCCTTAGTTCTTCTGAGCACTCCTGTTGTGGCAGCGCTGGGGATGGGTGTTCATCAGCCGGCCAGGGCAGTGGACTTTTTGGCGTGGATATTGCCGGAATCATCCTGGGGGTGTGCGGAGGGAGCAGATACCGGTCCACCATCTCCTGTGGGAACTGGGCCTCTAGGTCAGCCTTCAGCTTCCAGTATTCGGGGTCCTCCCCTAGCAGGGACTTCCTAGCAGGGACTTCCTTAGACTGGGGAGCGGTGTCTGCTCTGGCCTTGCAGGCCGGGGTAAACAGTGGTACAGTCTTGTCTTGGCGGGCCGCGCCTGACATGGCGGCGGCCTGGTCTTGGCGGGCCGCGCCTGACATGGCGGCGGCCTGGTCTTGGCGGGCCGGGCAGGGCCTCGCTGCGGCGGCCTGAATTGGCGTCGCAGCTGCGATGGGATCTGTGCAGGCTGGACTGGGCGTCGCTGCAGCGATCTGGGCTTGGCGGGCCGCACCTGACGTGGCTGCGGCCTGGTTCAGCACCTCACTTGCGGCGCGGACGAGCGTCGCTGCTGCGGTGAGGTCTTGGCGGGCCGGGCCTAGCATGGCGGCGGCCTGGGTCAGCGTCACACCTGCGGCGTGGATGAGGGTCGCGGCGGCAGCCGGATCTTTGCGGGCCGGGCAGGGCATCGTTGCGGCGGCCTGGGCTTGGCGGGCCGCACCTGGCGTGGCTGCGGCCTGATTCAGCGTCGCCGCGCCGGGCGCCTCTTCAGGGACCGCGGGCGTGGCAGCAGGGGTCGGGGCACTCGCGCTGGCAGGGGCAACACTGGACTCACCCATCGGTGGCATCATCGAGGTCTGAGTCGTCGCCGCTCGGTCTGGCACTCGTCGCGTGGCTCTCCCCTCGTAGGCCTGAACCGCCGCAGCCATCTCCAGAAGCTCCGTGCGTCCCTCTCTGATCTGCTGCACGATCCTCGCCTCCAGTCGGTCACTGAACTGGGCAAGCTCCCGGGCCCACCAGGCAGCGGAACCCGGCTCTGGGCTCCTATCTTCAGACGCCATCTTCACCGCGTCGTCGCTGCTCTCCAGGTCTTCTCTCAGCAGCAGACTTCTGACTTCTTCTTGCAGTCTCAGTGCCAGTTCCTTCACTGCCTTGAACTCTTCTCCCAACAGCAGGCTTATCAGTTTCTGCTCTGCCTTTTCCAGCAGCAGGCTTCTGGCTCCCTTTCCTTCCCGACGTCTCTGAACGCCTCCGCTCTCATCACTTGCGAGGTCAGGACTCTGCAGGGGATCTCTGGGTAGCCACACCTCTTCGTGGGCGGTAACTTCTCCCAGCCCGGGCTGCTGTTGTTTTTCAGCGCGCTTTTCATGGTGGCAATATGGCGGCGCTTCCAATTTTCCAAGCGGACCGCCCAGGCACATGGTCACCTGTCTGAACAGGTCTAGTCCTTATCCTGTTCGTGACGCCAGATGTGAAGCCCCACAAGTGTTGTGTCGGTGCATTACCTTCAGGGACTCCACATGGATGGAACAGTCTGGTCACAGGTAGGGAACCTTATTCTAGGATTGTCGTGACGCCACTCTCAGAATTGCGGTCAGTGGAGACCGCCACTGCAGGTTAGGGGTGCCTGGGGCTGATGGTAGGTGCAGTCAGTTGTAGTAGCCTCCTGAGAGTGAGGCATGCCCCAGGGTCCCGTGTAGTGTGTAGAACCACAAGGCGCAGAATAACTCAACACAAGCAGAATGTCTTTCAGGGGTTTTACTCACTGTTGATGGCAGGGTGAGTAACCCGGGCGTAGCTGGGATGAACCAGGCTGGAACCAGGTGTCCTTCAGGCTGACTGATGAGGGTGGCTGCCGACTCGCCTTCCTCAGCCCTTTACGTTTTGGGGTAACCCCGACTTTTAGTCCCTATGGGGGTCACCCAGGGAAGTTGCTGGCGCCTCTCTCCCCTTCGTTTTGGCCCGTTTGCTTGTAGCCTGGACCAGGACACTCCGGCTGCTTGCCTCCTGTGAACTATGGGCCCTAACTGTGGCTACGTGGCTGCGGACTCTGTAGTGTTGTCTTGGGGGTGTAAAGTGCCCCCTCATGCAGGTTTGGCAAGGGAAAGGTGGATCTATCCCTGCACTGGGACCTGCTACCCGTTTGGGCCTGGTTCTCCCTGACAGTCTCCTTACTTTCCACTCCGTTGCTCTCTCTTTAGCTGTGTGTGGATTTCGGGTAGCACTCCCAGGTGACCGTTCTCCCCCGTCGGTAGTCACTGCGCGGACGCTGTTAGACTGCCACAGCTCCAGGGTCTGCTCCTCACATCTGCTTTCCCTGAGCTGCACACTAAACCGGCTCACTCGTGGGACCTGCACTGCTGCTCCTGTCCGAGCTCCACTTCCATGCTCCTCACTCCTCCACACTCTGCTTCAGACTGTTCTTCTCCTCCTCCTTCCTCTTTTCCCTTTTGTGCCTGCCTACGCCACCTAGCAACCAGGCTCTCTACCACACCCCTTGAGTGGAGATGGAGGCTTCGCCCCCTCCACCCCTCGGGTGGAGGTGGAGGCTTCGCCCCCTCCTGGGATCCCCAGGGGTCCTCTCAAAGGTACATGTGTGAGACCTGATCACTATGCGCCTGTGTAGTCACACCTCGGTCAGCCTTCTGGATTACCTGTGTTGCACTGTCCCCAGCATGGGTGCAGTACTCAGTGGTGCCTGACCAGGTCAGGGGCGCCACACTGGTAGCGGGACGTCACCGCTACCAAGCGCGTTGCTATGGCAACGGTGATCTCCGTTATTGACTGGCTGTGTCAGCCAGTCAGGAGCCGGCTTCTGCGGACGCAGGTAACGAAGGTAAACATCAGGTAACCAAGAAGCCCTTTCCGTGGTTACCCGATATTTACCTTCGTTACCAGCGTCCGCCGCTCTCACGCTGCCAGTGCCGGCTCCCTGCACACATAGCCAGACTGCACATCGGGTAATTAACCCGATGTGTACTGTGGCTAGGAGTGCAGGGAGCCAGCGCTAAGCGGTGTGCGCTAGTAACCAAGGTAAATATCGGGTTGGTTACCCGATATTTACCTTAGTTACCAGGCGCAGCATCGCTTCCACGTGTCGCTGCTGGCTGGGGGCTGGTCACTGGTTGCTGCTGAGATCTGCCTGTGTGACAGCTTACCAGCAACCCGTGTAGCGACGCTCCAGCGATCCCTGCCAGGTCAGGTTGCTGGTGGGATCGCTGGAGCGTTGCTTAGTGTGACGGTACCTTAAGGGAACTGGGAAGCAGAGCGGGGAGTCGACTGTGTGCTAGAGAATGTCGCTGGTACACGGCGATACACAAACGTGCACCGTGTAACAGAGAGATGCAATGACAGGTCCTAGCATGACACGTCATAGTCATGTGACCAGTGTGTAGCCAATGAGATAATAGACACGTGACTGGTCACATGGCTATTTTGACGTCACGATAGGTCCTGCATCACTGCTGGTGTTCCCGGAGGACACAGCGATTATCGGGAGGAATAGCGGCAGGAGACAGAGTCCAGGACGCATCCCGGGACAGGTAAGTGTTATGGTAATGTTTATTAACTGTATGTGCACATTTATAATGCGTTTTTATGTGTTTGTGATTGCCTCCCATTGTTGCCTATGGGTTCGAGTGGTTCGCCGAACCGAACTAGAACCAGACCTCGGTTCGGCGAACCGAGCTCGAGCCGAACCGCGACCGGTTCGCTCATCTCTACTCCTGATAAAAAATTGCATCAAAATTGCATCGCTTATTGATGCGTTTTTTGGCCAGACTATGCAGATTTAGTACAGGAATTTGTAGCCTTAGCCACCAACAGTTTTATCCATATATTTGCACTTTAATTTCCTATAATAGCATTGCATGTCCTTTAAGTCTCCTTACACCGACATGTCACTCTCCACAAGGAAAGACATTACCCCTTAGTGAACATTCCATTGAAAATTTTGGTAGCTTAATAATAAAGATTTTGTGAATTGCTTTTTTCAGAAATAGGAGAAAGCATAATAACACACATGGCATTTAGCCATTCCCCTCCTAAATGATTAGTAGATACAGACACAATAAACTAAAGAAGTACATAGATTGTAATGTGTGCAAAACTGTATTCTCCTCTAAAAATAATGCTTTCAAAGAGAATATATAGCCTTGTTTCTCCAAAAATAAGACATAGTCTTAATTTATTTTTTTGCTCTTAAAGATGGGCTAGGTCTTATTTTCAGGGGATATCTTATTTTTTTTCCATGAACAGCAATCCATATTTATTCTTGAACAAAAAAACACTCCAATATTTATTCAAATATAGTCATATCGCATTCTGGAACATCAACATAACTCTCCAGTATGTGAAATCTCTGCTTGTAGTGCAACTGGGTGTTTCTTCAGTGTCTTCTATAAGGGGTGTGCAGTTTCACTCCTCCGACCCAGATGCATCCAATGGCAATATGTGTGGAAGAGTGGTGAAAGCACACTCCCCCAGAGAAGGCTTTGAAGTAGCACACAGCAAGCAGAAATTTCACATACAAAAGTAAACAAATTTGAATATGTCATGATGTGACTGTAGGATAGCAAGGGACAGGGGGATCCAATTCTGTCCCTCACGCTACCAGACCCTAGGCTGTCTCTAACCTACAGATTACACCTGAGAGTGGAAATTACAGAGTCCGGTGCCTTACTATTTTCTTGAGCAGAACTAATCTGTTCCTCACCCGCCAGGGAATAAAGAGGCAGGAGTGTGATTGCAACAAAGATAAAGACATGACTAGGGTATTGTAAAGTGTCCAAGCACAAAAACCACACAAGGCTGATTGACAATGGAAATATATGGCCACAGCAGCCTTTATTAATTACAATTAAGAACATACTTAATATAATAACCATAATAACCATAACCTCTATTGAGGAGATCCTGGATGGCCTAAACCACTAGACAGCATCATAATATCCTCCCCAGTCGCACCACACCGACTCGGGGCTGACAAGTGTCACAGTGCTGTCCCATCTCCAAATTTTCACCTGTTCCCCAAGAACCGTTCCGGCTGGAACTTAACCATAACCAAACCATGAGGGGTCAGCATACCTCCAATGTGACCCCTTACACCATTACCCAAGGCTATCCCTGACCTCCTCATCTCAGCTGCCATGACATAAATGCAACATAACTTTACCCACCACCTTATTGCCATATTAAGTTAAAGTATACATTTTATTATTTATTTTATTTTTATTTATTTATATATTTTTTTTTAATTTTTAACACTAAATAAGGGCGGGTGGGTCAGTCACCAGTCCTGGATCCATGAGACAAGATGTCCGGGCTTCTCTTCCTCTTCTTATAACAGGTACTCCTCTTTCATTTCCACACCCCTTCCTACAGACTTCCAGCCAATCCTATAACCGTCTCCCCAATCCATGTGACCCACTGAAATCCTATGACTCCCCCTTCATTTCCTGTTGTAAACGTGCCAAACTTCTATTAACCTTTTCCTGCTTAAACTCCCATTAACCCCTGTATGTGTCTTGTCCTTACAAACTCCAGTCATGTCCGGTCTTCCACTATGTCTGCGCCCTGTTCCAGCCCTTCTCTGACAGGAAAAAACAAAACCTCACACACACTGCAAACTCGCAAGAACAACCAGTAGGACATTAAGGCGAAAAGCAAGAGAAGGAAGGCATCAACAAACAGACAACAACGGTTAACACCACAACTGCTCACAGTGATAAAGTGCTACAACCACCAGTAAGTATGGATCCCAACACCTCACCAGACCAGTATAGAGAAGTTATAGCTGGTATTAAAGGAAGAGTCCAGCCAGCATATATAGGAGGGGACTGATTGTGACTGGCTACCCCACAGCATGTGATCAAAGGAGGTTAATAAGCAGCCCAGCAGATATTAACTCTTGCTAGCCTGCCTGTAAACTACAAGTCTGCGAGTCGACGCCTCAGTCTGCCTGCGCTGATCACAGACATTATAGAAGTTAGCAAGCAGAGTGCCAGAATCTGTAGTCTCCACAGATCCTGACACCGCCATGGCAGTCGGCAATGTTCATAAAATCCTCCTTGTAACAGAATATTTGGAGGGACGCAGCTCAAAACAAAAAGAGTGGCAGAATGAGGGGTGCTCAGGAATTTTTACAAGTTATTTAAATACATTTTTTGGAGCAAATGACCTCTTTAAACTCTCCCCTCTCTAAACAGTCATATTCATCTGCTAAGCTCCTAAATTCAATCTCTACACCACTACTTCCACTAGGTGGCAGTCACCACACTGTCCATCCACAGTAGAATACCTTGTCACACTGCTCACAAAGCTCAGCACAGTTCTACACCACTCTATGACATTTCTCATGCTGCACTTGCTCACTGGAATGCACTACCCCAAACAATCAAGTTAATTCTCAATGTCTACAGTTTTAAGAGTACCTAAAACCTAATATTTTTAAGTGGGGAGATCACATAATTAATCTAACTTCTCTCCATTTACCCCCTTGCCTTTCCTACATTTTTCCTTATGATCCTTCATTTGGTTTTGTTTCTCCCTTCTGGCTATGTTTCAAGGGTTTATAATACAGTACATAAATAGAATTTGCCAGCAGTATGTCAGACAACATGCACAGAATACAGAAAGAATGTTGGCATGATGTTTAGTTAGCCATTTAGTCTTTTTGGAAAATAAACCAATTTTTTGTACAATAGGGCTGTAGGTATGATATATAAGTTATGATAGGAGACGAGACATTTTAAGCTACAGTTTTTTTAATTCTGGCTTCAACCCCATAAACTCAGAAGATATCAGAATTGCTCCTGCTTCCATTTTCCTCCCAATTCTGGATGATATAGGCGACAGCTGTGTGTGTGTCTGAAACTGTCCTTCGCCACAGGCTCTGGAGAAGAGGAGAGGAGGGGGAGATGCAAAGACACTGCTTTCATTTGGCCAGAGGACATTAAATAATGCTGGCGACCTTTTCCGGAAAGAGTACTACAGCTGCTGGAGACACAGGGGGGTGACTTAAGTAGAGGGAGGGGGCATCTCCCTGTTAATTTGTATCAACGTTAAAATTATAATAATGTGTGCTGGAGGGTAGACCATCCCCCCCTTCCACCCACCGAACATCTAAATGATATTTTAATGAGCATGACAGCCCTCTCCAATCATTTCTTCTATGATTTTATCATGGCAACCTTCTTTGGCATTTCAAACAAGCACTTTATTAAGCCTTAATGAGAAGTTAAAGAAAAGGATGGAAAAGGTTACATTGTCTGAACACAAGGAACGGAGAAGGAACGGAGGAGAGAAAGAAAGAGAGTTTTTTCATTTGTAGCCAACATTAACATTGTACAAACTAGACTTTTCTGTATAAACACATTGCTATGTATTTAATTGGCACCTCTTGGTGTGTCATATTATAATGTATATATATATATATATATATATATATATATATATATATATATATATATAAAAGGTAGCAAGAAAATACATTTATGTAGAAGAGGCCAACTAGAATCAATTAGGTATAAAGCCGATCTGTCACCACCTCAGATGTTTTGACGAAGACCAGATTTGTACTGGGGGCTGAAACGAAGCGGCTGTTCATCTATTTCTGATAATGTAATACAGAAAATTGATCATTTAAAGGGAACCTGTCAGGTGCAATATGCAGAACCACGAGCAGTTCTGGGGACATATTGCTATTCCCAGTCTTAAGGGGGCTTTACACGCAACAACATCTCTAGATGTGATAGGTCTCCCAACAACCGGTTATAAAGGCACAAGCATACTAGCTGAGGTTAACTCTTGCTAGTCTTGCTAGCCAGCCTATGAATCAGCACACCTCAAGTTGACACCCAAGATTGCCTGGGTTGATTCCAGACACCAGAGAAGCCATCGGGTGGAGTGTAAAGGCCGCTTTACACGCAACGACATCGCTAACGAGATGATGTCGTTGGGGTCACAGAATTCGTGACTCATATCTGGCCTCGTTAGCAACATCGTTGCGTGTTACACGTAGGAGTGACCGCTAACGATACAAAATACTCACCAAATCGTTGATTGTTGACACGTCGTCCATTTCCCAAATATTGTTGCTGCTTTTGGATGCAGGTTGTTCGTTGTTCCTGAGGCAGCACACATCACTACGTGTGACACCCCAGGAACGACGAACAACACCGTAACTGCGTCCTCCGGCAACGAGGTAGGCGTGACTTCCATGTGGCCGCTCTCCGCCCCTCCGCTTCTATTGGACGCCTGCCGTGTGACTTTGCTGTGACATCGCTGTGACGCCGCACAAACCGCGGAGCGTCGCTGCACGGGTTGCTGGTGAGCTGTCACACAGGCAGATCTCACCAGCAACCAGTGACCACAGCCCCCAGCCAGCAGCACACGTGGAAGCGATGCTGCGCTTGGTAACTAAGGTAAATATCGGGTAACCAACCCGATATTTACTTTGGTTACCAGCGCACACCGCTTAGCGCTGGCTCCCTGCACTCCTAGTTACAGTACACAGCGGGTTAATTTAACCCGATGTGTAGTCTGGCTATGTGTGCAGGGGGCTGGCACTGGCAGCGTGAGAGTGGCGGACGCTGGTAACTACGATAAACATCGGGTAACCAAGGAAAGGGCTTCTTGGTTACCCGATGTTTACCGTAGTTACCAGTGTCCCCAGAAGCCGGCTCCTGACCGGCTGACACAGCCGGTCAATAACGGAGATCACCGTTGCCATAGCAACGCGCTTGGTAGCGGTGACGGGGACGTCCCGCTACCAGCACGCAGCGGCACCGGAATCACGTGATCGGAGCAGCGTTGCTATGGCAACCCGTGCCACCGCTTACAGCCGGGAGCCTGTGGTCACTCTCACAGAGTGATTTCTGCACGGAGCACAGCGTCTTCCCCCATGCAGCTGTGCTGTCTGATGGAGCAGAGCTGCATATGTTGAAGGGGAAAGAAGACAGAAGAGCAGGATCGTGGAGGGGTGACAGGGGGTAATAAAGATGGAGTCTCTAATGTGTCTGTGTATTTATTTCTATTAAAGTATTTTTTTCTGTGTGGTGTTTTTTTTTAACCCTTTATTGGAGATTCTTAATGGCCGGGTCAAACGTGCCTGACATTAAGAATCTCTGGCTTAATACTGGCTAGTAAAACAAAGCCAGTATTAACTCATGATTACCCAACAAGCCACCCAGCTCCAGGGCTGTTGAAAGAGTTGGATACAGCGCCAGATGATGGCGCTTCTATGAGAGCGCCATTTTCTGGGGCGGCTGCGGACTGCAATTCGCAGCAAAGGGGCCCAGAAACCTCGGGCTAACCTGTGCTGTGGATTCCAATCCCCAGCTGCCTAGTAGTACCCGACTGGACACAAAAATGGGGCGAAGCCTACGTCATTTTTTTTTTTTTTTTTAATTATTTCATAAAATTCATGAATTAATTAAAAAAGGGCTTCCCATTATTTTTAGTTCCCAGCCGGGTACAAATAGGCAGCTGGGGGTTGGGGGCAGCCCGTACCTGCCTGCTGTACCTGGCTAGCATACAAAAATATGGCGAAGCCCACGTCATTTTTTTTGGAGTTTTTTGGCAAAAAAAATAAAAATTGCTTCCCTGGATTTTCCATTGCCAGTGAAGGTAACACCAAGCAGTGGGGGTTAGCAGCCAGTAGCTGCTTGGATTACCCTTAGCTAGCAATACAAAAAATGCAGCGGGAGCCCATATATATTTTTTTAAATTATTTATTTAAATAACTAAAAACAAAAAGGGCTTCCCTGTATTTTGATTGCCTGACATGACAGTGCTGTAAAAATAAATCTTTAAAAAAATTGACGTAGCGCTCCGCGGTATTTTTGATTCTCAGTGCAGATAAAGCAGACAGCTACGGGTTGCCACCCCCATCTGCCTGGCGTTACCTTGGCTGGCAATCAAAATACAGGGAAGCCCATTAATTTTTTTTATTTAAAAAATAGTTAAAAAAAAAATGATGTTGGGTCCCCCCATTTTTGATAGCCAGCTAGGGTAAAGCAGACGGCTGTAGCCTGAAAACCACAGCTGGCAGCTTTACCGTGGTTGGGGATCCAATGTGGAGGTCACCCCAGGCTCTTTTTTTTATAATTATTTTATAAATAATAATAATTACAAAAAAGTAGGGTCCCCCCCAAATTGGATCACCAGCCAAGGTAAAGCGGACAGCTGTGGTCTGGTATTCTCAGGGTGGGAAGGTCCATAGTTATTGGGCCTTCACAGCCTAAAAGTAGCAGGCCGCAGGCGCCCCAGAAGTGGCGCATGCACTAGATGCGCCACTCCTGGCGCTTCACCCCAGCTCATCCCGTGCCCTGGTGCAGTGGCAAACGGGGTAATAAATGGGGTTGATACTAGTTGTAAAGTCACCTGACATCAAGCCCAGCAGTTTGTGATGTCATGGCGTCTATCAGATACCCGACATCATAAACTGTCAGTACTAACAAAAAAAATCGACAAAAAAAAATGTATTTGAAATAAAACTCCCCAAAACATCACAAATTTATTGTAAGGAAAAAACGGGAACGTATCCCCCATTTTCTAGGAGTGCAGACCCTCCATGTGAGGAGTGTGGGTGCAATGAATCTGCACCCACTCTCCCCGGGTCCACAGCAGCAGAGTCCATGTCGTAACGGTTGCTACCAAAGCTGCAATGCCCTGCTCATGAGGTAAGGGCATGCCTAATCAGGAGAACTATTCTACATTTCCAAATATTGGTATTTGCTGATATTATTGCTATTCCACCTACTATATATTGGGGATAGGATCTTGGAGATGGAATACCCCTTTAAGGTCAGTTATCCAGCTGAATGAATACTAAACAACAGAGCTCGCTATTTAAACATGTTTTCTTGTGGCGTATAACGGACTCTCATGTTTGGTAGTCATTCAGCAGGGCAACTATAAAATCAAATGCCTCCATTTGGAAATGTAGTATATAGCTCTCCTGATCAACTATGTTCCTTACCTCATGAGCAGGGCATTGCAGTAATAATAATAATTTATTCATTTTTTTAGCGCTATTAATTCCATAGCGCTTTGCATACATTGGGAACACTGTCCCCATTGGGGCTCACAATCTAAATTCCCTATCAGTATGTCTTTGGAGTGTGGGAGGAAACCGGAGAACCCGGAGGAAACCCACGCAAACACAGGGAAAATATACAAACTCTTTACAGATGGTGTCCTTGGTGGGAATTGAACCCAGGACTTCAGTGCTGCAAGACTGCAATGCTAACCACTGAGCCACCGTGCCGCCCATTTAGCTTACAGATGCATAACCACCACTCACTGTGTCTGAACACAGGAACTTGAGCTGACAGCCGCTCTGTGCATGCAGCAGTGTCTATTGTGAAGGAGAGGGCCGCGGGGTATCAACGCTGCACAGGTACCGTGGGACACCGGTGAACACCGGTAGGGTTATAGGGGGTGACCTGGCAGGTCCTGGGGAGGAGTTTTCTGTCGCATGTGTCATGGCACATGCGACAGAAATTAGAGGAGTAGGGTGAATGCGGCCGGCGCGCTGCTGTGCGCGCGGCCATCTTGGATTTCTGGGAGGGCATCAGGGGGGGCACTTTGGCGACACCGGGGGACCGGAGGGGACCAGGTAGGAGATTTATCATATTTGTTCATGCCAGATGGGAGATACAGTTAGGCCCAGAAATATTTGGACAGTGACACAATTTTCGCGAGTTGGGCTCTGCATGCCACCACATTGGATTTGAAATGAAACCTCTACAACAGAATTCAAGTGCAGATTGTAACGTTTAATTTGAAGGTTTGAACAAAAATATCTGATAGAAATTGTAGGAATTGTACACATTTCTTTACAAACACTCCACATTTTAGGAGGTCATAAGTAATTGGACAAATAAACCAAACCCAAACAAAATATTTTTATTTTCAATATTTTGTTGCGAATCCTTTGGAGGCAATCACTGCCTTAAGTCTGGAACCCATGGACCCATGGACATCACCAAACGCTGGGTTTCCTCCTTCTTAATGCTTTGCCAGGCCTTTACAGCCGCAGCCTTCAGGTCTTGCTTGTTTGTGGGTCTTTCCGTCTTAAGTCTGGATTTGAGCAAGTGAAATGCATGCTCAATTGGGTTAAGATCTGGTGATTGACTTGGCCATTGCAGAATATTCCACTTTTTTGCACTCATGAACTCCTGGGTAGCTTTGGCTGTATGCTTGGGGTCATTGTCCATCTGTACTATGAAGCGCCGTCCGATCAACTTTGCGGCATTTGGCAGAATCTGGGCTGAAAGTATATCCCGGTACACTTCAGAATTCATCCGGCTACTCTTGTCTGCTGTTATGTCATCAATAAACACAAGTGACCCAGTGCCATTGAAAGCCATGCATGCCCATGCCATCACGTTGCCTCCACCATGTTTTACAGAGGATGTGGTGTGCCTTGGATCATGTGCCGTTCCCTTTCTTCTCCAAACTTTTTTTCTTCCCATCATTCTGGTACAGGTTGATCTTGGTCTCATCTGTCCATAGAATACTTTTCCAGAACTGAGCTGGCTTCATGAGGTGTTTTTCTGCAAATTTAACTCTGGCCTGTCTATTTTTGGAATTGATGAATGGTTTGCATCTAGATGTGAACCCTTTGTATTTACTTTCATGGAGTTTTCTCTTTACTGTTGACTTAGAGACAGATACACCTACTTCACTGAGAGTGTTCTGGACTTCAGTTGATGTTGTGAACGGGTTCTTCTTCACCAAAGAAAGTATGCGGCGATCATCCACCACTGTTGTCATCCGTGGACGCCCAGGCCTTTTTGAGTTCCCAAGCTCACCAGTCAATTCTTTTTTTCTCAGAATGTACCCGACTGTTGATTTTGCTACTCCAAGCATGTCTGCTATCTCTCTGATGGATTTTTTCTTTTTTTTCAGCCTCAGGATGTTCTGCTTCACCTCAATTGAGAGTTCCTTAGACCACATTTCTGAACATGTTTTTGTAAACAGCTAAAATAACAAAACTTGTGTCACTGTCCAAATATTTCTGGACCTAACTGTAAATAATTTTTTACCGACACTGTCATTTACTGTAACATGATCATCGGTGTACGGTGTATACCTGTGATCACGTGAGCGGGGACCGGAAAAACCGTCCTGAATCAGGATCTCCAGGGTCTCAGCTACGCCTGAAACCCCAGAGATTTTCTGACGCTGGGGGGCGCTATTCACTTATTTCTGCCTGATGTTTATAAACGGCAGATCAGAATAAGGCTACATTAACACGACCGATCCATTTTTGCACTCTGCAAAAAACAGTCCGTTTTTTTTCACGGGTGCATCCGTGTGGCATCCGTTTTCGTTCCGTAGATGGTCCGTATGTCATCTGTTTGTCATCCGTGTGCCTTCCGTTTTTTTTGCGTACTGCAAAAAAACTGAAGGAGGGAAAATACATAAATTTACCCAGGATCCATAGCTTCAACCTACATGAGGCAGTCACATGTTCACTCCAGTGCCATTTTCTACTGCTTTTCACAGTGTAGAGCGCTCTGGTGATTTTCTTTTGCTTGTACACTTCATATCAGTCTTTTCTGTCATTATAATGGCAGAAAGACACATAATGTCCCACTCTCCTGCATTTTGTAATTTTGCACCCTTTGGTGCCTTTCATGTGGCACTAAGGGGTGCTTAGCTTTGTATTTAGCCAAAAAAATGGAAAAAAAAAATGACGTGGGGTTCCCCCTATTTTTGTAGCCAGCTAGGGTAAAGCAGACGGCTGCAGCCTCCAGACCACAGCTGGCCGCTTCACCTTGGCTGGTAATCCAAAACTGAGGCACCCCACGCTGTTATTTTAAATTAAATAAATAATTTTTAAAAAAAACACGTAGGGGTCCCCCCAAAATTGGATCACCAGCCAAGGTAAAGCAGACAGCTGGGGTCTGATATTCTCAGACTAGGGAGGTCCATGGTTATTGGACTCTCCCCAGCCTAAAAATAGCAGGCCGCAGCCGCCCCAGAAGTGGCGAATCCATTAGATGCGCCAATCCTGGTGCTTCGCCCCAGCTCATCCCGTGCCCTGGTGCGGTGGCAAACGGGGTAATATATGGTTAATACCAGATGTGTAATGTCACCTGGCACCAAGCCCTGGGGTTGGTGAGGTCAGGCGTCTATCAGATACCCGACATCACCAACCCAGTCAGTAATAAAAAAAAATAGACGACAAACACATTTCCCTCTTTAACCAATTTATTAGAAAGAAAAACAAATCCAGGTCTGGTGTAATCCAAGCGGTTACTATGACGATCCACACTGTCCCAGTCAATGAAGAGCAGGATGTTCCCCATTGGCTGTGAGAGCAGTGCAGTGACCTGAGCTAACATCAATAGGTCAGCCCAGGTCACTGAAGGGGATGACAAGTGCTGCTGTCAGCGAGGTACATTACCTGCGCTGATCTCCTGCACACTGACTTCAATCATCTTCACAGCCAAGTATCGCGAGAGCCCGTGACGTCAGTCTCGGGTCGGAAGCGAGAGAAGGTGATGTGACAAGCAGCGGCCATGGAGGACAGTGACAGCGCTGAGGTCGGGACTTCATCACCGCAGGTAAGCCGAGCGGGACCATGTGTGCAGAGTGCCAGGAGGGCGGAGCTCAGCGGGGTAATGTGTGCAGAGTGCCAGGTGGGTGGAGCCTAGCGGGGTAATGTGTGCAGAGTGCCAGGTGGGCGGAGCCTAGCGGGGTAATGTGTGCAGAGTGCCAGGTGGGCGGAGCCTAGCGGGACCATGTGTGCAGAGTGTCAGGTGGGCGTAGCCTAGCGGGACCATGTGTGCAAAGTGTCAGGTGGGCGGAGCCTAGCGGGACCCTGTGTGCAGAGTGCCAGGTGGGCAGAGCCTAGCAGGGTAATGTGTGCAGAGTGCCAGGTGGGCGGAGCCTAGCAGTGCCATGTGTGCAGAGTGCCAGGTGGGCGGAGCCTAGCGGGGTAATGTGTGCAGAGTGCCAGGTGGGCGGAGCCTAGCGGGACCATGTGTGCAGAGTATCAGGTGGGCGGAGCCTAGCGGGACCATGTGTGCAGAGTGCCAGGTGGGCGGAGCCTAGCATGGTAATGTGTGCAGAGTGCCAGGTGGGCGGAGCTTAGCGGGGTAATATGTGCAGAGTGCCAGGTGGGCGGAGCCTAGCGGGGTAATGTGTGCAGAGTGCCAGGTGGGCGAAGCCTAGCGGGGTAATGTGTGCAGAGTGCCAGGTGGGCGGAGCCTAGCAGCACCATGTGTGCAGAGTTCCAGGTGGGTGGAGCCTAGCGGGACCATGTGTGCAGAGTGTCAGGTGGGCGGAGCCATGTGTGCTGGCGGCGGAGTGCAAAGTGGGTGGAGCCTAGCGGGGTCATGTGGTGCTGAGGACGTCAGTGTCGTGGACTGCATGGCTGGGGACAGGTGAGTGTGTGTGTGTGTGTATGTATGTGTACATGCCGCGTGCAGGAGGGGGCGGAGCGAGCTGAGCGGGGAAGTGTCGGCTTCCTGCACACGTAACTAGGATAAATATCGGGTTGGGCCGGTTTCACACATCCGGCTTTTTGCCGTTTTGCCGGATGCGGCGCTCTCCCATACAGTTAATACAGTACAATGACAGCGCTGTAACTTCCGGGTCACATGCGCCGGTCACATGACAGCATGTGACCGGCGCTTGTTGCGCTGTCATTGTACTGTATTAACTGTACGGGAGAGCGCCGCATCCGGCAAAACGGCAAAAAGCCGGATGTGTGAAACCGGCCTTACTAACCAAAGCGCTTTGCTTGGATACCCGATGTTTATCTTGGTTACCAGCTTGTGGCAGGCTGCCAGCGATGGCTCCTGCACACTGTAGCTGTAAAAAGCCCTGCTTTTTGCTGCTAGAACCGTTCTCGAACGTAACTAGAACTATCGAACTTTAGCAAAAAGCTCGAGTTCTAGTTCGATCTAGAACACCCCCCAAAATCACTCGAACCGCGAACTGGAGAACCTCGAACCGCGAACCGCGCTCAACTCTACCCAGAACTGTTCGTGGTTCTGGGTGCATATTGCTCCTGACAGGTTCACTTTAATGGCTACAGTTGTTACCTTCTTTTACTGCCACTTCTTACATCTGTTTTCGGAAATAATTGTTATATAACAACTCCAGATATTTTTTTTTCTTCTAACTCTGCATTGCTCCATTCCTCTGTTATTACTAGAAATGTATGAATAATTTGTCAAATGGGTGTTAGCAGTTGGGGGGGTGTCTCTTCACACCCACAAACTGTCCAATCAGTGCTGCCAGTGTCAGATTTTGTAGGACATCCCCCTTGCCAAGAGAATGGTAATATCTAGGTGTCCATTTATTTGTATATTTCTAGGAGAAAGAGCAGGAGAACAGCACAAAACTGAGCCAAAAATAAAAGTGATCCTGAATTATTATTTCATGGGAATTACAAGTACATATTAAAATAGAGGTCTCAAGAGAACTGAATGATCGTCTATTAAGTAGTGACTTAGCCCAGTGACCATTGTTCCAGCATAAAGGAGAGGTGGCCTTCCTATCCTGTTTAGAGCTAAATTACTGAATGGGTCACCAAGACCAAATAACAATGTACAATGTAATTACATTGGGCATGGCTGGCATCAGAATTCAGCAAAGCTGGGCGCTATGCAAAGTCCATGGTCATCTGGTAAAATCCGCTGTTTGTTAAGTGCAGAGTTGCGCAGTTGCACTGGGGCCAACATACACTTTGAATTGGCCATAAAACTGGTCCAGATTTCCAGTTAATTCAGTATTGGGAAAATACAGCTCCAATGTAACATCACCATGATCATTTGGCACTTTCAGGTCTGAGATCATAAGCACATGTTCTAATTAATGGCCTTCAATCATTTAAAGCAAACATCCTTTGGAGAGAGATTTTATTGTTTTCATGGACAGATTATTGCATAGTACTATAGAAATATAATATCGACAGGTATCTTGATAAGTTCAGATGTAGGGGCCGAGTAATCAAGGTTAAAAAGCTGGAGGGAAAAGAGCGCAATAGGGTCGTACCCAGTAACAAGTAATACAGATAATAACGGAATGTGCTCATTGGGTTGTGTATCACACAACCAGAAATAAAGCCTATAACGAGCTGCTGCAGAGTCCACGTGCTGAAGAAGCCAAAGATCACTCGGGAACACTGTAAATAAGGAACCGTTACTGCACTGCTGGAGATACGACAAACATCCAGAAGAAGTATAATGCAAGGTTGAATAAAACCACCTTGCATTATACCTCTTCTGGATGTGTGTCATATCTCCAGCAGCGCAGTAACGGTTCCACATTACAGTGTTCCCCAGTCAGTAATCAAAGTTGGCATAGTGCAAGACTTGACAGCTTACACGGCACTAGATTCATTAAGAGGCGCATGCCACTTAATAAATTTGCATTTAGGAAGTGGCGTGCACAGGAATTGACTGGGGCCCAAAGGAGGAATTGGCTCTAGGGGCCCATTCTGCAGCTAAAGTGGCATGCATAAGTTTGGGCACTCCTGGTAAAATTTACTGTTAGGCTATGTGCCCACGGGAGCTCGTACCTGCGGATATATCCGCAGGTACCGCCGCAGGTTTCCCGCAGCTGCTCGCCGGAATCCGCAGCTAGTTTTAGCTGCGGTAGTACAGCGAAATAGCTGCGGTAAACCTGCGGACATTCCTGTGGATTACCTGCGGAAGTCCCGACCCTATCTCCATAGTGGAGGGCCGGGATTTCCGCAGGTAATTCCACAGAAAGAATTGACATGCAATTACGTGCGGCTGCGGGACATGCTGAAACCTGCAGATTTATCTGGAAAATCCAGAAAATCCACGGATTTTCCGCAGATAAATCCGCAGGTTTAATCTCACGTAGGCACATAGCCTAATTGTGCACAGTTAAGCAAGTTGAAGGTTAAATGATCTCTAAAATGCATAATGTTAAACATGACAAATGTCCTTTGTATTTTAGGCAAAAAAAATATTTTTAATATTTTACATTTTTTAATTACCAATAAGGAAAATGGACAGATGAAAAAGTTTGGGCACCCTACATGGTTAGTGCCTAGAAGCACCCCCTTTGGCAAGTAGTACAGCTTATAAATGCTTTTTGTTACCAGCCAAGAGTCTTTCAGTTCTTGTTTGAGGGATTTTCATCCATTCTTCTTTGGAAAAGTCTTCCAGTTCTTTGAGATTCCTGGGTCATCTTCCATGCACAGCTCTTTTGAGGTCTAGCCACAGATTTTCAATGATGTTCAGATCAGGGGACTGTGAGGGCCATTGTAAAACCTTCAGCTTGAGCCTTTTGAGGTAGTCTGTTATGGATTTTGATGTGTGTTTAGAATCATTCATTATCCATTTGTAGAAGCAATACTCTTTTCAACTTCAGCTTTCTTACAGTTTTATGTTTGCATCATTAATTTTTTGAAATTTCATTGAATCCATTCTTCCCTCTACCCCGTGGCATTGGCTGCAACTCAACCCCAGAGCATGATTGACCCACTCCCATGCATAATGGATGTCAAGATGTTCTTTTCCTGAAATCCTGTGCCCTTTTTTCTCCACTCATACCTTTGATCACTATTTTAACCTCATGAGTCCAGAGGACTAGTTTTTCAAAATGCATCAGTCTTGTTTAGATATTCTTTTGAATACTTCTGATGCTGAACTTTATGATGAGGACGCAGGAGAGGTTTTCTTCTGATGACTCTTCCATGAAGGCCATATTAGTATAGGTGTCTCCAAACAGTAGAACATTGTAGCACAACTCCAGAGTCTGCTAAATCTTCCTGAAGGAGTTTTGCAGTCAACCAGGGGTTCTGATTTGCTTCTCTAGCAATCCTATAAGCAGCTCTCAAAAGAATTTTGCTTGGTCTTCCAGACCTTATCTTGACCTCTACTGTTCCTGTTAACTGCCATTTCTTAATTACTAGTGATGAGCGAATATATTCGGAACTGTTTATTACTTGCATGAATATTAAGCTATTCACAATATCTGTTACTCGTTGAGTATTTTTGTCCTTGCCGCATGAGAGCCGAGACCCCTCCCAGCATGTTTGGCTCTATATATTCAGCCACTAACATGCTGGGATTGCCTTCCAATCACAGTAATGTCATATCCATCTTTGCTACTGGCATTACTATGATTGGGAGATGCAGTACAAAAAAAAGACTGACTGAGATTCCCCACAGCTGTCACACTACTTTTTTTGCATCTCCTGGCAAAAAACGCACCGAACAAAATTGCACCAAAAATGTATGTAGTTTCGGTGCACGTTTTTGCCAGGAGATGTAAAGTTTCTGCAGAAAGGTTTGCACCCAAATACTCAATGTGCACACATTGCCTAATCTGGCAAACCGGCATTGAGTTCAATGACTTCACCTGAGGTCACAGCTGGGGTTCCCATGGGACTGGTGAACTGCCCTGAGGTGAACTCAATGAACTCAGTGACCTCATGTCATCACCTTAGGTGAACTCATTACTCATTAAACTCTGACCTCATCACAGGTGAATTTATTGAGTTCAATGAGTTCATCTGAGATGAGTATACTTGTGATCACAGGTAGAGTACCATGGGAACCTCTAGCTGTGACCGCAGGTAAACTCAGTGACATCATCGCTCACACCTTCGGCAGTGTCTGCCTGAAGCCACAGCTGGCGGTCATGTTTTATAAAGTGCCCACACTCTGCAACTTCAGTATGTAGTAGAGCTGGGATCGTCATGGGACCCTGTGTGGATTATGTCGGAACTGGATATTTTGGGGTTAATAAATTGGTGAAAGAGGGAGTGGTTGTTTTTTTTTGTTAAAATAAAGGATTTTGAGTTTATTTCTTTTTACTTACAGGATTAGTAATGGTGGTGTTTCATAGATCCCTCTCCATTACTAATCTAGGGCTTAGTGGCAGAAGTGAGCAGCAAGCCAATCAGGATGATCCTGGTTAAGTACTGGAATTGTTTCATCTAATGGATGTGACAATTCTGGGTGACGGTGGCGGGCTGCTATTTTTAGATTGGGGGGGCCTCCTTAGCTTGCGAATATCAGCTCTCAGCTGTCGACTATATCTTGGTTGGGTATCAAAATTGGGTGGACCGCACACTTCTTTTTAAAATTATTTATTTAAATAATTAAAAAAATACATGGGGTTTCTCTTATTTTGATGCACAGCCAAGAAAACGCGCACGGCTGGGGGCTGCAGCCTGTAGCCGTATGCTCTATCTGTGCTGGATATCTATACATGGGGGACCCAGTGACTTTTTTTTATTTATTTATTTATACACTCCATTCGGGGACCCAGACAGCCTCTGTGAGGGAAGCCAATCAGAGACATCTGTAATCTGGCTGCAACTAATCCCAGACACCGGCAGAGAGGCTGGGTGGTAGAAGCAGTGCATATTTATGTGATCTAATGGGCTGACCCGGAAGTAGTGTGACAGTCATGGGGAATCTCAGTAAGTCTACCTGTCCTGCTTAAATCTCCGTAATACCCTGATAATATTATTCTGAGAAATCAAATGTGAGTCAGAAATGCAGCCAGACATCTTCCCCATGCTCTTCAAATTCAGTTTCAGCACTTTTCCACCCCTTTCAGCATTTTTACAGACCTCGCAGACCGACTTCCAAGATCCTCCTGAAAATTACTGCCAATGGTGAAACAAACAGTTATTAAGTTGTGGGAGAGGTGGGTTAATTATGTTTTCCAATGGGTAATATACAGTAATGGCCAAACGTTTTAAGCGTGACACAAATTTTAGTTTTCACAAAGTTTGTGTCACACACGTGGGTGTTGACCCACTGTGCCATGGACTGGGCTTACCCAGGAGGGGTGTGGCTAAATGCCTATTAGGTGTTCACCAGAGTCTCTGATAGTGAGGTTGGACTTGGCTACCGGTGAACACCAGGTAGCACTCCAGGACAGATCCTGGACTACACTAAGTATCAGGCAGGAAAGGATCAGAGTGGATACTGGTACTGGTTCAGACAGAATGACTGGTTCAGTCAGGACAGGTTCAAGATCTAGTTCAGGTGCAGACAAAATGGCTGGTACAGATAAGACAGGTTAAGGTTCAAGTTCAACTACAGGTAGGAGAGCTAGTACAGGTGGACAGGTCCAGGTTCGGGTGCAGACAGGACCCCTGGTAGAGATGGGACAAGTTCCGGTACGAATTCGGGTACCCAGGACAGGTTGTGGTGCATAAGCGAGTACAGAGTAACAGGTACCTGACAACAAACTAGTAGGATCAAGACATACTAGAAGTTGCAATAGGCTGGGTACACTTTCAGAGTATGCAAGCAGCCCCTTTAAGAAGCAAGGAGTGAGCAAGCACTTGAAGCTGGAAGCCACGGAAGGTATTAGAACAAGGGACACAGTTTGGCAGCCATAGTGAGTGCGTCGGCGACACTGCCAGGTGGAGGAAGCGGGATAGTGTAGGATCGTCGGTGTTACAGTTTGCTGCTTCAGTGTTTTTAGATTATAGACAGATGTTGGAAGAGTGATTGTCTGGAGAAAAAATAGTGAGCACTAGTGTGAGTCCTGTGCCATGCCAACAGTAAAGCATCTTGACACCATTGCTGTGCGGAGTTGCTTTTCATCCATGCAGTATGCTCACTTACAGTGCCTTGACTGAAGAATGGGATCTAAACTGCCTCCAAGAGCAACTTCTCCTAACAATCTTGGAGCAATTTGGTGAACAATGATTTTTCAGCATGATGGAGACCTTGTCAGATGGAAAAAGTGATAACTAAGTGGCTTAGTGAACCAAACAGAAATTTTGTGTCCATGGGCAGAAAACTTCCCAGATCTAAATCCCATTAGGAACCTATGGTTAATCTTCAAAAAGCAAGTCCACAAAAAACACAGAAATTGTGATAAATTCCAATCAATATTCAGCAAGAATGGGTTGTCATCGGTCAGGAGTTGGCCCAGAAGCTGATATCCAGAGAGGGTAAACTGTAGAAATCTTTAAAAATATGCATCAACACTGGAAATATTGGGTATTTATGTAAAGTTGATTTGTCAATTAAAGTGTAAAAACTTAAGAAATATTTATAATTCTACTTCAGTAACCACAGAAAAATCTGATTAAAAGATCTAGAAACACTGTAACAGCATACTTCGTGAAAACTAAAATTTGTGTCAGTTTCAAAACTTGACCACGACTGTAGTTACTAAATATAGCTTTATCTTCAGTAAACGAAAAGTGATATGCTACAGCTTATTGAGAACACCCATTGAGATGTTCTCTTCATATATTTGCCTTATGCTTTTTATTTTAGACTGAAACATATCTCAAAATACTACAGGGTGCAAATAGAACAGAGTGTAGAGTCCATCCAGTCATTAACAAGGCTATTATTGGAATCGGATAAGATCTTGGAGTCTCTAAATAACAATATACACACATGTTTTCCGGGATGAAAGGAATCTTCCTAATTAGGATTTCTAAGGGCCAATTCCCAGTAACTTTACAGGAAGAAGTTTTTTGTTTTGTTTTTCATTTGTTGTTTCCTCTCTTTGTAGTGGACTTACATCTTTTTGTGGCACCATGCTCTTTGTATTTGTGATATCTCAGAGCCATAATGACTAAATGTATGCTTTCCTGTGTTGAAAACATACCACCGTTCAAAACAAGCAAAATAGGCGTCAAAATAGGAATTCTTCAGTATAGATATAGGAGGGCAGACTAAAGCGGGCTTTACACGCTGCGACATCGCTAATGCGGAGTCGTTGGGGTCACGGAATTTGTGACGCACATCCGGCCGCATTAGCGATGCCGTTGCGTGTGACACCGATAAGCGATTTTGCATCGTTCCTACGGCAGCACACATCGCTGCGTGTGACACCGCAGGAACGAGGAAGCTCCCCTTACCTGCCTCCCGGCCGCTATGAGGAAGGAAGGAGGTGGGCGGGATGTTACGTCCCGCTCAGCTCCGCCCCTCCGCTGCTATTGGGCGGCGGTTCAGTGACGCTTCAGTGACGTCGCTGTGACGCCGCACGGACCGCCCCCTTAGAAAGGAGGCGGTTCGCCCGTCACAGCGACGTCGCCGGACAGGTAAGTATGTGTGACGGTTGTTGTGCGGCACGGGCAGCGATTTGCCCGTGTCGCGCAACAGATGGGGGCGGGTACCCACACTAGCGATATCGGGACCGATATCGCAGTGTGTAAAGTAGCCTTTACTAAAATAAATGTGTTGTGAGACTACATTGATAGATTTTCAAGCGTCCAGATTCTCAAACCCAATGTAAATCAAGTAAGCCATAGTAAGCCCAGGTGTGCTGTATGGTGTGCAGTATAAGGCTACTTTCACACTTGCGTCGTTTGGCATCCGTGCGTTGTGTGATGCATGTGAATGATGCGTTGTAAATAGTGTGATAATAAGGACAACGGATTCCTGTGAAATATCGCGTTGCATTTTTCTTTAGCCGAGAGAGATAGAGAGTGCCCCCATCATCACCAAACACACCCCGGCACTACAGCCTTCATCATCACAGCACACACCCCGGCACTACCGCACCCATCATCACCGCATACACCCCGGCACTACAGCCTTCATCATCACAGCACACACCCCGGCACTACCGCACCCATCATCACCGCATACACCCCAGCACTATGGCACGCATCATTACCGCATACACGCAGTCACTACCGCACCCATCATCAACGCACATACCCAGGAACTACCGCACCTATTATCACCACACACACCCCGGCACTACCGCAGCTATCATCACCGCACACACCGGCACTACCGCACCTATCATCACCGCACACACCCCAGCACTACCGCACCTATCATCACCGCACACACACCGGCACTACCACACTAATCATCACCGCACACACCCCAGCACTACCGCACCTATCATCACCGCACACACACCGGCACTACCACACTAATCATCACCGCACACACCCCAGCACTACCGCATCTATCATCACCGTACACACCCTGGCACTACCGCACCTATCATTACCGCACACACACAGGCACTACCGCACCCATCATCACCGCACACACTGGCACTACCGCCCTATCATCACCACACACATCCCAGTATTACAGCACCCATCATCACTGCACACACCCCGCCACTACCGCACCTATCATCACCGCACACACACCGGCACTACCACACCAATCATCACCGCACACACTTTGGCACTACCGCATCTATCATCACCGTACACACCCCGGCACTACTGCACCTATCATTACCGCACACACACAGGCACTACCGCACCCATCATCACCGCACACACCCCGGCACTACCGCACCCATAATCACCATACACATGCAGGCACTACCGCACCCATCATCACCGCACACACACGTGCACTACCGCACCCATCATCACCGCACACACCGGCACTACCGCCCCCATCATCACCACACACATCCCAGTATTACCGCACCCATCATCACTGCACACACCCCGCCACTACCGCACCTATCATCACCGCACACACACACCGGCACTACCGCACCCATCATCACCGCACACACCGGCACTACCTCAATGACATCTCCGCTGACAGCGTGACTCACTTCAGTTGCTCTGTGGAGCTCACAGGAGCGGCGGTGTTCTATTGCCACTCCTGTCAGCTTCCAATGTAGCAGAGCTGAAAGCGTCGTGGGACATCGTGTGGATTACGTCGGACCTAGAGGGGTATTTGGGGATTAATAAAGTGGTGAAAGAGGGTGTTTTTTTGTCTTTAATTCCAAATAAAGTATTTTTTCGGGGGTATGTGTTCATTTACTTTCACTTACAGGTTAATCATGGGGGGTATCTCATAGACGCCTGCCATGATTAACCTAGGACTTAGTGGCAGCTATGGGCTGCCATTAACTCCTTATTACCCCGATTGCCACCGCACCAGGGTAATTCGGGATGAGCCGGGTAGAGTCCCGGGACTGTCGCATCTATTGGATGCGGCAATTCCGTGCGGCTGCTGGCTGATATTTTTAGGCTGGGGGGCTCCCCATAACTTGGGGCTCCCCATCCTGAGAATACCAGCCTTCAGCCGTGTGGCTTTACCTTGGCTGATATCAAAATTGGGGGGGACCACACGCTGTTTTTTTTTAATTATTTGTTTATTTTACTACACTACATAGACCCGCCCCCCGGCGGTTGTGATTGGTTGCAGTGAGACAGCTGCCACTCAGTGTGGGGGCGTGTCTGACTGCAACCAATCTTAGGCGTCGGTGGGCAGGGGAAGTAGGGAATACGAGATGGAATAATGAGCGGCCGACATTTTCAAAAGAGGAGAAGCCGCCAGAGCAGTGTGACAGCCGTGCATTGCCACGCCGGTGATCGGTGCGTATGAGAGAGGGAGGGGGGAGAGGGAGAGACAGACTGACAGAGAGAGATAGAGACCGAGAGAGAGAGAGACTGACCAACAGACCAACTGACAGAGAGCGAGAGAGAGAGAGACTGACCGACAGAGACAGATAGAGACCGACCCACAGAGAGAGAGACCCACAGAGAGAGAGAGATCGACCGACCGACAGAGAGAGAGAGACCAGGAGTGATTTTAAATTATTTAGATCGTTCTGCTGGACATGCTGAGTATGCTCAGTAGAACGTGACGGAATCCTGCACTGGAATCCGTCGCCAAATGCATGGCGACGGAATCCAGCACCATAGAAATTCATTATGCCTCTTAACGGATTCCGACGGAATCCTGCGGAGTGCGTTTTTTTTACAGCAACAGAAAACGCTACATTCAGCGTTCCTTCCGCCCGACGGGCACTGACGATCACCGACAAAACAACTGATGCGCCGCGGGGCGGATGCAACGCAAGACCATCCGTTGCAATCCGCCCTTAATGGAAGCTGTGAGGTAGCGTGGTCGGCTGCACGGCAGAAGACACGGGATCCAGGCACCAATGGTCACAGCACACGGTTTATTACACAAACCAAAAGTCCAACAACAATATACATGTGCTCCCCGGGCAGACACTCAGGGAGTTGTGTTCACTCCCTCACACTAAGGCCCCACGCCCATGTTCCTGTTTCCTTTTAACCCTCCTTTCAGCCTGCAGGGAAACAGCATAAACCCTGGAGTGGAGTTGCTTTCTATGCATGGAGTGAGCACAACCGGGGAGAGACGTACCGGCCGTCATAGATAACCCCGGTCAAAGTCTCACACACCCCTCCCCTCAGTTCAAGCGAGCCTCGGTACAGAGGTCCAGGTACGCTTTTTGGGGCTCCCCCGTCAGATAGGGCGACAATACCTCAGCCCACTGGGGGGTCGGCAGCTTTTCCCGCTCGGCCACCCGCTCAAACACCGCCAGGAACGCTTCCACATCATCCCCCGGGGTCATCTTTTGCAACGCTTGTCTCACCACTTTCCGGACGCTGCCGTCGTCACCCGGTTCCAGGGTTGTTGCTGCTGGTCCGGCACGGATCGACTTGGCCAGGAGAACCATCTGTTCTTGGTGCCTTTTTTCCTGCAATTGCAAGGATTGCTGCTGACGTTCCAACGACCGGAGCAGGTGTGCATTGGTCTGTTGCTGCTGTTCATTAGCCTGTTGTTGCTGTGCATTAGCCTGAGCCAGCTGCTTTAGTATGTCCTCCATGGCGTCACCGGGTTTGGGCTGTAGTATAGCCGCTCGAATCCAGGACATGTGCTACCGGGTCACCAGGAATGGATGCTACACCTCACCGGGCTGGCATGCCCGCCGTTCTCCACCATCTGTGAGGTAGCGTGGTCGGCTGCACGGCAGAAGACACGGGATCCAGGCACCAATGGTCACAGCACACGGTTTATTACACAAACCAAAAGTCCAACAACAATATACATGTGCTCCCCGGGCAGACACTCAGGGAGTTGTGTTCACTCCCTCACACTAAAGGCTACTTTACACACTGCGATATCGGTCCCAATATCGCTAGTGTGGGTATCCGCCCCCATCTGTTGCGCGACACGGGCATATCGCTGCCCGTGCCGCACAACATCGCCCAGAGCCGTCACACATACTTACCTGTCCGGCGACGTCGCTGTGACCGGCGAACCGCCTCCTTTCTAAGGGGGCGGTCCGTGCGGCGTCACAGCGATGTCACTGAAACGTCACTGAACCGCCGCCCAATCGCAGCGGAGGGGCGGAGATGAGCGGGACGTAACATCCCGCCCACCTCCTTCCTTCCGCATAGCGGCCGGGAGGCAGGTAGGGAGAGCTTCCTCGCTCCTGCGGCGTCACACGCAGCGATGTGTGCTGCCGCAGGAACGAGGAACAACTTCGTTACTGCTGAAGTAACGATAATTGAGAATGGACCCCCGTGTCGCCGATTAGCGATTTTGTACTGTTTTGCAACGATGCAAAATCGCTTATCGGTGTCACACGCAACGGCATCGCTAATGCGGCCGGATGTGCGTCACAAAATCCGTGACCTCAACGACTCCGCATTAGCGATGTCGCAGCGTGTAAAGCCCGCTTAAGGCCCCACGCCCATGTTCCTGTTTCCTTTTAACCCTCCTTTCAGCCTGCAGGGAAACAGCATAAACCCTGGAGTGGAGTTGCTTTCTATGCATAGAGTGAGCACAACCGGGGCGAGACGTACCGGCCGTCATAGATAACCCCGGTCAAAGTCTCACACACCCCTCCCCTCAGTTCAAGCGAGCGGGGTTGAACTCCCGCCATCAAACACGGGCCGCGGGACAAGGCATCGGCGTTGCCCTGCAACCTACCGGCCCGGTGTTCAACCGTAAACCAGAAGTTCTGCAGAGAAAGGAACCACCGGGTAACCCGGGCATTCCATTCCTTGGCGGACCTCATCCAGACCAGCGGAGAGTGATCAGTCACCAAGCGAAACTGTCGTCCCAGCAGGTAATAGCGTAGGGACTCCAAGGCCCACTTGATCGCCAGGCACTCCTTCTCCACTACGCTATAATTCCGCTCGGGAGGGGTGAGCTTCCTACTTAAGAAGGTGACGCGCTGTTCCTCCCCCTGAACCACCTGAGACAGCACTGCCCCCAGGCCGACCTCCGAGGCGTCAGTCTGTACTATGAACTCCTTCCGGAAATCAGGGTTGATAAGAACGGGCTGTCCACACAGGACCCCCTTCAGGGCCCGGAATGAGTCCTCGGCCTGCTGAGTCCAGCGCACCATGACGGACTTCTTGCCTTTGAGAAGGTCCGTCAAGGGGGCTGATAGTCCCGCAAAATTTTTTACAAACCTCCTGTAGTACCCCACGATACCCAGGAAGGCCCTAACCTGCTTCGTGGTCAGGGGTCTAGGCCACTTCTGGATCGCCTCAACTTTGTTAATTTGGGGCTTAATCACTCCTTGGCCTGTTACGTAGCCCAAGTAGCGGGCTTCCGTGAGCCCCAACGCACATTTCTTGGGATTGGCTGTCAATCCGGCTGTTCGGAGCGTGTTCACCACCGCTTGTACCTGTTCCAAGTGGGTCTGCCACTCAGAGCTGTAAATAATGATGTCATCAAGGTACGCTGATGCATACGCCTGGTGGGGTTCCAGCACCAGGTCCATCAACCTCTGGAACGTGGCCGGAGCGCCATGTAACCCAAAAGGCAAGACAACATAGTGGAAGAGACCCTCCGGCGTAACAAAAGCGGTTTTCTCCTTGGCAGACTCCGTCAGTGGCACCTGCCAGTATCCCTTGGTCAGGTCGAGCGTGGTGAAATATCGCGCCTGTCCCAGCCTATCAATCAGCTCATCCACCCGGGGCATGGGGTAGAGATCGAACTTGGATACTTCGTTCAATCTCCTAAAGTCGTTGCAGAACCTTAAGGAGCCATCGGGTTTTGGTATTAGGACAATGGGACTAGCCCATTCACTCCGGGATTTTTCGATGACCCCGAGGCGTAGCATCGTCTTCACTTCCTCTGATATGGCTTGTCTTCGAGCCTCCGGCACCCGGTATGACTTCAGGCGTACCTTCAGGTGAGGCTCGGTGACAATGTCATGTCGTATCAGACTGGTCCTACCAGGCAGTTCGGAGAAGACATCGGGGTTCTGCTGAACCAGCCGTCTGGCCTCTTGCCTCTGTTGCTTGGTGAGGGCTTCTCCAATCCTTACTTCCGGTTCGTTCTCTCCGGAAGTCGCTGGAGCCGGGTTTGAACGACCCGAAGAGGAGGGAGATGGGGAACAAGCAACCATCAGGCTTTCCCGTTCTTGCCAAGGTTTTAATAGGTTGACATGGTATATTTGTTCAGGTTTCCGCCTAACGGGCTGCAATACCTTATAGTTGACCACCCCGACTCTTTCCTTTATCTCGTAGGGGCCTTGCCACTGAGCCAGGAATTTACTCTCCGCCGTGGGGATCAATACCAACACCCGATCCCCGGGGTTAAAGGTCCGCACGGTGGCTTGTCTATTGTAGCGGCCGCTTTGCGCGGCCTGAGCCTCCTGTAAATGCTCCTTCACAATTGGCATGACCGCGCTTATGCGGTTCTGCATTCCTAAAATGTGTTCAATCACACTTTTATGGGGGGTGGGCTCTTGCTCCCATGTTTCCTTTGCCAGGTCCAACAATCCCCGGGGATGTCGCCCGTATAACACACCAAAAGGAGAAAACCCCGTGGATGCCTGTGGCACCTCTCGGATGGCAAACATCAAATAGGGAAGCATCATATCCCAGTCTTTCCCGTCTTTGGAAATCACCCTTTTGAGCATGGTTTTCAGGGTTTTATTGAATCGTTCCACTAAACCGTCCGTCTGAGGATGATACACAGACGTACGCAACTGCTTGATCTGGAGTAGCCGGCATAGCTCTTTGGTCACTTTAGACATGAATGGGGTCCCCTGATCCGTAAGGATCTCCTTGGGCAACCCCACCCGGCAGAACACAGCAAACAACTCCCGAGCTATAAGCTTCGCTGCAGTATGTCTGAGAGGTATCGCCTCTGGATACCGGGTGGCATAGTCAACGATCACTAGGATGTGTTGGTGCCCTCGAGCGGACTTTACGAGGGGCCCCACCAGATCCATCCCTATCCGTTCAAAAGGGACTTCTATAATGGGTAAGGGTACCAACGGACTGCGAAGTGGGCCAGGGGTGCGGTAAGTTGACACTCCGGGCAGGTTTCGCAGAACCGTTTTACCTCCCCAAAGACCCCGGGCCAATAGAACCTTTGCAATATTCGCTCCTGCGTTTTCTTGACCCCTAGGTGGCCACTCATCAGGTGTTTATGAGCCAAGTCGAGGACCCGCCGGCGATATGGCCGGGGCACCACCAACTGCTCTACCCCCACGCCCCGTATTTCATCTACCCGGTAGAGTAAATCCTGTTTAAGAGAGAAATGGGGGTACCTTTCCTGGGCACCGGGCAGCTGTGCCACCCCGTCAACCACTGTCACCCGACTCCGGGCATGTATTAATGTAGGATCCTGGAGTTGGGCTGTCCCAAACGTATCCGGGGACGCCTCGAACTCCGGGATGGGCTCGACCATCTCAGCCTCTCCTGCCAAAACCTCTAGGGGCGACCTATCGGGTTCACATTCTGTCCCTATCATGGGGATCCCTATGGCAGGCGTCCCAGATTCGGGATTGTCGGGCTCAGGTCCCGGACTGTCCAATATCTGAGGGGACTTAGGAGGCCCCTTCCATAAAGTCCAAAAATAGGGCAGATCCCTTCCTAGGATCAAGTCATAGGGAAGAGGGTTAATAAGTCCCACCTCATGTTGCACCTGACCGCAGGGTGCTGTGATGGTGACAATCCCCGTGGGATAGTCTCGGCGGTCCCCATGTATGCAAATCACCCCCACGGTACGTTCTGTGGCTTTTACTTCAGCCCTTAGGGTTGATCGCACCAGGGTCACTAAGCTTCCGGAATCCAACAAGCCTGTAACCGGACATCCATTCACCTGTATTTGGCACAAGTGGGGCTCAGTCTCCGGGGAGACAAGGTCAGCGGTACACACCACCTGAGCATACATTGAACCCCGCCGGGTAACCCCACAATCCATGGGCTCCGTGGTGAGTGGACACTGGGCTTCCATATGTCCCACCCGCTGGCACCGAAAACATCTAATAGGGAAGGAAACCCCCTTGACGAGTTGTTGTTTAGGGTACATAGCCTTCCGGACCTCAGGGACGGCGGGCGCGGCCTCGGACGGGACGGTAGCGGTCTCCCGCACCGGTGTCAGCGGTGGGTCCTTGACTCTAGGCTTGGAGGGGCCGGACCGACGGGCGGTACGCAAAGTCTCAGTGTCCCGTATCAAGTCCTGCGTAGCCACATGCCGCTCCACCAGGCATACTAATTGGTCCAGGGTACTTGGGTCGCCCTGTCCTACCCACCGTTGAATGGTGACGGGTAAAGTGCGCACAAAGCGATCAACTACTACCCTTTCCACCATTTGCGCAGGGCTCAGAGTGTCAGGCTGCAACCACTTCTTTACCAGATGCAACAAGTCATAGGCCTGGGAGCGTACGGGTTTGGCTTCCTCATAGAACCACTGATTTACCCGCTGAGCCCGTACATAGGTATTCACCCCCAACTGAGCAAGTATTGCGGCTTTCAGGGTCGCATATTTTATGGCGTCCTCGGTACAGAGGTCCAGGTACGCTTTTTGGGGCTCCCCCGTCAGATAGGGCGACAATACCTCAGCCCACTGGGGGGTCGGCAGCTTTGCCCGCTCGGCCACCCGCTCAAACACCGCCAGGAACGCTTCCACATCATCCCCCGGGGTCATCTTTTGCAACGCTTGTCTCACCACTTTCCGGACGCTGCCGTCGTCACCCGGTTCCAGGGTTGTTGCTGCTGGTCCGGCACGGATCGACTTGGCCAGGAGAACCATCTGTTCTTGGTGCCTTTTTTCCTGCAATTGCAAGGATTGCTGCTGACGTTCCAACGACCGGAGCAGGTGTGCATTGGTCTGTTGCTGCTGTTCATTAGCCTGTTGTTGCTGTGCATTAGCCTGTTGTTGCTGTGCATTAGCCTGAGCCAGCTGCTTTAGTATGTCCTCCATGGCGTCACCGGGTTTGGGCTGTAGTATAGCCGCTCGAATCCAGGACATGTGCTACCGGGTCACCAGGAATGGATGCTACACCTCACCGGGCTGGCATGCCCGCCGTTCTCCACCATCTGTGAGGTAGCGTGGTCGGCTGCACGGCAGAAGACACGGGATCCAGGCACCAATGGTCACAGCACACGGTTTATTACACAAACCAAAAGTCCAACAACAATATACATGTGCTCCCCGGGCAGACACTCAGGGAGTTGTGTTCACTCCCTCACACTAAAGGCTACTTTACACACTGCGATATCGGTCCCGATATCGCTAGTGTGGGTATCCGCCCCATCTGTTGCGCGACACGGGCATATCGCTGCCCGTGCCGCACAACATCGCCCAGAGCCGTCACACATACTTACCTGTCCGGCGACGTCGCTGTGACCGGCGAACCGCCTCCTTTCTAAGGGGGCGGTCCGTGCGGCGTCACAGCGATGTCACTGAAACGTCACTGAACCGCCGCCCAATCGCAGCGGAGGGGCGGAGATGAGCGGGACGTAACATCCCGCCCACCTCCTTCCTTCCGCATAGCGGCCGGGAGGCAGGTAGGGAGAGCTTCCTCGCTCCTGCGGCGTCACACGCAGCGATGTGTGCTGCCGCAGGAACGAGGAACAACTTTGTTACTGCTGAAGTAACGATAATTGAGAATGGACCCCCGTGTCGCCGATTAGCGATTTTGCACTGTTTTGCAACGATGCAAAATCGCTTATCGGTGTCACACGCAACGGCATCGCTAATGCGGCCGGATGTGCGTCACAAAATCCGTGACCCCAACGACTCCGCATTAGCGATGTCGCAGCGTGTAAAGCCCGCTTAAGGTCCCACGCCCATGTTCCTGTTTCCTTTTAACCCTCCTTTCAGCCTGCAGGGAAACAGCATAAACCCTGGAGTGGAGTTGCTTTCTATGCATGGAGTGAGCACAACCGGGGCGAGACGTACCGGCCGTCATAGATAACCCCGGTCATAGTCTCACAAAGCCTATGAGGAATAAACGGCTTCCTGCAACGGTTACCGTAATTCCTCAAGGCAGCGGATTGCAACAGATGCCACACAATGCAAGCTTTAAAGTACCCTAACTTTTCTGTGATTTATGTGAGTTGTTTACTGCTGTAGAAGATGCATTTTATCAAGGCATCTGTCATGGATCCTGGCTTTGCTCTCCTCACTTTAGTCTTCTGAACTCTCTTGTGCTCCACATTGGGCTTTGAAAGTGGTCCAGAGTACTACCATTTGATCATCTGACTGGGCCTATATAAGATGCACCAAGACACACACTTGTGGCTTGGTATTAAGAATTTTAGTGTTTCTATGTCCTGTCTGCATGTGGCCTCCAGTGCTTCTCCTGCCTGCTTTCCGGTCTTCTGCTTACTTGCAGCGTCCATTGCTTGTACTAACTGTTTTCCGTGTACTTCACCTGCTTGCTGCACCAACGCTTGTGACCCATGTGCCCACCTTGGGTTTAGAGTATCCAATTCTTGGATTTTTTTTTGCAAATATAACTGTTTGATGAATTATTATATAGTCTTATATAATTTAAATTATCTGCATTCATGTATGTCTCTGAGCTCACGGACACACTGATTATATGAATGTATTCCCATAAAGCTAAATATGTAAACACATGACATCCATATACATTAATCACTTCTTCTTTTCATGACAATATTGACCATAATAAGTACATTTTTTGTCATGTAACAGCATATGATGTTTACATATAGTAATAGCTTTTGTATACAATATTTTGTATACAATTATTTTATATACAAATAATATATATATTGTGAGACTGTGACCGGGGTTATCTATGACGGCCGGTACGTCTCGCCCCGGTTGTGCTCACTCCATGATAGAAAGTATCTCCACTCCAGGGTTAATCCTGTTTCCCTACAGGCTGAAGGAAGGGTTAAAAGGAAACAGGAACAAGGGCAGGTGTGCCGGGTGTGAGGGAGTGAACACAACTCCCTGAGTTCTCTGCCGGAGAGGCACATATGTACTGTTGTGGACTTTTGTTTGGATATTAAACCGTGTGCTGTGACCCTTGGTGCCTGGATCCCGTGTCTTCTGCTGTGCAGCCGACCACGCTACCTCAGATATGGTGGAGATTCGGCGGGCATGCCAGCCCGGTGAGGTGTAGCTTCCATTTCTGGTGACCCGGTAGCACATGTCCTGGATTCAAGCGGCTATACTACAGCCCAAACCCGGCGACGCTATGGAGGAAATACTAAAGCAGCAGCAACAGATCAATGCACACCTGCTCCGGTCGTTGGATCATCAGCAGCACTCTTTGAAATTGCAGGAACAAAGGCACCAAGAACAGATGGTTCTCCTGGCCAAGTCGATCCGTGCCGGACCGGCAGCAACAACCCCGGGACCGGGTGACGACGGCAGCGTCCGGAAAGCGGTGAGACAAGCGTTGCAAAAGATGACCCCGGGGGATGATGTGGAAGCGTTCCTGGCGGTGTTTGAGCGGGTAGCCGAGCGGGAAAAGCTGCCGACCCCCCAGTGGGCTGAGGTATTGTCGCCCTATCTGACGGGGGAGCCCCAAAAAGCGTACCTGGACCTCTGTACTGAGGACGCCTTAGAATATGCGACCCTGAAAGCCGAAATACTTGCTCGGATGGGGGTGAATACCTATGTACGGGCTCAGCGGGTAAATCAGTGGTTCTATGAGGAATCCAAACCCGTACGCTCCCAGGCCTATGACTTGTTGCATCTCGTAAAGAAGTGGTTGCAGCCTGACACTCTGAGCCCGGCGCAAATGGTGGAAAGGGTAGTAGTTGATCGTTTTGTATGCACTTTACCCGTCACCATTCAACGGTGGGTAGGACAGGGCGACCCAAGTACCCTGGACCAATTAGTGGGCCTAGTAGAACGGCATGTGGCTACGCAGGACTTGATACGGGACACTGAGACTTTGCGTACCGCTCGTCGGTCCGGCCCCTCCAAGCCTAGGGCCAAGGACCCACCGCTGACACCGGGGCAGGAGTCCGCTACCGTCCCGTCTGAGGCCGTGCCCTCCGTCCCTGAGGTCCGGAAGGCTATATACCCTAAACGACAACTCGTCAAGGGGGTTTCCTTCCCTATTAGATGTTGGCGGTGCCAGCGGGTGGGACATACGGAAGCCCAGTGTCCACTCACCACGGAGCCCATGGATTGTGGGGTTACCCGGCGGGGTTCAATGTATGCTCAGGTGGTGTGTACCGCTGACCTGGTCTCCCCAGAAACTGAGCCCCACTTGTGCCAAATACAGGTGAATGGATGTCCGGTTACAGGCTTGTTGGATTCCGGAAGCTTAGTGACCCTTGGGCGATCAACCTTGAGGGCTAAAGGCCACAGGACGTACCGTGGGGGTGGTTTGCATACATGGGGACCGCCGAGACTATCCCACGGGGATTGTCACCATCACAGCACCTTGCGGTCAGGTGCAACATGAGGTGGGACTTATTAACACTCTTCCCTATGACGTGATCCTAGGAAGGGATCTGCCCTATTTTTGGACTTTATGGAAGGGACCTCCTAAGTCCCCTCAGATATTGGTCAGTCCGGGACCTGAGCCCTACAATCCTGAATCCGGGACGCCTGCCGTAGGGGTCCCCATGATAGGGACAGAATGTGAACCCGATAGGTCGCCCCTTGAGGTATTGGCAGGAGAGGCTGAGACGGTCGAGCCCATCCCGGAGTTGGAGGCGTCCCCGGATACGTTTGGGACAGCCCAACTCCAGGACCCTTCATTAATACATGCCCGGAGTCGGGTGACAGTAGTTGACGGGGTGGCACAGCTGCCCGGTGCCCAGGTAAGGTACCCCCATTTCGCTCTTAAGCAGGATTTACTCTACCGGGTAGATGAAATACGGGGCGTGGGGGTAGAACAGTTGGTGGTGCCCCAGCCGTATCGCCGGCGGGTCCTCGACTTAGCTCATAAACACCTGATGAGTGGCCACCTAGGGGTCAAGAAAACGCAGGAGCGAATATTGCAAAGGTTCTATTGGCCCGGGGTCTTTGGGGAGGTAAAACGGTTCTGCGAAACCTGCCCGGAGTGTCAGCTTACCGCACCCCTGACCCACTTTCGCAGTCCGTTGGTACCGTTACCCATTATAGAAGTCCCTTTTGAACGGATAGGGATGGATCTGGTGGGGCCCCTCGTAAAGTCCGCTCGAGGGCACCAACACATCCTAGTGATCGTTGACTATGCCACCCGGTATCCAGAGGCGACACCTCTCAGACATACTGCGGCGAAGCTTATAGCTCGGGAGTTGTTTGCTGTGTTCTGCCGGGTGGGGTTGCCCAAGGAGATCCTTACGGATCAGGGGACCCCATTCATGTCTAAAGTAACCAAAGAGCTATGCCGGCTACTCCAGATCAAGCAGTTGCGTACGTCTGTGTATCATCCTCAGACGGATGGGTTAGTAGAACGATTCAATAAAACCCTGAAAACCATGCTCAAAAGGGTGATTTCCAAAGACGGGAAAGACTGGGATATGATGCTTCCCTATTTGATGTTTGCCATATGAGAGGTGCCACAGGCATCCACGGGGTTTTCGCCTTTTGAGTTGTTATACGGGCGACATCCCCGGGGATTGTTGGACCTGGCAAAGGAAACATGGGAGCAAGAGCCCACCCCCCATAAAAGCGTGATTGAACACATTTTAGGAATGCAGAACCGCATAAGCGCGGTCATGCCAATTGTGAAGGAGCATTTACAGGAGGCTCAGGCCGCGCAAAGTGGCCGCTACAATAGACAAGCCACCGTGCGGACCTTTAAACCCGGGGATCGGGTGTTGGTATTAATCCCCACGGCGGAGAGTAAATTCCTGGCTCAGTGGCAAGGCCCCTACGAGATAAAGGAATGAGTCGGGGTGGTCAACTATAAAGTATTGCAGCCCGGTAGGCGGAAACCTGAACAAATATACCATATCAACCTATTAAAACCTTGACAGGAACGGGAAAGCCTGATGGTTGTTTTCTCCCCATCTCCCTCCTCTTCGGGTCGTTCACATCCGGCTCCAGCGACCTCCGGAGAGGACGAACCGGAAGTAAGGATTGGAGAAGCCCTCACTAAGCAACAGAGGCGAGAGGCCAGACGGCTGGTTCAGCAGAACCCCGATGTCTTCTCCGAGCTGCCTGGTAGGACCAGTCTGATACGACATGACATTGTCACCGAGCCTCACCTGAAGGTACGCCTGAAGTCATACCGGGTACCGGAGGCTCGAAGACAAGCCATATCAGAGGAAGTGAAGACAATGCTACGCCTGGGGGTCATCGAAAAATCCCGGAGTGAATGGGCTAGTCCCATTGTCCTGATACCAAAACCCGATGGCTCCTTAAGGTTCTGCAATGACTTTAGGAGATTGAACGAAATATCCAAGTTCGATCTCTACCCCATGCCCCGGGTGGATGAGCTGATTGATAGGCTGGGACAGGCGCGATATTTCACCACGCTCGACCTGACCAAGGGGTACTGGCAGGTGCCACTGACGGAGTCCGCCAAGGAGAAAACCGCTTTTGTTACGCCGGAGAGTCTCTTCCACTATGTTGTCTTGCCTTTTGGGTTACATGGCGCTCCGGCCACGTTCCAGAGGTTGATGGACTTGGTGCTGTAACCTCACCAGGCGTATGCATCAGCATACCTTGATGACATCATTATTTACAGCTCTGAGTGGCAGACCCACTTGAAACAGGTACAAGCGGTGGTGAACGCACTCCGAACAGCCGGATTGACAGCCAATCCCAAGAAATGTGCGTTGGGGCTCACGGAAGCCCGCTACTTGGGCTACGTAATAGGCCAAGGAGGGATTAAGCCCCAAATTAACAAAGTTGAGGCGATCCAGAAGTGGCCTAGACCACTGACCACGAAGCAGGTTAGGGCCTTCCTGGGTATCGTGGGGTATTACAGGAGGTTTGTAAAAGATTTTGCGGGACTATCAGCCCCCTTGACGGACCTTCTCAAAGGCAAGAAGTCCGTCATGGTGCGCTGGACTCCGCAGGCCGAGGACTCCTTCCGGGCCTTGAAGGGGGTCCTGTGCAGACAGCCCGTTCTTGTCAACCCTGATTTCCGGAAGGAGTTCATAGTACAGACTGACGCCTCGGAGGTCGGCCTGGGTGCAGTGCTGTCTCAGGTAGTTCAGGGGGAGAAACACCCCGTCACCTTCTTAAGTAGGAAGCTCACCCCTCCCGAGCGGAATTATAGCGTAGTGGAGAAGGAGTGCCTGGCGATCAAGTGGGCCTTGGAGTCCCTACGCTATTACCTGCTGGGACGGCAGTTTCGCTTGGTGACAGATCACTCTCCGCTGGTCTGCATGAGGTCCGCCAAGGAACGGAATGCCCGGGTTACCCGGTGGTTCCTTTCTCTGCAGAACTTCCGGTTTACGGTTGAACACCGGGCCGGTAGGTTGCAGGGCAACGCCGATGCCTTGTCCCGCGGCCCGTGTTTGATGGCGGGAGTTCAACCCCGCACGCTTGAACTGAGGGGGGGGTATGTGAGACTGTGACCGGGGTTATCTATGACGGCCGGTATGTCTCGCCCCGGTTGTGCTCACTCCATGATAGAAAGTATCTCCACTCCAGGGTTAATCCTGTTTCCCTACAGGCTGAAGGAAGGGTTAAAAGGAAACAGGAACAAGGGCAGGTGTTCCGGGTTTGAGGGAGTGAACACAACTCCCTGAGTTCTCTGCCGGAGAGGCACATGTGTACTGTTGTGGACTTTTGTTTGGATATTAAACCGTGTGCTGTGACCCTTGGTGCCTGGATCCCGTGTCTTCTGCTGCGCAGCCGACCACGCTACCTCACAATATATACACACACACACACACACAGTACAGACAAAGTCTGGACACACCTTGTCATTCAAAGAGTTTTCTTTATTTTCATGACTCTGAAAATTGTAGATTCACATTGAAGGCATCAAAACTATGAATTAACACATGTGGAATGAAATACTTAACAAAAAAGTGTGAAACAACTCAAAATACGTATGTGTTATATTCTAGGTTCTTCAAAGTAGGCACCTTTTGCTTTGATTACTGCTTTGCACACGCTTGGCATTCTCTTGATGAACTTCAAGAGGTAGTCACTGGAAATGGTCTTCCAACAGACTTGAAGGAGTTCCCAGAGATGCTTAGCACTTGTTGGCCCTTTTGCCTTCACTCTGCGGTCCAGCTCACCTCAAACTATCTCGATTGTTCAGGTCTGGTGACTGTGGAGGCCAGGTCATCTGGGGTAGCACCCCATCACTCTCCTTCTTAGTCAAATAGCCCTTACACAGCCTGGAGATGTGTTTGGGGTCATTGTCCTGTTGAAAAATAAAAGATGATCCAACTAAACGCAAATCGGATGGAATAGCATGCCGCTGCAAGATGCTGTGGTAGCCATGCTGGTTCAGTATGCCTTCAATTTTAAAAAAATCCCCAACAGTGTCACCAGCAAATCACCCCCACACCATCACACCTCCTCCTCTATGCTTCACGGTCGGAACCAGGCATGTAGAGTCCATCCGTTCACCTTTTCTGCATTGCACAAAGACACGGTGGTTGGCTCCAAAGATCTTAAATTTGGACTCATCAGACCAAAGCACAGATATCCACTGGTCTAATGTCCATTCCTTGTGTTCTTTTAATCCAATCAATTTTATTGTAGGAAGTTACATTACAAAAAGGAGAAATTCAGGTATCATTGGCAATAATACACAAAGAGGACAACGCTGTAACATGTGGTAGTATCCTCTTTGATTATGATTCACATTTCCTGTCACACCACCACCAATCATGTCTGATGCAAGTTGCAACTTTTTTAGGTTAATCAATACCCAATACGTATAGAGTCAACCTACCAATTTACTCTTTAATCCTCAAAATGAGGGATCCAAACAACCAGAACCAGAGAGTAAGAAAGGAAGATAAGAAAAGGGAGGGGAGAGAGAGGTGGGGGAGATGGGTAGAACCATGGATGGTTGCAAGGAAGCAACCAGGGAGGGGGAGGGGGAAGGGAGGGAGGGAATTGGATGGCGTTTCGGGGTAGCCCGAGCAGTAACAACAACAGAGATTTAAACACCTTGAATATTGACATGTGGTATGGGTGAACTCCCTGCGTAACACTCTCTTTGACCCTATTTGACCCGTTTTTAATTATCAACAGTTTGCCCTGGAAACAGATGCCTGACAGGGGATGCATATACAGAGTTTAGCCACGTGTTCCAAATCTGAAGTATTTTGTTTTTGGCGCGGATGGAGTGAGCCAGACAGAACTCGTATTGGCATTGGAGATTAATTCGGTTATATAGTTCAACTAATGTAGGCGTCTTTGGGGATTTCCAGTGCAAACTTATGCAATATCTGGCAGCTACTAGAATGTGAACTAATAAACCCCTGGATTCCCAAGAGAACTCCTCTATACCCACGTTTAGCACTGTCAGACCTGGATTCGGATTAATAGGATTGCCTGTCAGCTCACCCATCAGGCCAAACACCTCCAACCAGAACGAGAAAACCTTGGGACAAGCCCACCAGCAGTGACCAAGAGTACCCCTTTGGAGGCAGCCCTTCCAACAATGTGGCGAATAATTTGGGAGGAACTGTGCTAAAGTTGGCTGGGGACCGATACCATCGCAGGTGTACTTTTTTCAGTTGCTCCAGATGATTTATACACTTGGAATATTTTTGGATATTTGCTGATGCCGAGTGCCAGTTTGAAGGAGAGGTAGAGACACTCAACTCAACGTCCCATTTATTCATATAAGGAGATTTTTGCTCTTCGGGGGGGTTATTGAGCCATTTGTATGTCGAGGAGATACCTTTGGATTTAATTATCTTTTTAAATACCAAAGCCTTTGTTGTAGGTAACAGAGGCTTTGACTTTGGAGGAAATTTAGAGGCCAGAAAATGACTAATTTGGATGTGATGATAGAAACAGCCCTTTAAAGAGGGGTGTTCCCGTACTATTTCATTAAAGGGGTTAACACCCATATCAGAGTATAGATCCGCCAGCACTGTAATGCCCGATCCCTCCCACCTGGCCAGATTCAAAAAGGGGATTTGAGATTCCAACGACTTGAGGGAAATCTCTGAAAGAGGAATCTGAATCTTATGAATCAAGTCATTTCGCCAGACCTCCAGGGAGGCTGACATGGTGGGAGCACACGGGGAGAACCGTGAACGGCTCAAATATTCTGCTTCCATCATTCTTCTGACCGAGCCCTGGCGGGACAGGAAATTTTCAATCTGAGCCCATCTATGTGAATTACCTGGACGCCACCATTCCTTTAGTGATTCAATTAGTAAGGCTTTATAATATGCCATTATGTTTGGGGTGCCCAATCCCCCTAAGTCATATAGGGGGTATAACACTTTACCTGCGACCCTAGCCCTTTTATTACCCCAGACAAATTTGTTAGTCAACGATTGAAGTTTCATCAGGGTTTTGTGAGAAATTTTGATGGGAAGGCATCTGAGCACATACAATATTTTGGGTAAGAAAACCATTTTAGAGGACTGTATCCTGGCCATCCAGGACAATGATATTTTTTCATACCTTCCCAATTCCTTTTCTAAATTTTGGATCAGAGGTTCCAAATTTTCTTTAATTAACATCTGCGATGGTGTCAGCTTAATACCCAAATAAGGTATCCCCCTGTCGCACCATTTGAATTGAAAGGCCCCCTCCAGCGCACTCCTGGCCTCCACCGGTACATTAAACGGCAGTATCAAAGACTTTGCCGCATTAAGCTTATAATACGACACTTTAGAAAAGTTTGATAATGTGTTCACCACTGCTGGAATCGACACTGCAAGGTTAGAACAGGAAATTATCACATTGTCTGCGTATAAACCAAGTTTATGTTCAAATTCCCCAACTCTTATACCAGAAATGGCTATGTTTTTTCGTATAGCTTCCGCCAGAGGTTCTACCACTAAAGCAAAAATAGCGGGAGACAATGGACACCCCTGGCGGGTGCCATTACTTATTTGAAATTTAGATGACAGAAACCCCGATGCCAACACTGACGCATTTGGGTAAGAGTAGAGGGCTAGAATGGATGACTTGATTTTCCCCAAGAACCCGAATTTTGTTAGAACTCTCTCCAGGTATCCCCAGTGCACCCTGTCAAAGGCTTTTTCAGCATCAAGAGACAGGAATGCACTGGGTTTACCCGATATCTCCACCAGTCCAATCAAGTCAAGCATCCGTCTGGTGCCATCCTTAGATTGCCTGCCTGTCACAAACCCAACTTGGTCTGGAGCCACTAAGGTCGGGATCACTTTATGAAGTCTATCTGCCACTAGCTTAGCATAAATTTTAACATCACAATTTAGGAGTGAAATGGGCCTAAAATTACCCGGGGTGTCTGCAGGTTTCCCTGGCTTTGGTAGCGTGATAATTATCGCTTCTAAGTTGTCTGGGGAAATTGACCCTTTATTTTGCCAAAAATTGAAGGTTTTTGACATAAAGGGGGACAGAGTGGATGTAAATTGTTTGTAATATTCGTATGGCAGCCCATCGGGGCCCGGGGCAGAGTTAGACTTAGTCATTTTGATGGCACCTAGGATTTCATGTGTAGTAAAGGGAAGATTAAGTTCCTCTAATTGCTCATCTGAGACCCGGGGAAGATCCAGGGTGTCTAGGAAACCCTGTATATCCACTTGAGTCGGCTGTGACGTATTGGAATCATATTTTAGATTATACAGGGCCTCATAGTATTTCGCAAATGCTTCTGCTATTTCAATGGGATGTCTAGTGATTGTTCCTTTCGGGTCCCTCAGGAATTCTATTTTAGATTGGATCTCACGTTTTTTCGTCCTTCTTGCCAATAAGGACCCCGCTCTATCCCCCATAGCATAAAATGTCGATCTATTTTTTTTAAGATTATGTTCGTATTTTTGCAGGAGTAGGGATCTTAATTGGAATCTATGGGTTACAATTTCTTTAGTCAAGTTAGGGGATGCTTTGGCTTTATTCAGGGATTCAAGGTGATGAATACGGGTTAATATATATTTAATATCTGCGTCTTTTTTCCGTTTTTGGATGGAGGCTATTTTTATGAGCTGCCCTCTGACTATGGCTTTATGAGCAGCCCACAGGGTCTCGTCAGAAATTTCCCCATTATTATTAAGTTTAAAATATTCTGTTAACACTGACTCTACTGCATCATGTACCTTCTGCCTACCAAGCAAGCTGGTATTCAGTCTCCACCTAGGGGAATTTTGATTATTAAAGCTACCCTGAACAGACAAAGAGATCGGCGCATGATCTGTCCAAGTAATTAAACCAATATCAGCTGCCACACAATTACTTATAGATTTGCTGTCGACCAAAAAAAAATCAATTCTACTGTATGAGTGATGCCTGGAAGAGAAGAATGTATAGTCTCTTTCTGATGCGTGCAAATATCTCCAGATGTCATGAAAATGGAATTCATTGATGAGATGCTTAAGTTCCTTAGCATGTGGGATGCTGGTGTTGGAGCAATCCATGGAGCATATTACAGGTATATTAAAGTCTCCACAGATGATGTCCGCCCCTGTGGCAGTATCTTTGAATGCTTGGAAAAATTTCATAGCAAAGGTCAATTGTGATGAATTTGGGGAGTAGACCGTTGCCAAGGTATAAGGGACGCTGTTGATATAACAAGACAAAATAATATATCTTCCATCCGCTCCATAACTGACATTTATCAATTTAAAGGCCACTGAGTTCTTTATTAAAATGGCCACTCCTCCTCTTTTTTTTGAGTCATTAGCAAAAAAGGTGTGTTGGAACCTTGGATGAAGTAGCCGTTTATTATCTGTGGAAAGAAGGTGGGTCTCCTGAATGCATGCTATATCACAGTTAGATGCCTTCACCTCTCTCCACATCATTGACCTTTTTGCTGGGGAGTTGAGTCCGTTCACATTAATAGACAATATCTTAATTCTCATATTGGAGCCGCAGGGGGGTTTGAATTCCTAGGAACGCCATCAGGGATGAGAGGGGCTAGACCAGCAAGGAATTGAGAGAAATTTCCAGAACAAAATTAAGGAACATTTGTGACAAGAGGAACAAAAACAAAAAAATTCCAACAACACCGGTTTGCCCCGAGTAGGGTGCCTGGTGTATAACCGCTTGCCATAGGCGAGAACATCAGGGGGGCTACGTGACATCCCGTGTCACAGGAGCAGGGGCAGCAGGTGCCATAAGCAGGAAGGAGTCCCAGCTAAGCTACTGACCATTCAGGGTTAATCCTGTCTGGAGGGCCTCTATGATTCTCCTGCCCACCAGGGTTTGGTGGGTGGGCTATTCCCCAGTCATCCAGCAATTTGCCCAGCTGAGAAGGAGTATGACATATGTGAGTGCCTCCATCTTTGAAAATTATCATCTTCACCGGAAAACCCCACTTGTACTTGATGTCTTGATCTCTAAGGAGTTTAGAAAGGTGGGCAAATTCTCTTCTTTTATTAAGAGTTGCAGCAGAAAGATCTGGGAAGATTTTTAGTCCCATGAAAGTGTCTGGCAGGGCTGGATTTCCCCTCGGTGTGTGAAGCACAGCTTCTTTTGTTTTATAGAAATGAAGTCTAGCCAGGACATCTTTAGGCAGAGCTGGATCTATGCCTTTGGATTTAGGGACTCTATGAATCCTGTCCACTATCAGGTCTCTGGTGTCCCATCCCATTTATAAGCTGCAGAAACTTGTGGAAGTATTCCTGGAGGTCATTATCTGCTACTGATGAGGGAATCCCTCTGATTTTTAAGTTATTTCTTCGGGATCTGTCCTCTATATCACTGATTTTAAGTTTTAGTGCCTCCACCTCCTTTTCCAAAGCTGTGTTAGCATCTATCAGATTGTTATGTGATGTTGCAAATTCAGCCATTTTAGTTTCTACATGCTCTGTGCGATCACCTAGAGACCTGATCTCTTCCTTCAGCTCTCTTACTATTTCTCTGAGACCAGCCTGCAAGGAAGCCCTCAGCGTTTTCAGCAGAGATTGCATTGTTTCCTCTGTCAGAGGAATGCCTGTGCAGCCTCTCAAGCAGCCTGTATCTCCTTGTGAGGAGTGGGAAGAAGCTGAGTGGGAAGCCATCTTGCTTGGTGAGGAGAGATCCCTATCCCGGGGGTAGAAGTCTGTCAGTTTGGCTGGAGTGCCAGTTTTTTTAGGTCTCCCCTTAGGCATAGCTGGGGGCTGGGGTTACTCACACCTCCTGTAGTTGGTAATCCTGTTATCTGTGAGCTGAGGAGAGCCGGTTTATCCTGCTGTCAGCACAGAGCTCTCCTTCAAGCAGCCGTCCCCATCAGCGTGCAGGCCACGCCCCCCATTCCTTGTGTTCTTTAGCCCAAACAAGTCTCTTCTGCTTGTTGCCTGTCCTTAGCAGTGGTTTCCTAGCAGCTATTTTACCATGAAGGCTTGCTGCACAAAGTCTCCTCTTAACAGTTGCTCTAGAGATGTGTCTGCTGCTAGAACTCTGTGTGGTATTGACCTGGTCTCTAATCTGAGCTGCTGTTAACCTGCGATTTCTGAGGCTGGTGACTCGGATAAACTTATCCTCCGCAGCAGAGGTGACTCTTGGTCTTCCTTTCCTGGGGTGGTCCTAATGTGAGCCAGTTTCTTTGCAGCATTTGATGGTTTTTGCCACTGCACTTGGGGACACTTTCAAAGTTTTCCCAATTTTTCCGACTGACTGACCTTCATTTCTTAAAGTAATGATGGCCACTCGTTTTTCTTTACCTAGCTGCTTTTTTCTTGCCATAATACAAATTCTAACAGTCTATTCAGTAGGACTATCAGCTGTGTATCCACCAGATGTCTGCACAACACAACTGATGGTTCCAACCCCATTTATAAGGCAAGAAATCCCACTTATTAAACCTGACAGGGCACACCTGTGAAGTGAGAACCATTTCCGGTGACTACCTTTTGAAGCTCATCAAGAGAATGCCAAGAGTGTGCAAAGCAGGAATCAAAGCAAAAAGTGGCTACTTTGAAGAACCTAGAATATAAGACATATTTTCAGTTGTTTCACACTTTTTTGTTAAGTATTTCATTCCACATGTGTTAATTCATAGTATCAATGCCTTCAATGTGAATCTACAATTTTCAAAGTCATGAAAATAAAGAAAACTCTTTGAATGAAAAGGTGTGTCCAAATCTTTGGTCGGTACTGTATATATATATATATATATATATACATACAGTATGCACACCACAAAATAAAATTATTTTACAATATCTGATAATAGCTATAAAATTAAATAATTTAGTAACTGTGGCAGTACATATACAATCTATGTCACAACGTGGGAAATGTCGGTTTCAGTATGTTGGATGCTCAACCAGACCACTACGACATTGACTAGATTGTGGTTCTGAAAAAAATAACTACTAGTAGGTTATCAGGTACATTGCAACACTTTCTTCATTTGCATAAAGGAGATGTCAGGAGCTCCGATTCCATTTCATTGCAGGTCATTAATTTTTCCAATTACACGTTGACTCCCCCTGAAATCATGGTTTTACAATGTGGTTTGTCCTTTTCACCAATGCATGAATTGGATAAGTTTACCCTGTGACGACATGGACTCTCATGGGTTAAAGTTTCTTAAAATTCAGCCAGACGTCATTGTTCTTCTGTGTGCTATCTCATGTTTGCTTATCTATTGTTCTCCAGACTTTTCCAGTAACCATTGTATTGTAGTTGTGTATTGCTAATGTGATTACCTTAGTAGCCATTGTTGAGTCTGTGACTTGTAGACTCCATGTAGATAGCTTCAGTCTTTCTATGCACATCATTTAAATGAACATTGTCCATGCAGCTTGAGATTCATCCAATGGGAGAGGCGATCTTGTCCAACCAATCGATGAGGACGCAGTGTATCCAAGTGGAAGGCTGTGGCTATAAGAGAGGACTTCTTTAAGCCACCAGGTGGATGAAGGTTGTTGGATGCTGATGGATCCAGTCTAAGCTCTTCGGAGCTGACTAGAGGATCAGGATATCTTATGGCTTCAATCTAGGGGCTCCGGTTCCGGTTGGAGACCATATCCGCAGCCTAGGGATTTCGACTCCGGCTGCCAGGATTAGACCATCATACCAGGACTACCTAAGGAGGACACTCAGGTTGGGACAATCCGGTCACCTGGCTACAGACTTTGCAGACCTCACACAGCTTCCTAAATCTGGCATTATTCCAGTCACGGTGGGTGCCCGCCAAAAGCGGGGTGCTGCTGGATTGGAGTGAGTAGCCCTGGAACCTGTGAGGCATGGACATTCTAAATCCCTGGTGAGCCAGCGGAAGGGTGAGACTCTGTTGCCTGTTACATTTGTGTTTTGCTGGTTATGTGTTATGTGCCGTTAATTGTTTGGGGATCCAATAAAGTCTAATTATTGTGGTTCCCTCACCCTGTGTTGTCTGAGTAGTGTTACGCCTACGGTTAAAGAGGCCGGCGTTCAGTTGGGATGAGCCCTGAGCCACGCTGTCTTTCTAAAGGCGGCGGGTTTTAGTGGACGAGAGCACCCACTGAGCCCCGTGTCTCCACATACCCTTGTTAAAGACCTCTACCTATTTTGTAGGAATTTAATTCCCCGGGTCATACACCAACAACCGGAAATCATGGAATCCATAGCAGAGGACAAATGACAAACATTCTGTGATCTACTAGACCTACTACAAGACAATGAGTGTCCACAAGGTAAGAGAAACTTTCCTATTAACAACCAATACTTGACCTCAACACTCATTGGTTAAATCGGATATTCTCAAGCTAACACGTAATATTTGTCAGGGGGAAAATTAAAGTTCAGTTGAGAAGCCAGCTCTTTTTCAGTTGAAAAATAAAGAGCGGTCGATAAAGGGGGGAATATTTTGCTATGGCCCGCCCCCCTATATTTGGAAGAAGCACATAGGCAAATACATAATCCACACCTCTATCAGAAGTCTACCTCTGATCCAAAAGGTCACTTTCTCTAACAAGTTCCATAAATTATTGGAAACCGCATTTAGACATGGGATTATCATGGTCAAAGAAAGGAACTATCTTTGGGTAGAACTGCCTGTGGTTTCTACTTTCTAAATGTTGCCAAAAGTGCACTTCTCAAAACCCCCTGTATGCCCCATTGTGTCCGGCATTGGAAGTTTGTGTGAAAGGGAATACACATATATTGATTTCTTTCTGCAATTAATGGTAAATAGATTACTGTCCTATGTAAGAGACACCACACCTTTCATTCAACAAATTCAGGATGTTAACCCCTCCCAACACATTCTGCTAGTTACTTGTGATGTTGAATCATATTCATTATATTTCAACATTTGGCACACGGATTATATTAGGTCTATCACATATTTTTGGGATTTACAAGAACATTCTGACTGAAGACATGATTCATTCATCATTCATCTTTTGGATTTTGTGCTACACCAGAACTATTTTGTGTTTTACAGAACATATTTCTGGCAGGTCTCTGGAGTTGCAATGGAGGTGCGATGTGTGCCCATCTTTTTGGGATGGTGGGAATCCACAGTTGTGTATCTCTCCGCTTGGCTGCAGCAACATGTCATCTATTGGGGTCGCTATATTGATGACTTTATCTTCCTTTTGATGGGCACCATAGCAGACTGCTCTGATTTGATTACTTCTCTGAACAACAACTCTGCAGCTACAGCTAATTTCTTGCACTTGACCATGTCTATCTCGGATAACCAATTCATCACCAATCTACAGTATACCAAAAACTGACTGCGACCAAGTGCTTACTTCAATTTGACAGGTTCCACCTTTTAAATATAAAGAGGTGTCCATACAAGGTGTAACACAGAACTGCACCCAGAACTATGACTTCTTATCTCAAGCTAGAAACCTCACAGATCGCTTTAAGCAAAGGTGGTATCCTAGAAAGATCTTGTCCAACGCTTATCAATGGGAGAAGACCATTCTCAGGGCTCTCTTCTTCTCCCTGTGATTGGAATCAGGACCAACAGTTACGCTTTATTCTGGATTATAATAACCAATGGGTTATTCAAAATCATTTGAAGATACTCATTCTTGATTCCCACACCAAAACCATAGAAGATAATCAACTTTTATTGAAGGCGAAGAGGGCTCCTAATTTGAGTGACTTCCTAATCAGTCATTTTCAGAGACCTACACCTCATTTACAATGGGGATTTCCTCTCAACAACTCATTCCTTTGTAGCGAGTGTAACATCTGTCACTCCTTGCACCCCACTAGAGATTCCTTTAAGAAACCCCTTTGCACAGACATCGCAGGAACTCAGACGATGGAACCAGATGCATTTTTCAACCATATGGCATCCATGGATGTAAGAAAGGGTAAAAAACAGACCTCTGTTGCATTACACTTTTTATCCGACCCCAGGGGTAGTTGTAACATACACGTTGTGGGTTTCAATGAAGATTTCCTATTTACTGGCTTCCTGGGATAATAATCCTTTATATCTTTCCTTCTTAGTTAGGTTCAAGAGCAAAAGATATTTCATCGGCGGCCAAACGTTTCTCATCTGCCAACCTCGCATATTCTTCCTAGTGGTCCTCCACAACTTTAAGACCACAGACGAGCCCCATATATTTCTTCCTCTCTTTCCCTCCTGGGTATACCTGATCTGTTACACATGGTATTTATTATTTGGATGCCCTGTTAGCATATAGACATCATTGGACATTTTACTGGACATTCTCTTTCCCTACTCTGGTTTTTATTGCTCACTCAATCCTTTGTCCCAATCCATACTGGGAGGTTGTCCTTTATTATATTATTTACTAACACTCAAACTGGAGCCTTATACAGTTTTATATTTTATAATCCTTTGTATCTTAGGTCATATTGTTTTATGGTTACCCATATTTCCTTTCAAACAATTTTTTGTTATGCCATATCCAAATGGAGACACCATCTTCATAATTGCGCAATCATGTGTAGAGCCGGTATTTTGATACTAAAATACTTTTAGTTTTACAATACCATACGTAATACTTTTGGCTAATGGGAAAACTTGGGAATATACGAAGCACAGCCAGAAAAGTTTCTCTACTTCATAGGAACATGTAATGACCATCCGGTCAGCGTAAAGGCTACTTTACACACTGCGATATCGGTCCCGATATCGCTAGTGTGCGTACCCGCCCCCATCTGTTGCGCGACATGGGCATATCGCTGCCCGTGCCGCACAACATCGCCCAGAGCCGTCACACATACTTACCTGTCCGGCGACGTCGCTGTGACCGGCGAACCGCCTCCTTTCTAAGGGGGCGGTCCGTGCGGCGTCACAGCGACGTCACTGAACCGCCGCCCAATCGCAGCGGAGGGGCGGAGATGAGCGGGACGTAACATCCCGCCCACCTCCTTCCTTCCGCATAGCGGCCGGGAGGCAGGTAGGGAGACGTTCCTCGCTCCTGCGGCGTCACACGCAGCGATGTGTGATGCCGCAGGAACGAGGAACAACCTCGTTACTGCTGAAGTAACGATTTTTGGGAATTAGGACCCGTGTAGCCGATTAGCGATAAATCACGCTTTTGCGACGATTTTACATCGCTGAACGCTGTTACACAAAGCTATATCGCTAACGATTGCGGAAGTGCGTCACCAAAACCGTGACCCCAACGACAAAATTCTGGCGATATCGCAGTGTGTAAAGCCCGCTTTAGTGTATCTATCTCTAGTTTCTACTAGGTTCTTGTTTATATGATATTTTATTGCTTGCTCTAAGATACCTCCACATCTGTACGCTGACTATATTCTTTCTTCACTTTGAAGAAGACAGTATATAGTCAGCCTGTAAGATATTATATTATATTCAACTCTGTTTGTGTATATCCCCTATATAAAAATATTTATATGAGCCTCTTTGCTCCCATGATTTTTTGATTTTGAGTTATAAGTGCAATACATAACCTCACCACTTGGCAGATATACATGCATTTTAGATTGTGAGTAGAGATGAGCGGACCCATGGAAGTTCGGGTTCTGCGGGTTCAGCTGGTTGTTAGATCAAGTTCAGACCAGGGCCCAAACTTGACCTGAACTTGATCCCAGATCGCCAACCCCATTGGAAGTTTGAGCAGTTCAGCTCTCAGCCCACATACAGCCAGCAATAAACAGAGCATTTCCGGGGGAGGGCTTTTTTTTTTTCTTTTGTACACATTACATCTCAAAAAGTTGTTTTTACACCCAGTGGGAGCCATTCAAAGACTGCAAACGGCTCCCACTGGGCAAAGCATCAAGCCTACCCGAGCACAGTGATGCTTGATTGAGTGGTTAGCATATGTAGATCACCGGAAGTCTGAACTCGAATACAAATTTTTTTTAAAGTTCACGTTCGGTATGAACCCCAAACTTTACAGTTCAGGTTCGCTCATATCTATTCAGGAGTGAAACTTTTTACACAGAGAAAAGCTATGTATAATAGACAAATTTTCACTACTTTCTTTTTTTTTTACTTACTTCTGTTCTTGGCTTAGAAATACTGATGGAAAATACTGTGTAAATACTGCCATGTAATAATGATCTTAAGGTATGTGCACAACACAAGGTAAAAACTATAGCGTGAACTTGTCACGGGGTGTGGCAGGATCACTAGCGACAGGGGAGCCTAAACTGGCCCTCAAGCTAGGAGATCCCTAGCTGACCCTGATCCCAAAGGTATGTCAGAAGGTTATGATGTTTGGGCTACCTTTCTTGCACTAGCTCCTGAACAACCCTGGTCTAGTGGCCTCCTTCCCCCCACCCAGAGAGGGCTGGGACAGGAGTGATTAATCCCACACAAATACACAGATGTGGGAAAACCAAAACTTAAACTCACAGCAATCACTCACAGAGGTATAGACAATATATTTTCAGAAGGAAACTAAAGGAAAGGAGGAAGTAATCAGACAAAAGTATTTCCACAACACACCAAACAGCACACAATAGTTAACCAGCAACTGGATAACAAACCACAAGAACCGGAATCGCATAAAGCTATCATCGGCATTGGAGAAAACAGGCTCCACCATCTTAAAAAAGGGTGGAGGCAACTGCGATAGGTCTCCTGCAACATGTAACTCAAGCAGCAATCCACAGACTAGCAGAAATTACCTCCTGCAAGCCCGATTACTATCAAGAGCACAGCTGGTCAATGCCCAAGTCTGTCTGTTTAACTCAAAAGCAGCATCGTGTGGAGTGTCTGACTTTGGTGTGTGAACAGCATCAGATGTGGTCTTGGCACTCAGTGAGTTTTAAGCCAGACACCGTGTGACAGTACTCTCCTAGATATATACATTGCAACTCCAGGTAGAAACCTGCATATGTTCTAGGAGATTTCATTGTTGCATTGGCTTAGAATTTAACTTCAGGTTTCACCCAGTGAATTACAAACAATCTGCTATAAAAATGCATGCTATTTTCACAACGGAAAGTGTACCTTGTGGATACAAACATTGGCAAGATTTTAATTTGCAAGGTGAATTTTTTACTGTGGTAGAACCTCATTTACAAACATACATATAGTAGTAGTTGCACAATTGTCTGTGCAGATTCAATAACAAGTATGCAATTTGTGAATCCACTGTTTGGCCCCTATTACATATCCGATATTTTTGTACATGTCCTATCCTTCTTTTTTACAGATAGAATACCTTATTATCATCTATGTAGAAGTGTACTGCGGATAAAAAGTGCCGTTAGGGTGTTATCTGGTAAGATGTGACATTCAAAAAGGTAAATGTACTCACCTATTGAAGTTGTGCCAGTAACAACTCCTATACAAGCATGAAATAGTGTGATGCCCTGGTAAAACCAGGTAGTCATAGAGTTAATCCTCCTTGGCAGCTACACAATCCCCACCCAGATGTGCGTCAGCCAATCAGGCCCTACTCACCCCCTCCCCAGGAAAAGGGAGGGGGCGAGAGAAGTTAAGGAAGTGACAGAGCAGAATTTAGTCAGTTGTGCTGTAGCCAGTGGAAAGCTGACAGGGGAGGCTTGCAGCTCCACAGAGAAAGTGGTAGCTGGGGTTAGAGCCCTGGACTACCGGACTAGGGGGCTGTGAGGGCCACAGGCGACAGAGATCCGGCAGCGGGGAACCTGAGGTGACCGGGACAGGGTTGTAGCCCGCCGGGAGAGGGACCCAATCCAGAGGCCATTCAAACAGACTAGTCCAGACAAGAGAGAGACAGACAGAGAGTGTGGAAGGAAGGGCCCCTGGCTGTACATCTGGGTGTGGGATCCGAAGACACCCACCAACGGTGACCGGCCATTTGGCAAGTTGGTTTACAAAGGACTCTGTGTTTTCTGACCACACACATCAGCCTAGCTTCATCCAACACCAAGACAACCGAATTGTGAGTTTCCTGCTCCCTGCAATCCCTGCCACCACCACAACTCCCAATTGGGCCCCAGGACTACAACTCCACTGCCCGTGGAGGGGATCCCACCTTGCTGCCCCACATCATCAGTCCTGCATACGGTCCCCAGAGGCAGCGGCGGTGCCACCATCTCATCACCGCAACCCATGGGTGGCATCACAGACAATCTCCCTTTACATATTCCCCTTTTGTTGTGGAGCCTGGGATCACAGACCGGGTCACGCCACCGTGATACCTCTAGAAGTGACCCCATTGGCCCGGCTCTGAGTACCCCCTATTCTTGGGCGACACAATGGCGTCTGCTACAGCCCTGGAGAAATGTATTGCAGGGATAGAAGTAAGAAACCGGAATATGCTGCACTGACATCAAACGTCAAGTAGTTGATTAATTTTCTTTTATTCAATCAGGTCTACGTGTTTCGGAGGACACAGCCTCCTTCCTTGGGGCAATTTTACAGAAAAATTGACAGTTGATTTTTCTATAAAATTGTCCTGAGGAAGGAGGCTGCATCCTCCGAAACACATAGACCTGATTGAATAAAAAAAAAAATTAATCAACTACTTGACATTTGATGTCAGTGCGGCATATCCCAGTTTCTTCCTTCTATCCCTGCATTATTATCGTCTATGGTGTAGTTAACATTTCCATTTTATTTTGTTACCAAGATTTCATGCACCAAGAGTACTTCTGCCTCAGTTGCCTATAGATTCAAAAGCTGATTCCTCAGTAATGGAGGAATGGACTCGCCATGGTCACATGCACACATTGACTATTTTGTTGCTTCCGGGCACTGAACAGTCTATTGCAGATTATTCAGTGCTCATCTGCAACTTGGTCAGACTGTGTAAAGCTATTAGGCCATGTGCACACGAGCATTGGTGCACATGTTTCTATTCTACTTTTCCTCTGGCTGCTCCATTCCTGGTTGTGGCTTATAAATACTTAGGTAACAAACTCACCAAATACTCAATGAGTGCCCGTGGCCTAAAAGTATTGCTAGACTTGTGTTTGAAAGAGCTACATAAGAATATATAAAGTTTGGGAGTGAAATCCTGCTGACTGATTCCAATTAACAATGATTCTGTGAATATAGAACAATTGTCAACTTATTTAGACAGTCCAGAAAACGACAGCCGATAGGCTTAGATCAGTGGATGCTTGGTGGCCTGGATTGACCTGTGTAAAAGTGGCATTAGTTTGAAGAAACTTACAGATCCTACAGGTTCAACCTCTTTTAGGCCTCTTTTACACGTTCGTGAAAATCACGCATGTGTTTCACGGACATCTCAAAAGTGCGTATTGCCCTCGGTGTGCTGTGTGTATGGCCTACGTGTGTTCTCCGTGTGTTATCCAGGATAACACACGGAGAACGGAACTTTCTACTCACCTGTCCCTGGCGTCGCTGTCTGTGGTGCTGATCTTCGGCCTTCGGTCCTGCCGACTCCCCGCTGCTGCTGCTTCCGGCCGCAGTGAAGTGAATATTCAATGAGCAGAAGGAGTGGCGGTCGGAAGCAAGTGACAGCAGCGGCAGAGACAGCAGGGCTGGAGAAGGTGAGTAAAGTTTTTTGTTTTTTTTTCTCGCAGATACATGTGTTTTCTCCGGTGCGTGTCACATGGAACACATCCGTGTGGTCCGTTTGTGTTACGTGTGACCCGTTTGCGTTTCGTGTGACACCCGTGATGCCGGAGAAAACGTGGACATGTCTACGTGTGGAGCACATGGGCACACGTATGCTCCACACGTACACAAAGTCCATGGCAGAATACGCACGTGAACGCAGACCCATTGATTTTAATGGGTCTACGTGTGCCCGTATCTCCGGTATGTGATAAAACTGACCATACACGTACCGGAGGCACGGACGTGTGAAAGAGGCCTTAGACAGGTATTTTTCAGATGACTGAAAAATCTAAAAACAATTGGACATTTGTTCCAAATTTTGGCTAATAGTTATGTTAATGTATGGAATATTTTCTGCAATAAAATCTGCAGTGTGGGAATTCACCTTAAAAGAATAAAAAAAATAGTCTTGAACCCACATAACTTTTGCATCATTATTAATTAATTACCATTAGTTTTGAGACTAATGCCTAATCAAACGCTGCTGCTGTAAAGAATCCTTTCTTAGGGCTCGCTCACATGAGCATATACAGCAGACAATAAAACATCTGATAGTACTCGGACCAATGTTTTACAACGGGGCAGTGCTGATCCTCTATTTTTTCAATGACAGAATTAGAGATGAGCGAACCTGTCAAGGTTCAGTTCATATTCACCGACTTTCCCATTGTTCGCTTAACAGCTCGATGAACATATCTGAACAGCACTGAATTCAATGGGAGGCAAAACTTATGTGTTAGTAAGGGCTTTGGAGTCTGGTGGCAGTAAGTGCTAGGTGGGCAGGTATTAGTAAAGGCTAGAGGGCTGCAAAAGCAAGGAATAAAGCAGGACAGTTATACTTTCCGAGTATCCCGCATGGCTGTCACATTGCTTCTGTGACGCCCTGGCAAAACCAGGTAGTCACACATTAGGCCCCCGCATAACACCTTCCCTCACCTAGGAAACCTAAAGCCGACCTAAAACCCTAGTCACCCCACTCAGGGCAAGACAGGCACACCAGTGGGCGGGACCAGGCAGTTAGGGAACGCCCACCTAGGGGTCTGGAGAGCCCGGGGTGGGAAAACAGATAGTTCAAGCTGAATCAGAGTGTGTTCAAGTTGAAGTCGGGAGTGGAGGTCCCAATCTGACAGGCGCCAGGGCTAACAGGGTTGTGAGAGTCGCAACCTCTATGAAGGCTTCAAAGATAAAGGCGGCTGACGCAGCCCCACGTGAGTTAATGTTCATTGTATAAAATACTGTGTCATAGAGGCAGATGTGTTTGCCCGCCAACTTTTTTGAATCGTCAATGGGTGATCTCTATCTCGTCACATGTATATATAACTGTCAATCGCTGTACAGTATGTCTGCATATTGTTGATTCTTCTTTTTGTCCTGAAGAAGGGTTCTGGATCCCTGAAACGCGTAGACCTGTGAAATAAAAGCGTTTATTAATAATCAACCAATTTCTTCTTTTCGCGGTAGAGTGGCGTTAAACCCATTTCTCCTCTCCAGCACCTGAGGTTATGTGTGGTCACAGCTGGATGTTCCCACGGTACCCCACCTGTGATCGCAGGAAAATTCACCTCAGGTGAACTGAATGAACTCAATGACCTCACCTCAGGTGAACTAAGTTCAATTAGATCTGCATCTCCTGGCAGAAAAACTACCTTTTTGGCAAGAGATTCAGATTTGGTGCTGAAATTTTTACACCATATCCCCGGAACCAAATTTGCATCTTATGGCAAAAAAACGATCCAAATGCAATGAGATTTAGATGCAATTTTTTACCAGGAGATGCAGATTTCGTGCAGGAATACGGTGTATAAATTTCAACACCAAAATGCATCTCTTGGGAAAAACCGCACAAAAATGGTTTTGACACAGTTTTGGTGCAGTTTTCTGCCAGGACATGCAAATTTGGTGCTTAAATGTCTGCAACAGATTTCTGAACCAAATTTTAATCTCCTGGTAGAAAACCGCACAGTATCGGGGTCAAAACCATTTTTGTGCATTTTTTTGTAAAAAGTTTAGCACCATATCTGCATGTCTTGGCAAAAAAACACGTAGTTTTCTGCCAGATGATGCAGGCATTATTGAACTCAATGAGTTCACCTGAGTTGAGCTCACTGAGTTCAATGAGGTCACCTGATGTTAGTTTAACTGCTGTTACAGGTGGGTACCGTGGGAACATCCAGCAGTGACCGCACATAATCTGAGTGACGTCACTGTTCACAGCTGCGGCTCAGTCAGTCTAGTGCTTGAAGCCATAGCATTCAGTCATGTCCTGTGCCCACATGCTGTGACTTCAGTATGTAGCAGAGACGAGATCATCGTGGGACCTCATGTGGATTAAGTTGTAACTAGGTGTTTGGGGTTAATAAATTGGAGAAAGAGGGTTTTTTTGTATGTTATTTCAAATAAAGGATTATTTCAGTCTGCGTTTATTTCTTTTCACTTACAGTATTAGTAATAGGGGGTCTCATAGAAGCCTCCCATTACTAATTTAGGGCTTAGTGGCAGCTGTGAGCTGTTATTAAGCCCTTATATTACCACAATTGCCACTCCAGGGCAATCGGGATGAGCCAAGTAAAGTGTTGAGATTGTCGCATCTAATGGATGTGATGGTTCTGGGTGGCTGCTATGTTTAGTCTGGGGGGCCAGTAACCATGAGTGTCTTCAGCCTGAGAATTCCATTCCCAAGCTGTCGGGTTTATCATGGCTGGGTATCAGATTGGGGGGGACCGATCAGTTTGATCAGATTATCATTTGCAATTGATCCGATTCTCTCGTTTGAGAGAACCTGTGCTCAAGTGACGCCCTGGCAAAACCAGGTAGTCACAAAAGTAGACATCCTCCTTGTTACCACCAAAAACCCACACCCAGGTACAACATACAGCCATCAAAGCCTAGCCACCCATGATAACATGGACACACCAGTGGGCGGGATCAGGCGGATGAGAATGCCCACCTAGGGGTCCTGAGGTGTTGGGGGCGGCAACCAGAGAGTTGAGTCAAGTTTAGACAGTTAAGCAGTAGTTCAAGTGAAGAGTTCAAGTTGTGTGGAAGAGTTGTAGGGAAGTGGAAGTGAAGTGCAGACTGTGAAGTGGAGTCAGGGGTAGGGGCCCCTGGACTACCTGGCTAGGTGGCAGATGGTGAACAGGGCCACAGGCGACGGAGATCCGATCACGGGAGACCTAAAGTGGACCAGGCCAGGATCGTAGCTCGCTGGTGCTGACAGCAAGAATCTGGTCCGGAGGCCGTGCACAGATGGGGTGCCTGGACCCTAGGACGAGGAAGGTTGCATGCCCCTTGTTAATCAACTAGCAGAGGACAAGGTTTCAGGCCTTGTTCTCCAGAAGCCCAGAGAGCAAAACGGAAGCCCATTGCGGGGGATAGGGTGTCCGTTAGAACCCACAGAAATCTCAAGGGTCAGATTTCGCGGGCTACAGCTCCCAAACATACACAGTATCGGGAGTGGACTTCTCCGTTCCATGCGAAGTAGTCTGACAAAAGAGACGAACACAGAGTGCAGGAGGAAGGGACACCTGTTCACTAACCCGGGTGTGGGAGCCGAATACACCCTCCAACGGCAGCCGGTCACTGGCAACTTGTTTTACCACTGGACTTGTGGGAGATTACTGAACTGTGAGAACACCATTGACCCCCGGTCCAATCTGGCGCACCACCTCCAGCAGCCATTACTCCCATGTACTGACCACGAGCCCCGGGACTACACCTCCCCTACCCATGGAGGGGATCCCATGTTGCTGTCCCGCTACACCAGCCCCGGGTGCCCCATCACCAGGCAGCGGCGGTGTCACCATTCCTCACCGCAACCAACGGGTGGCGTCACCGACACAACAAACCCCCTGTAAGTATTCCCCTTTCCGATGGTTGTGCAAGCTCGGGTCCGGTCAACACTCGAGCCGCAGCAGCAACCCGGATCCGAGCGGGCCCAGAGAAGCTGCAGCAGCCCCCGCCTGCAACACTCGTATGACCCTGGACTTACTGTATACTGATGCAATAGATACAGTACATACAGAATCCTTGATTATGTTATAGACTATGAGGTGTAGCGGCTCTGGGACTGGTCACTACAGGGTATTGAATTTTATGTATTTTATTATGTCCTTCCATCCTGGGCAGGAAGAGGTTAAAGTCTGGTAAGTTTAGTTTTTGCATCACACAGCCTTGCAAACACAGACAGCAGATGCCTCACACAGAGACAAAAGGAATTTCCTGTGACCATAACAGCGGGCTGGAACATTCCTCAGGTGGGGGGCATGAGCAGGAGTGAGTATAGAACAGAGAGTTTAGTTTCACTTTACCTCAGAATGGCTTGAGGGACCAGACAGAGTGGACGCACAGTGTGCAGCTCCCTGAGGGAGGCAGAGCAGCAGAACAACAAGGTCCAGTGCATACCCCCCTCCCCCACCTAGGACCACGCTGGTGGATGGCTGAGGACCCCTAATCTGAGAGAGAGGATCCAGGTGGGTATTGGATGCCGCCAGTTAGGAGGTTCCTGGTCCATTAGCCGGCAGAGACCTGGAATTGGAGAGGACAGCCGCACAAGAGCACAAAAGGTGGGAGCCCACAGATTGCCCAACCAGACTTCGACCTCTGCCCTGCCTGGGATCGACCGGAGCTCATTACAGTAAGGACCAGCATCCTGGGTGCGACACAAGGACCAGTGAGTAAAAGATCCGAAACCCGCAACTCAGTGACTCTGCTTGTCATCGCCTTGCACTCCGGCAATTCCCAGTCCCCCCGTTCTTCCTCCCGGGGGCCGCTCAACCTGTGGGGAGCAATATCATCCCGGCTGCACCCTAACATCTTCTCCGGCGAGGTACCCTGGAGCGGCGGTCTTATCCCTGGCCGCACACCACAGGTGGCGTAGTGGACATCATCCCTTTAACTCTTGGAGGAGGAAAGGTCGGATGAAGGGTCCGCAGCGGAGGAGGACGGGACCCCAGTCACAACCGGTGACAGCTTCTCCAGGAACAATCCTTGCTCCTTTTACTGTGCACCACAGGGCCACGGAGCCGGGTCAGGCCACAACTTCTGCAAACCACTGACCCGGCGACGGGTATACCAGGTTGGGATTGAAGCTCCTATCTTGGGTTCCATGGGGTGTCACAGAGGCATGCTATGAAAATTGGGTGAGTGGTTTATTTAACCCCATTACGACTGCATTACGTTTTAAAACGGCAGCAAAAAAGGGTACTTAATCCTTTCTGCCGTTTTAAAACGGCGGTCAGAAAAATGTAAATGGCGCCCCCCAGAGGTGCAAAATCTCTGGGGCTTCAGCTACCAGGGGTAGCTGAGACCCTGGAGATTACGATTCAGGCCGGTTTTTCCGTTCCCCGGACATGTGATCGCCGTTATACACAGTGTAACAACGATCACCTATAAGAAAATGAAATCGTTGGTGAAAAATGTTTTTTCTCACATCTGACATGATCAAACATGTCAGATGGGAGAAAAATGTTTTCCCCAGATCCCCTCCGGTCCCCCGGTGCTGGCACAGTCCCCCACGGTAACCCCCGGTCCCCCTCCCCGCCCGCCTCCACGTGTTCGGCCTCCAAAATGGCGACCGCAAGCTGTATGCGGCCGCCGAGAAATGTCACTCACGAGAAATCTCACTCACATCTGACGTGATCAAAACACGTCAGATGTAAGATAAAGTCCTCCCCGGTCCTCCCCGTTCCTTCCCCGGTCCAGCAGTCCCATCAATGTCCCCACCGGTCCCCTCCAGGTTGTCAAATAGCGGGCGCATACAATACATGCGCCCGCTGAAATCATCTTCTTCTGTCCCATCCGACGTGATCAAACATGTCAGATGGGACAGAAGTGTGCTCCCACGTTCCCCTCCGGTTTTCCCCCGGTACCTCAATAAAATTACAGGTCCCCCGCGGCCCCCCCTCTTCTCTCTGTCTCCAAAATGGCGCGCGCAAGCTGTATGCGGCCGCCGAGAAATCTCACTCACATCTGACGTGATCAAAACACGTTAGATGTAAGATAAAGTCCTCCCCGTTCCTTCCCCGGTCCAGCAGTCCCATCAATGCCCCCCCCCGGTCCCCTCCAGGTTGTCAAATAGCGGGCGCATACAATACATGCGCCCGCTGAAATCATCTTCTTCTGTCCCATCCGACGTGATCAAACATGTCAGATGGGACAGAAATGTGCTCCCACGGTCCCCTCCGGTTTCCCCCGGTACCTCAATAAAATTACAGGTCCCCCGCGGCCCCCCCTCTTCTTCTCTGTCTCCAAAATGGCGCGCGCATGTGCAGTGTGCCCACGTCCTAATCTGCCTCCTCTACATACCAACCATTTCATTTCAATTTCATTGGTTCCTGGCATTTGATCACTGTGGTAGATCCTATCACAGTGATCAAATACCCAAAATATTTACAGAAATGGCAGCATTTGGGTCTGCCTCTCTCTTCTCTCCCTTGTAGTTGATCTGGGAGAGAGAGAAGAGATAGAGAGACTACAATTGCTGCTGCTTCTTGTCAAACAAAAAAAAAGCATTTTATTATAAAATCATTCAAATATCCTCACCCCTAATATCCTCACCCCAATTATCCTCACCCCAATTATCCTCATCACCCCCTTAGGTTAGATTTTTTTTTTCCTTTTTTTTCTTTGATCAGGGTTAGAATCAGGGTTAGGGTCAGGATCAGGGTTAGGGTTAGGATCAGGGTTAGGGTTAGGATCAGGGTTAGGGTTAGGATCAGGGTTAGGTTCAGAGTAAAAAAAAAAACTTAACAAAAATAAAGTAATGGCTCGCAGAACATTCACTGCCGAGCAGGTATACACGCTGCTTGCCGCCAGCAGTTCAGGCACAGATACGGAGTCAGCCTCTGACTTCGAGGGATTTTCAGATAGTGATGACTCGGCTTCCTCCACGGGATCCCACAACCCGATGGTAGCGGAGTCGGTCGTCACTGCTGGAGCTTCAGCGGCAGGCGTCGTCACTACTGAAGGTTCAGTAGCAGGCGTCGTCACTCCTGAAGGTTCAGCGGCAGGCCCAAGTACTGCAGTCCCACCTGCACTGTGGAATCCCAACGTGATATTTTCCCCCCAAATTCCCCCTTTCATAGTAACCCCTGGAATTAAAGTAGACGTAAACAATTTTGCCCCCTTTGATTTTTTCCAAATCTTTATAAGCGAAAACGTTCTAGACCTTATTGTCCAACAAACTAATTTGTATGCCCAACAATATAGTTCCCAAAACCCCACAGCCTTCCATTCCCGCTCCTGGATCCCCACAACCGTCCCAGAAATAAAAAAATTCTTAGGCCTTACCCTCAACATGGGTTTAGTTAAAAAACCCACTCTGCGCTCGTACTGGGCGACTAAATGTGTTCACGTCACCCCTGTGTTTGCAGCCATAATGTCCCGATCCCGATACGAGACCCTTTTACGTTTCCTCCACTTTAGTAATAATGACCAAGCCCCCCCAAGAACAGACCCAAACTACGACCGCCTTTATAAATTGAGACCCCTAATAAACCTTCTAAAAGATTCCTTCCTAAATTCGTATACCCCTGACAAAAATGTATCTGTAGACGAGTCCCTTATGAGTTACAAGGGCCGTCTGTCATTCCGCCAATTCCTTCCCTCCAAGCGTGCCAGATATGGTATTAAACTTTATAAAATGTGTGAAAGCACAACTGGTTACACCTGTACCTTTCTTATATATGAAGGTAGGGACCGCCAAATAAATCCCCCAAACTGCCCCCAGACAATTGGCATCCCAGGCAAAATTGTCTGGGAGCTAATGACCCCATTTTTACAGCAAGGATACCATGTGTACACAGATAATTATTACACCAGTGTCCCCCTTTATAAAGCCCTCCATGCTGCAAACACAGGGGCCTGTGGCACAATCCGTAAAAATAGAGTTGGTCTACCGTCACAGTTGGTGTCCAGACGTCTGGAGAAGGGTGCGTCCTGCTCACTGGCAAGTGACCATCTTCTTGCCGTGAAATGGAAAGACCGAAAGGATGTTTTCATGCTCACCACCCTGCATGCGGACACCACTGTGACGGTTAGACACAGGGGCACCACCAGGGACAAACAGAAGCCGCTCTGTGTGACAGATTATAACAAGTATATGGGAGGCGTAGATCTGTCCGACCAGGTGCTTCAACCTTATCTGGTCAAGCGGAAGACAAGGGCCTGGTATAAGAAGGTACCTGATCCAAATTGCCACATATAACAGTTTTGTGCTATACAAAAAAGCGCAAGGACCACTTGCCTTCCTCCAATATCAGGAGACAATTGTCTCGCGTCTCCTTTTTGACTCGGAGGCACCGGAGGAAGCCTTCGAGTCGGAGGATGTGCACAGACTGTCTGAGCGCCATTTTATTAGCCTAATCCCTCCCACTACCACCAACAATCGTCCTCAAAAAAAATGCAGAGTTTGTGGAAAGCAAGGTAGGAGGAGCGATTCTCGCTACTACTGCCCAATGTGCCCCTCTCAACCAGGCCTCTGTGTCACCCCCTGCTTTGAAATCTTCCATACTGCCACCCATTATTGAATTGGCATCACTTTCCCCATAATTGTGTAATAACTTATGTAAAGATTCTTTTTATTTTGTGTCAAGTAAAAATTACTATTACTATTTTCATCAATAAAACACATTTTACCCCATTTCACAAATAATTCCAGGCCACAATCATCCCATATCAAACTATTATTCAGACAAATCCTTGTCTACATGCCCACGTCTGCATACTCCAGAATGTGGACCCCACTAACGTTCTTGAAAAGTCTGACCATTTGACAACTTTCCAGGACTTGATCACTCACAAGCATATTATTTTACCATTTATCTTAGTTTGATGGTTTTTACGACTAAGTCTTGCTACACAAAACTTTTCTTTTTATTTTTATTACTTATTTATCTTGGTGATACGGGCACGATAATTTTATTGGAGGATCTCTAACAATGTGGCTGTTCCATATTCATCCCCTACAAGCTTTACTGCATGGTTCTTGCCGAACCTCCTGTACAGGACATAATTTTGAGAAACCTGGAAGATATTGGTCGTTTTGTGCACATAGCGGTTCCTACCTTGGCAGGTAGGAGCCTGTTATGATGTACCACGTCACTTGGCACATTCGTCCCTCATATAGGGATTGATGGAGCTAGGAAGACGTTGTACGACCAGTTTGTTTGAAAAATAAAGCTTCTCGCCCTGCTGGTGATCTTTCATCTTTGGAACAGACTCAGATTTGCCACACAGTGGCTACTTAATTCCTCCACATTTTGCCCTTCACTCCAGTAAAGTCTATTCTTTTTGCTACAAAATACCCAATTGCAAGATAACGGTTTTGTTAGCTCGACCAAGTTTTATAATCGACAAATGTGATTTTTGGGGCATGCTGCCCTTTGTGAGTAATAATTCCTGGAAAGATTTTCGTGTTTGTTAGCTCCATGTCTCTGTAGCTTCTAACCAGCTCCTGGAATTTTACCCTGAAGAGTGAAGACCAAATGGTGCACCAACTCTTATAGGCACATGCGTTTGCTGCATCAACTACATACAAAATGGTGGTGGCAAACTGCTCATTACCTCCCTAGATAAATACATTACAGGGTATAATTTTCAAAAAAGAAATTTATGTGGGGTTTCTGTTGTTCTTGTACCATATTGAATATTTTCAGAGCCTATCTATTCCAGATAGAGCCAAATTTGCTTTCCAAAATTCGAATATTGCTCCTTTCGTTCCAAGCTCTCATATTTGCCTGTACAGAGGTTTCTGACCACATGTGGGGTATCACCGCGCTCATAAGAAAGTGGGTAACAAAGTGTGAGGTCCAATTTTTGTAGCTACCTCTTGAAAAAGTGAGAAAATTGATGCTAAAGCAACATTTTTGCTAAAAAAATGAAAATTTTCAATATGACAACCTAATGTTATCAAATTCTGTGAAGTACCTATTAGTCCAAAATGCTCACTATACCCCTAGATAGAAGCCTTAAGGGGTCTAGTTTCCAAAATGGGGTCACTTGAGGGGGGTTTCTGCTGTTTAGGTACCTTAGGGGACCTGTAAATGCAACATGGTGCCCGCAATCTGTTTCTGCCAAATTTGCTTTCAAAAATTCAAATATTGCTCCTTTCGTTCCAAGCTCTCCCATTTGCCCAAACAAAGGTTTCTGACCACATGTGGGGTATCACCGCGCTCATAAGAAAGTGGGTAACAAAGTGTGAGGTCCAATTTTTGGTGTTACCTCTTGAAAAAGTAAGAAAATTAGTGCTAAAGCAACATTTTTAGGTAAAATGTTAATTTTTTTTTTTCATTCCACATTACTTTAGTTCCTGTGAGGCACCTGAAGGGTTAATAAACTTCTTTGATGTGGCTTTGAGTACCTTGAGGGGTGCAGATTTTAGAATGGGGTCACTTTTGGGTATTTTCTGTCACCTAGGCCTCTCAAAGTCACTTCAAATGTGATGTGGTCCCTAAAAAAATGGTTTTGTAAATTTTGTTGAAAAAATGGGAAATTGCTGATGAACTTTGAACCCTTCTAACTTCCTAACCCCAAAAAAATTTTGTTTCAAAAATTGCGCTGATGTAAAGTAGACAAGTGGGAAATGTTATTTATTAACTATTTTGTGTGACATAACTCTCTGGTTTATGGACATAAAAATTAGAAGTTTGAAAATTGCAAAATTTTAAATTTTTTTGTCAAATTTCAGATTTTTTCACAAATAAAAAAAAAAAATATCATCCTAAATTTACCTCTAACATGAAGCCCAATATGTCACGAAAAAACAGTCTCAGAATCACCGGGATCCATTGAAGCGTTCCAGAGTTATAGCCTTATAAAGGGACACTGGTCAAAATTACAAAAAATGGCCTGGGCATTAAGTACAAAACTGGCTTCGTCCTTAAGGGGTTAAAATACAGTTAAAAAAAATTATTGAACAACTGATATAAATGGCAATGCCTGCCACATGTCTTTTGCCAACTTCAACCTCTGGGTTCCCAGGTTACTAGGTTATTAGGTAATCAGCATTTGAGCCAGTGATATTTTTATACAAAAGCTTATTGGTCACCTGGCACAAGTGCTCCATTGTAGATTTCAATACGCCTGGACAGGCAGGTCCACAACTTATTTCAAGAAAGGCAATCAGATCACAAATCTACAACCCTGCTCAAAAGCTGGGACAGCATTTACTGTAACCCCAAAGGCTATAAGAACTGCAGCAGCACTATAGTGGGTGAGTAGCAAAAAGGCATGTTTTGTTTTAGTGTTTTCCATCATGTACCTTTTATTTCCAGAGGTATCAGATTAGAAACACATATGAAGTAATTTCTTTGCTCCAATGCCCAAACACAATGCAGTCAACGAATTTCTAGGTAAAGCAATAACATTTCTATTGTCCTTTCACACAAATAACTATAAAATTGCCGACTGAAAATGCATACAGAAGGTAGCAAAATGAGTGTGGTCAGATAAACTAATTATGCTAGATATAAACAAAAGGTGGCCATACACAGTAGATGAACATTGACTACGTCTGTCGATATCAGTGTAAAGGGCCATTTACACGCTGCAACAATATATCGTCAGAGTCACGGTGTTTGTGACGCACATCCGACGTCGTTAGCGACATTGCAGCACGTGACAGGCTGGAGCAACCTTAAACGATCGCAAAAGAGGCAAAAAAATCGTTTGTCTGTGAGAGGTCGTTTATTTATGAAAAATCGTTGTCTAGTCAGTAGCGATGTTGTTCGTCGTTCCTGCGGCATCACACATCGCTATGTGTGACACCGCAGGAGCGACGAACATCTCCTTACCTCCGTCCACCGGCAATGAGGAAGGAAGGAGGTGGGCAGCAAGTTCCGACCACTCATCTCCGCCCCTCCTCTGCTATTGGACGGCTGCCGTGTGACGTCGCTGTGACGCCGCATGAACCGCCCCCTTAGAAAGGAGGCGGTTCGCCGGCAACAGTGATGTCACAGGGTAGGTAAGTCCGTGTGACGGGTGTTAGCGATGCTGTGCGCCATGGGCAGCGATTTGCCCGTGACGCACAACCGACGGAGCCGGGTACGCTCGCTAGCGATATCGTTACCGATATCGCAGCATGTAAAGTACCCTTAAGTGTCAACTGACCATCTAATGTGAACTGAAGTATTGATTCTGATTCCTAATTGTAGATTCTGGGTGGGAAAAATTATTGGGTATTTCAGACAACAACATGCCCAGTTATTTGTTCTCATTGAAGATACGCTGCATCTCTGGGTAGGTGTTTTGGTTTTTGCTAAACTATTGAATTACTTTCTCTAAGATGTTATTCACATGTCAATCTTTGTTTTCATGTCTATCAAAGACAGACAATTTTTTTTTACCAATGTGCTGGTCCACTTTTCTTCTGTTTTTAAGACACAGTGGTTGCTTAAGAGTCTTTTAGCAACCAGTCAGTGAAAACTATCAGCATTTAGATGAAATACAGCTGAATACCTACCAACTTTGAATGACAGGATAGAGACATACATGCTGTAAAATGTGGCGGAAATTTAAAATTTAAACTAAGTCACTTTCCAAACCTCGCCCATTACTGTTCTCATACAGTTTAGTTCCACATTCATGTCCCCCACTGTCTCACACTACATAGTATGTGTCATGATGACTAGATGATGGTGGGGGATCGGGGCTTCTAGGTTGTCCCTCAAACTACTGGGCCCTATCCTATCCCTAACCTCAGGGATATGCCTGAAGGTGAAGAGGCTTGACTCTCGTTCCTGGCCCTGCTCCTAACCAATCCTGATCTGATTCCCCCTCCCCTCCCACTAAGGAGGGACAGGACAGTATTGTGATGAAACCCACAGAAAAAGGCAGACAGGGGAAAAACCAAAACTCTGTCACACAGCATACACACACAAAGGTAAAGACAAAAAGAGGTTCAGCAGGAAAAACAAGAGCAGGAAGGAAGCTACAAAACAACAGAAGTAAACTCCACAATGGCACCAAGCAATGAGCAGAACTTTCACCAGCAAGTCTGGATCACCTTGTCACAGGCCATCATAGAATAAACTATAGCTGGCGTGTGTGTAAGGTTTCAGCCAGCATAAATGGGAGGGGAGCATATGTGCTAGGCCTCCCCACAACATGTGACCAAAGCAGCAAGCAGATCAGCAGATATTAACTCTTGCTAGCCTGCCTATGAATCAGCACACAGCAGGTTGATTGAGTCTGTGTGTGTTAATCCCAGGCACCAGAGAAACCATTGGATGAAGTGTTAGAATCTGCAATCTGAACAGCACCAAACACTGCCATGACAGTTGGCAAAGTTTGTGGAAAACTGCGACTGATAGTACCCCTCCCTCCAAGAGGGGCCTCTGAACCCTTAGGGCCCGGTCTCTCAGGATGGAAATGATGGAATGTCCTAAACAGGTGTTCAGCATGGATACCTGAAGCTGGTACCCAAGTCCTCTCTTACGGACCATAACTTTGCCCATGAACCAAGTATTGTAAAGCTCGGTGAACGAAACGAGAATCAACAATTTTGGACAACTAAAATTCTAATGACCCATCAACTAAGAGGTAGAGGCAAGGGAAGAGGGGTTCCCAAACCCATATATTTCTTTAACAGAGATCTATAGAATACATTATAAATCTTGTAAGATGCTGGTATCAGGTGGAAAGAAACTGGATTAATGACTGCTGTGATTTTGTATGATTTTGTCAATAAACCAAAGTTCTAATTTTAGTGAAGGTATTTTAAGCTTAATGTTTCTTGTAGACAACCACACCAGATCATCCACATACAGGTCTGGACCAGGCACAAGTCTACAGTTAGCTGCACATATACACTTAGAACCCATGTCACGTAAATGCTGCTGACCCCCCCCCCCATGTAGTGGATAATGCTGAGACCAATTGGTCTTCCCCAAGTACCCCTGACGAATGCCCCTCCTGAGACATACTGAACTGGGGATGTTGACCAAAGACACAAAAAAAGGACATATACCAGAAGATTCATGGCGGTGATTATTAATGTCAAATTTGGTGAGAGGAAGGAATAAGGACCATTCTTCCTGATTATCAGAAACAAAACAATGCAAATATTACTCCAAATTCTGATTCATGTGTTTGGTTTGCCCATTAGACTGAGGGTGGAATGGCAATGAATGAGATCCCTAACTGAGAGCAGAAAGCTCTCAAAAGTCAGCAATAAACTGAGTTTCTCTATCAGAGACAATATTAGAGGGGGCTCATTGGAGTTTGACAATCCGAGAACAAGAGTACCTTTAGCCTCAGGGTGACCAGCTAGGACAGGATCATGATGCTCTCTCAGAACTTTAAAATGAAGATTTAGAAAAACAAACAACTTGTTCACCGGAACCCCCAGATGGCACATTACTTTGAGCCTTAGCAATCTTAGACTCCACATCAGTACTGAGTGCCGACACCACCACTTCCTCCTCACAGAATTCCCCCCACCCCTCAAAGTTGTCACAGGTGTGTCACGGGTGACAGACAGTCCTGTGGTGTCCAGTAATAGAAGGTCACAGCGTTTGGCTGCGCAAAATGCTCCCTGACTTTCTATTATTCCTGGTGCTAGTATTCGGTGTACTAGGTATCTCCTCTTCTGGGTTTTCCTCCTTTTCCCTTTAGGATCCGGCAGACCTCTTCTCTTCAGCTGCTAATCATCTGTATTTCTTGTTTTATTGAAATACTCTCATTTTTCTTAGACTGTGCTGGTGATATTCAGTTGTTTCACAAGTGCTGGATGCAAGCAGGTGGTTTGCACACATCTGTAGAATCGTTGCCGCTGTTTGCTGAATTTCTTCCAGAGGCATCTGGAGATATAGGAGATTCAAGCACTTTCCCCATGTGTGTGATCCCTGTGTCTTCTTTAGTATTTAGTGGGGTTGATGAAGAGCTAATCTCATCCATGCCCTATCTAAGCCCCAGCTCTAGGGTCATCCTAGGGCCAGGTACCCGGTTTGGCGCATAGGTGCGGAACCTATCTAGAGTGGTGAGTTTTGGTCAAGGGTCATCATGTCCTTCTTCCCTAGAGGCGGGTTTCCTTTTCCTTCCCATTCACCGTGTGTTTGGTACTCCCCCATACCCAGCATGACAAAAGCATCAGCTTTAATGTTTTTAGAAAAAGAGCGATAAGTAATGAAAAATAAAACCTATTAAAAAATAATGACCACTGCTTGTATCGGCGTAAGACACTTAACCTACTCAAGCTAAAGAAAGTTTTTTGATGGTCTGTAATTACTGTCACAGAATGAAAAGCTCCCTCCAGAAAGTGTCGCCATTCCTCAAACGCTAACTTGGTTGCCAGTAATTCTCTGTTACCAATATCATAATTACATTTAAGCCACAGATAATTTCTTAGAAAAGAAGGCACATGGATGCAGTTTACCAATAGATGGACATTGAGACAATACAGCTCCCACCCCCACCTCTGACTTATCAACCTCCCCCATAAAAGGTTGAAATAGCCATAAAGCGATAAAAGTCAAAAGCATAAAAAGTACCCTGAATCCAAGTCCGAAACCCTTCTTTGTCATGTCAGTAAATGGTCTTGTTATAGCAGAGAAATTCTTAATAAACTTCCAGTAATAATTCGCAAACCCTAAAAAACATTGAGCAGTTTTAAGGTTTCCATTTTAAAATAGTGTGTTAGTGGGATCTATCCAAAAACTTGCAGCTGAAATAATGTAATTCAAAAATAGAAGTTCTTGAACAGCAAACACACATTTATCTAGCTTCGTGTACAATTTAGTCACTATGAGAATTTGTAATACTTGTCTGACATGTTCCAAATGAGACCTAAAATCCTTTGAATATATGAGAATGTCATCAACGTACATGATTTCAAATTTCCCTAACAAATGAGAAAACACATTATTAACAAAGTGCTGAATACGCCGGAGCGTTCCTTAGACTGAATGGCATCACCAGATTTTCGAAGTGCCCCTCTGGCGAATTAAGCGCCATTTTATACTCATCCCCCTGTCAGATCCAGATCAAATTATAGGCCCCTCTAAGGTCACATATAAAGAACCATTTAGCACCAGCAATCTGACTAAATAGATCAGGAATGAGTGGCAGGGGATACAGATCACGAATAATAATTTTGTTGAGCCCACGAACGTCTATACACAGCCAAAGTCCCCCATCGTTCTTTTTAACAAAGAAGCCATCGGAGACGAGGATGGCCTAATGTGCTTTTAAGTCAAACTCTCCGTAAAATACTCCTTGAAAGCTAATCTCTCAGGGCCTGGTAAGTTATAAAGTTTGCACTTGGGCAATTTTTCCCCTGAACTCAACCTTATGGTGCAGTTATAAGGTCTATGTGACGGTGACAACTCCTGACTTCTGACAACCCTTCTCAGAGAACATATCACCAAAATCTGAGAGAGGATCCAGAAGACTAGAGGTAACCGCTGAAATACAGGTTCCTGAACATTGTTTTTTACAATATTTACGCCATTCACTTATGTCTTGGGTTTTCCAGTCAACAGTGGGGTTATATAATGCAAACTAGGGAAACCCTAATACAATTTGTGCAGGAAGGCCTTTATGCACATAACAAAATATCAGCTTCGAATGGAGTTCCCCTATACAGAGTAACAGCCCCTGTACACAGGCAACAAGCCCCCCTGAGAAAAGGTGGCGAATTAATGGCAAAAATCCATACTGGATGTGATAACGTCTTCACCTCGAACCTCTAACCCAGAAGAATGAGCAAACTGTTCATCAATTATGTTTGCCCCTGAACCGCAATCCAGAAAGACCCTAATAGGGACATTCAGGCCCCCAACCATATCCCTTGCGGTATTAAAAATTGAGACACCATAGTAGAGGAAATACGTAGACCCAGGTTGGAATCCCCTAACCCACCTGGGTCTAACAGTTTTCCCACTGCTGTTTTTTCTTGGTCACGTAGGGGCAGGTACTGAAAAAGTGTCGCTTTTTGCCTCAGAAAAAAACAAACTTCTCCCCTTTTGTGAGTTAAGAAGTTTCTCCCCCCATGAGACATCCCTCAAAACTGCATGGGCTCAGGTGGGGCCTTCGGAGGTAATATTGGTACAGTTATTCCTTCCCACAGAGTCGGGGTTTTATGAGACCTCTGCCTGAATACCTATTACCAGAGACATGGCACATCCAAGAGAAGGAGGAGTTTCATACATTAATAATGCCTCCTTTATCCTCTAGGATACACCCTTAATAAAATGGATTTTGAGCACAGGGCCGTTCCAGTGAGGGACCAGGGACCAGCCACGGGATTCGGCGCAATAATGTTCTGCAGGCCGATTTCCCTGTGGTGATGAATGGATTTTAGACTTGGCTAGAAATATTTTGTCTAGATTATCATAATCATAGATGAGCCTAAGTGGTGAGAAAACCCGTCCACCCACAAAAAAAACAGTCACTCAGGGGACAGAGAAAAAGCCCATGCTTGTGGGTCCCCACTCAAGAGTGTTACAGGGGACCGGCAGAATAGGACCAGGGGGTATATATCCCAATCGCCAGTCAGGGCCCACCGTGCTCCAGATGGTAATGGAGCTGCTGGCACCCTGTGGGTTAGGCGGAGACTATAGAGCTGGATGGCTCTGAGATAACCCAGGAGACCTGGGAACCGGTCATGTGTGTAGAGACACGTTAGACCGGACGACAACCCAGTTAGCGTTTCGTTGGAATTGGCGCAACCCTGACCAAGTGTGCAGGGAACACGTCAGGCCGGATGGTGACCAGGTAGCGTTGACCGAGAAGACCGCTGCGACAGCGCCCTGTCGGCCACGTGTGTCAGACACGACAGGCTGCTCGGTCCTTCGATTAGCGTTTCTGGTCACAATGCGAATGGCCGCGTGTGTAGAGGACACATCAGGCCAAGGGATCACACCAGTAGCGTTGACTGGGAAGCCAAGGAGGATAATCGGTTCACACACCCAATCCTGGAACACCCTGTTAACTCCACAGGGGTCCTGGGGTATGCTGTCCGTGCGCATAGAAGGCACCACTGGACAGGTGACGCAGCAGCCGCAGCCCAGTTAACTCCACTGGACTGCTATAGCACAACAGGAACGGTAGCAAGGAAGCACGGCGCCTGACCCTCATGTGCTGAGCCACGAATCTTGGCGTGACTAGCACCATTCGCCTAGCTCTACCTACCGCTTCCAACAAGGCTTATGCTACCATGAATTCTAAGTGAATATGAGTGAAGACTGTGCACCTTCATGTTGTCTCCAGCCCCTTTTATAACCTGAGTCCGCCCCAAACCCAGGGTGGAACCACCAAGGTCCAATAGCAGAGTGCCATGTCATCAGTGACATCACCAGCGACCTATCCGGAACTGCCACGTCATTGATGACCTCATGACAGCCACGCCCCAAACACTTCACCAGTCATCGTCTGACTACCAATGGTGAGGTGCCAGATCATAGGGGCGGGCCTCTGCTAGCCAGTCCGGAGTGGCCACGTCATCAGGACACCTGACACCCTCTGTCTCATCAGGGCCTGCCACCTCACGGACATGCTCAGTGAGGTCCTTACCGGACCTAGCCTCTGATGCACTAAGTGCCTGAGCATGCTCAGTAGCCTGAACAACAGATTCAGAAATCAGACTATCTGCCTGAGCATGCTCAGTAGGCACATCCCAGAACTTAGACACAGCACGAAGTCCAAGTACCTGTGCAAACAGGCTGTTAGGATTAATTGTGGGAGCATGCTCAGTAGCCTGAACTGAGGACTTAGTCTCAGAAATGACACAATCAGGCTGAGCATGCTCAGTAGGCAAAACACCAGACTTAGACTCTGGCTGGGGTAAATCGGCGCACGCATGCGCACTAGCCGCCTCTCCACACTTAGGCATGGTGGAAGGAGCAGCCAACTGGATGACCCAAGGCACGGCCAAGAACGGCAGCCGGCACCTGGGCGCAACAGGGACCGCAGCAGGCTGCTTGCAGCTATGGCGGCGCCGGTTCGTAACAAAGAGCAAGACCACAGTTCCCACCCGCTGTGCCTCACCACAGGAATGGTGACGTAGAGGGAAGTATAACTTACGTGCTGCTCTAAAATTAACAAACTGGCTGCGCTCCCTTGAAAATCTTTCAGGGAGTGGCCGAGACCAACATAGAATAAACTGTAACTGGCATGGGTGGAAGGTTTTAACCAGCATAAAAAGGAGGGGTGCAGATATGATAGGCCTCCCCACAACATGTGAACAAAGGAACAAGCAGACCAGAAGAGATTAACTCTTGGTGCCTGCCTATGAATCAGCATACAGCAGTTTGACACCCAAGTCTGACTGTGTTGATCTCAGACACCAGAGAAACCATTGGGCAGAGTGTCAGAATCTGCAATCCAATGCCGTCATGACAGTTGGCGAAGTTTGTGCAAAACTCCATGTGACAGTATGATGTCCATCACAGCCTCCCCTTTACAGTATGATGCCCAACACAGCCCCCATTACAAAGTATGATAGTTCCTCAGCCCCCATATTCACAGTATGATGTCCATTACAGCCACAATTTTATGCCCGACAAAGCCCCCTTATAAAGTATGAATGTCTCACATTCTGCCTACACAGTATAATGTTCAAATTGGTCACATAATTTCCGCATTCATTTTATAAATTTTGTTTACTGCTTTGAAAATGTATGATAATGTGCGTGTGCAATCCTGATATTAAAGAGAGTGAGATCTCATGGGTCCTAGTTAGAGATGAGTGAATATTTTTAAATTAGAATTTGCCAGCATTGTGCAATTTCACACAAAACATTTCATTGCACTAAGCAATTCACCACAAATTGCAATACTTCAAAACCTCCAATTGACTGGAAAGGGCAAGTGTAACACTCAGTGGTCTCCTAGGACTGTGTAACTCCTTTCAAACTTTTTAACACAAACACTGCCCTATTAATGCCCAAGTGATCTCACCATATCTGGCTCTGGGTAAATGTTTGATTTTCACCAAAATGCTGTTTAATGGTTCAATAATTTTTTTATTAGGTTTTCAAAGTTTATACATAAAACAGTTCTAACAAAAACAATAAAACAGAATGTGCTGTATAGCATTACTTCATGCTATATCAAACAAATAATATAGACATATACAAAAGGAGAAACAAAACAAACAACATTGGTAAAAACTATGACATACAGTCGGATTAAGAATTTACAAAGTATGATTTTCAAATAATATGTCAGGAGATGGATGTAGACAAACAATTTTCTTATTAAACGAATTGAATAAGTATCATGTATTACGTTTATACCAGAATTAGAACTAGATTATATTTAAAATTTTATGTATAGTTGTTAATTAAGTCAGTCCATGGGTCCAATTTTTTATGAAATCTGTTCCAAGGGTAATTAATCAGAGCATGCTTCTCTTCATAGAACTTATGAAGGGATTTTTTTTCTATTAGATCGTAAATATTTGGAATTTTATTGGATTTCCAACGTGCCGCCAATTCGACTTTGGTAACTAGAAGGATATGAATTACGATGGCCCTGTATTTTATGTTTAATGTATCCGAATCTATTGATAAGAGAGCTAATTGTGGGGTTAGACTTATTTTTTAGTGTATTATCAGATTTATTATTTTAGACACTTTCTTCCATAAGCTTCTGATTCTAGGACAGCTCCAAAAAATATGAACAATGTCACCTTTTGTATCGCAACCTCTCCAGCATTTTGTTTTTTGGCTTGGGAATATTTTAGCTACTTTGTCCGGAGTGAAATACCATCTGGTATAAATCTTATAATAAGCTTCATGTAATGTAACGCAGATATTGGAAAGGTATGTGTTTTTAAGAGCTTTATCCCATTGGACTTGGGTGAATTCTACTTTCAAGTCCTTTTCCCAATTGGATATGTGTATCATTTTCTTGTGGTGAGTTCAGAATTGTAGGCATGATAGCTGTTCTTATGACTCCATATTAGTTTGTTATTTGGGTTGTTTATCAATTTAAGTATGAATTTGTTTATTTTACAGTTGGGTTTTATAAATTTCCTGATGGTTTTCCTTATTTCTAGCAAGAAATACAGATCTTTATCTGGTATATTATTTTGTAGTTTAAGTTGTAAGAATGAGGTGAAATTTGCACCATCGTATATATTTTTTATGTATTTTATCCCTGACTGGATCCATCTATCTACTGTCTCCGTATTGTTTGACAAATCTATATTTTTTATCTCTGTATTTTTAAAGACTTTAAAAGTCATTTTGTCTTTGGAGACTCTTGAAATCTTTTCCCAGGAAGTAAATGCAGCATTAATAGTGCTGCTATCGTAGGTATTGGATTTTCTTCCTCCAGAGTTTAGTAACTGTTCCAGTAAAGGAGAGCGGAAAGAATTATTTCCTGATAATATTAGTTCCAAGTTAACCCAAGTTGGAGTATTTTCATTTTTTAATAATCAATTGTTGGTTTGTTTTAATAAATTTGAGTAATAATATGCTTGTATATTAGGAAGGCCGTATCCTCCATTAATTTTATTTTTGAATAATGTATTTTGGCCACCCTTGCTTTGCTATTATTCCAGACATATTTGTTCATCGATTTTTGCAATTTGACCAGGAATTCGTCTGGGATGATGATAGGTAGACATTTAATTGTATATAAAATTTTGGGTAGAATAAACATCTTAGCTACAAATATTCTACCAAGCCATGTCGTTTCGGTTTTGTTGTATGTTGCAAAGTCTTTTTCAATCTGAGTTGTTAGTTTATTCATGTTGAGGATTAAGGTGCTTTTAATATCTTTTGTGAAAGTAATACCTAAGTATTCAATAGCGTCTGTAACCCATTCATAATTAACATTATTGCTAAGATTTTCTTGTGCTGTTGGGATGAGGTTAAGAGCTAGCATTTTTGACTTTTTCTCATTCATTTTAAAGTTTGAAACAATGGAGAATTCTTTTAAAATTTTGTTGGTCTCATTGATGGAGTTTAATGGGTCGCTAAGAGTCATAATTACAATTAGGTCCAGAAATATTTGGACAGTGACACAAGTTTTGTTATTTTAGCTGTTTACAAAAACATGTTCAGAAATACAATTATATATATAATATGGGCTGAAAGTGCACACTTCCAGCTGCAATATGAGAGTTTTCACATCCAAATCGGAGAAAGGGTTTAGGAATCATAGCTCTGTAATGCATAGCCTCCTCTTTTTCAAGGGACCAAAAGTAATTGGACAAGGGACTCTAAGGCTGCAATTAACTCTGAAGGCGTCTCCCTCGTTAACCTGTAATCAATGAAGTAGTTAAAATGTCTGGGGTTGATTACAGGTGTGTGGTTTTGCATTTGGAAGCTGTTGCTGTGACCAGACAACATGCGGTCTAAGGAACTCTCAATTGAGGTGAAACAGAACATCCTGAGGCTGAAAAAAAGAAAAAATCCATCAGAGAGATAGCAGACATGCTTGGAGTAGTAAAAACAACAGTCGGGTACATTCTGAGAAAAAAGGAATTGACTGGTGAGCTTGGGAACTCAAAAAGGCCTGGGCATCCACGGATGACAACAGTGGTGGATGATCCCCGCATACTTTCTTTGGTGAAGAAGAACCCATTCACAACATCAACTGAAGTCCAGAACACTCTCAGTGAAGTAGGTGTATCTGTCTCTAAGTCAACAGTAAAGAGAAGACTCCATAAAAGTAAATACAAAGGGTTCACATCTAGATGCAAACCATTCATCAATTCCAAAAATAGACAGGCCAGAGTTAAATTTGCTGAAAAACACCTCATGAAGCCAGCTCAGTTCTGGAAAAGTATTCTATGGACAGATGAGACAAAGATCAACCTGTACCAGAATGATGGGAAGAAAAAAGTTTGGAGAAGAAAGGGAACGGCACATGATCCAAGGCACACCACATCCTCTGTAAAACAGGGTGGAGGCAACGTGATGGCATGGGCATGCATGGCTTTCAATGGCACTGGGTCACTTGTGTTTATTGATGACATAACAGCAGACAAGAGTAGCTGGATGAATTCTGAAGTGTACAGGGATATACTTTCAGCCCAGATTCAGCCAAAGTTGATCGGACGGCGCTTCATAGTACAGATGGACAATGACCCCAAGCATACAGCCAAAGCTACCCAGGAGTTCATGAGTGCAAAAAAGTGGAACATTCTGCAATGGCCAAGTCAATCACCAGATCTTAACCCAATTGAGCATGCATTTCACTTGCTCAAATCCAGACTTAAGACGGAAAGACCCACAAACAAGCAAGACCTGAAGGCTGCTGTTGTAAAGGTCTGGCAAAGCATTAAGAAGGAGGAAACCCAGCGTTTGGTGATGTCCATGGGTTCCAGACTTAAGGCAGTGATTGCCTCCAAAGGATTCGCAACAAAATATTGAAAATAAAAATATTTTGTTTGGGTTTGGTTTATTTGTCCAATTACTTTTGACCTCCTAAAATGTGGAGTGTTTGTAAAGAAATGTGTACAATTCCTACAATTTCTATCAGATATTTTTGTTCAAACCTTCAAATTAAACATTACAATCTGCACTTGAATTCTGTTGTAGAGGTTTCACTTCAAATCCAATGTGGTGGCATGCAGAGCCCAACTCGCGAAAATTGTGTCACTGTCCAAATATTTCTGGACCTAACTGTACATCATCCGCAAAAAGACTTATTTTAAAGTTTTCTTTGCATATGAAAATACATTTAATTTTTTCGTTTGACCTGATACATTCTGCCTAAGGTTCCATAATCAGGGCAAAAAGTAGCGGTGATAATGGACATCCCTGACGAGTTTCATTGCTTATCATAAAAGTTTTCGAAGAGTGGTTGTCTGATTTAATTGTGATTGAAGAGCAGGAATATAGCGCCATGATGAAGTTAATGGCTGTGTTGTCAAAGCCAAATTTTTTCAGGGTGTTTTCCAAGAATTCCCACCCCACTCTATCAAATGCTTTCTCAGCGTCAAGCGATAAAAGTAGGGTGGGTGTTCTAGATTTTTTAACGTATTCAAGAATGTTTAGTAATCTTCTAGTACCGTCTGATGCTTGTCTATTTTAACAAATCCTAATTGGTCTTGATGGATCAATGATGGGAAAATGTCTTTTAATCTTTCAGCTAATATGTTTGAATAAATTTTTACATCTGTATTAATTAGAGAGATGGGTCTATAGCTAGTCACTAATTCAGGGTCACTATTTGGTTTAGGGATGAGGGTTATATTTGCCTGGAGCATTTCTACAGGGAATTCTCTGGTGGAAGCTGCGTGATTATAAATTTTACAGAGGTGAGGTACAAGTAATTGGGAAAAAGTCTTGTAAAATTCATTAGAAAACCCATCTGGGCCTGGGGACTTGTTTGTAAAATTTCAGAGTCGGTAAATGGACGATTTAAAATATTTAGTTGATGCTCATTTAGTATAGGAAGATGGATTTTGTCCAAGAAGTTAGTCATTTTGTTGAGGATATCATTCTGGTCAGAAGGAGTGGAATTGAGGTTATATGGTTTTTTTGAAATTACTCGCAAATGCTTCTACGATGTCTTTTGGATGGGTATAATAATGGCCATCTGGGTGTATTATCTTGTGTATTCTATTCCTAATTTTTTTTTGTTTAATTCTACGTGCCCTATATTTAGTTGGTTTGTTAACTGATGTATAATGGTTTGTATTTAATATTCTCACATATTTATCATAGTCAGCCAGAAGTAAGTCTCTCAGCTGTATACGCAATTTTATAATATCGACATGTATTTGTTGGCTGGACTAGTCTTTGCTGTTCTTTTTCTTTTTCTTTTATTTTTTTCTTGTGTTTTAGACAGATCTGATTTCCTTTGTTTTTTTCAGTCTTGAAGAAATTTGAATCAATATGCCTCTTTGCACCGCCTTTGTTGGCATTCCAAACTGAAAAAGTATTCATAGTTTCTGAGGCATTTTCGGAGAAATAATGTTTTAAAGAGTTTTCAATTTCTTGTTGAAAGTTTGGGTGTTGGAAAATTGCCGGGTTATTTTTCCAGGTGAAATTTAATCTGTCTGGGGGGCCTACTTTAATTGTGCAGAATAAGGGAGAGTGATCTGAGAAAGTTTTGTCCTTAATTTCTATTTTAGTTACTCTGGAGATTGAGAGGGATTCAGTTAAAAGTAAATCTATTCTAGAAAAGGTTTTGTGGGCTGATGAGTAGAAGGTATATTCCTAAGGCTATGTTCGCACGTTGCGTTTTTTACCGCGTTTCTGCAGCGTTTTTGGCAGCAGCGTTTTTGGGCAAAATGGCATGCGTTTTTGATTTCCAGCAAAGTCTATGGGAAAAGCAGAAATCCTGTCTGCACTTTGCTTTTTTTTCTGCAGCGTTTAATTTGCATATTTGTGGTCAAAAACCATGCTGAAAAAGAAGCAGCATGTCAGTTGTTTTTGCCATTTCTGCAGCGTTTCCTTAACATTGGAGTCAATGAGAAATGGCAAAAAGCAACCAAAATCACAATTCCTGCGTTTTACATGCTTTTTACCTGCTTTTCAACTGCGTTTTTGGCTCCAAAAACGCATGCTTTTCTGGACAAAAAGTAATGGATTCTAATGTTCCTTTACACACACACAATAACCGAAAATTTAAATGTAAAAAAATAATAAACTTTAGCTATTTTTCTGTAAAAATGTGCATAACCACTATTATAGCATTAAAATTGATAATTTACCATATAATTTTATTAAAAGTTTATTTTATACTTTTTTTCTCTTTTTTCATTCTTTTTGACTAATTCAACTTTATTTCTCAGTGTCTTGATCTCAAATACGCATCTGCAGAAACGCAGGTGAAAACGCAGGTAAAAAGCGCTAAAAACGCACTAAAAACGCGGTAAAAACGCATGCGTTTTTAGCGCTTAAAAATGGTCAAAAGCCATTTGGTCAAAAACCAAGGGAAGGAAAACGTGCAGAATAAACTGCAGGTACTCCGACGCAACGTGCGCACATAGCCTTAGGCTGCTTTCACACATCCGGCTTGAGCTCTGCGGCTCAATCCGGCTGTGCAAGCTATGCAACGGATGCGGTGAAAACACCGCATCCTTTGCATAAGTTTTTCCTTTGCGGCCAGTCCGGTTTTTGCCGCTTGCGGCATGCTACTAAGCATGCGCAGTGGCAAAAACCGCATGCGGCGGCCGGATGCGGTTATTGCCACATCGCGCCGCATCCGGCCGCCTCAGGCATGCATTGAAAAATGCGCCGCATCGGCCGAATGCGGCGCGATGCGGTTTTTTTTGCCGCACGAAAAAACGTGCCAGGCAACGTTCCATCCGGCCGCCGCATCGGCTAAATCTGCCACATGCGGCAAAAACCGGATGGAACGCAAGGCCTTGCGGCACAATGCGGCACTAATTAAAGTCTATGCAGAAAAAACGCAACCGGCAGCAAAAAAAACGGTTGCGATTTTCCTGCAAAGTGCCGGATTGTGCCGCATTGCAGAAACCGGAGGTGTGAAAGCAGCCTTAGATGTGGTGTTAAGACATCTGAAGGTGTCCAACAGTTCATGAGTTTGAAGCCATTTGTATAATGATGGGTGATGTTCAAAATGCTGTTTAATAACAGTTTACCAGCAGACTTTTTAAAATGTAAAAATGATCCAAAAATTATCGCTTTTCTCAGGCTAGATGCCTGCTTTGTTGGTGTTTATACACAGGCAGTACACAAGTAATGAGTCATGGTTTTTTAACAAACGGCGTCCAAAAGTTATCTTTGCCAAATGAAGAAGCTGTAGTTTTTTTAGCAAGCATTCCACAAATTATTTTTTTAGAAAACAGCAACAGGTTTGTTGTTTCGAAAATGAAGAAGCAATGACTATGTATCAATACATGCAAAAATTATCCTTTTTGTGGGAGCAATTTCTGCTTTATGTACCCTGTAAAGGATTGTGTTCCCAGCAGTAGAGTACACTACTCTAGTCACTGTCAGTAACTACAGTATAGCATATGATGGGGCAGAAAAGGAGATGTTCAGCTGTTTAAAGGGAACCTGCCACCACTTTTTTTGGCTATAAGCTGTGGCCACCACCACCGGGCTCTTATATACAGCATTCTAACATGCTGTATATAAGAGCCCAGGTTGGGGGTATAATATAAAAAACACTTTATAATACTTACCTAACGGTCGCGCGGTAGGCCTTATAGGCGTCTCTGTTGTCCGGTGTCGGCGCCGCCTCCTTTGGTCATCTTTGTGCTCCTTCTTCTCTAACCACGGTGCAAGACAGGTCTGACGTCATACATACTCGCCAGCATTCAGGTCCTGAGCAGGCGCACTTTGATCTGCTCTGAGCAGGGCAGATCAAAGTATTGTAGTGCACCTGCGCAGGACCGGCGAGTGTGTATGACGTAGCCGCATCATGCACCCAGGCTTCAGAAAGAGGACAAAGATGGCCGAAAGAAGAGGCACCAGCACCAGACAACGGAGACGCCCATAAGGCCCACCATGCGACTGTTAGGTAACTATTATAAAGGGTTTTTTATGTTATACCCCCGGCCTGGACTCTTATATACAGCATGTTAAAATGCTATATATAAGATCCCGGTGGTGGTGGCCGCAGCTTATAGGCCAAAAAAGTGGTGACGGGTTCCCTTTAAGGCGAATACTGACAGTCCCAGCAACAACATAAGCAGGAGAGTATAGATACAGTATTACAATGCACAAACAGGAGACATCAGCACTGGTGACAGCAGAAAAGAATAGTATATAATGGAAAAACTGCAGATGCAGCTCTTATGCTAATCATTGGCTTCAGTCGTAGTTGAATGAAAATGACCACTGATCTATTTCTGATTCATTTGGACTACAGATGAGCGAAGCTCTGAAGGTTCGGTTCACGAAGCCCAATCAAACAAGTGGTACGTTAGTCGAACCTTTATCAAACTAAACTTCAAACCTTTATCGAACCTTTCCGAACCCCATTGAATTCAATGGGAGGCCAAATGTAAGGCAGAGAACACACCTTTAAAAGAGTGGAAAAGCTTCCTAAACAGCAAAAATACGTTTTACAGTGCAGCACCACTGTTTTGGCATAGCCATTAGCTTCCTAGACTATTGACATAAGAAATAGAGAGATCAATGAGAGACAGGTGTAGGGCTGGTGCTCCCATAGCCCTGCCAGTACAGACAAGAGACAGCTTTGAGACCTATTTTCTAGTCTCGACATCAAAATGCTTTCAGGCAGACAGCAGTACAATTTTAAAAAGAGAACACAGCGATTGTGCCTTCTGCAGCAGTGTATCCAGGACATAATAGTGCCCTAGAAATTTCTGTACAACCAGGTTGATCCATGCTGTGCATATGTGATGTCACCCAGGCGTAGTGCCAATTGCACATGGCCTTCACTGGCTCCAGGTTCATTCTAGACAGCCATATATTACTTCCCTTTTAGATGATTGCTCTGCCTCGCCTCGACGTGTTTCCCCTTTTCAAAGTTCCAAGGTTCATCAGGAGGTTGGAAAAATATTGCATTCTCTGGAGGAGTAATCCATGGCTGTGCGCTTTGCTTAGTTACCCGATATTTACCGTGGCTACGTGTGCAGGGAGCCAGGCTGGCCGTCTGTAAGTGGCGTACGCTGGTAACCAGTGTAAATATCGGGTAACCAAGCAAAGCGCTTTGCTTAGTTACCCAATATTTACCCTGATTACCAGCGTACGCTGCTTACACGAGTCGGTGCTCGTTGGTCTCCCACAGTCAAACACGGCGATGCGTGCTGCACAGTGGGAGACCAACGAGCAAAAAAAGGTCCTGATCGTTTTGTAACGATCAGCGACCTCGCAGCAGGGGCTCGCTCGCTGCTACGTGTCACACACAGCGACGTTTCAGCGATCTCGCCAGCGAAATCGCTATGTGTGACGGGGGCTTAAGTCCTAGCTTAAAACATTCGGTATTATTATTCCTCTGGCTGGTTCCTGTCTATAACTTACTCAATACTATATTCCACTTAATAGTCTTATGCTATACGGGTCAACAATACAATATGTCCCCATAATAAATCCTTTACATGAATACATTATATACTAAGACACAAAGGGATACAGTCTGCAATAACACACTTACAGGGGACATATATGTATATATACTATCTGTAGTACCTGGGCGTTGCCCGGGATAGTAACTGTCTCTCTGTCTCTCTTCCACTCTCTGTCTGTGTGTCGCTGTCTGTCTGTCTCGCTGTCTGTCTCTTTCCTTGTCTGTCTCTTTCTATCTCTCTGTCTGTATTTGCATCAGTCTGTCTCAATCTCTGTATCTGTCTGTCTGTCTCTCTCTGTCTCTTTGCCCGTCTGTCTCTTTGTCCAGCTGTCTTTTTGCCTGGCTGTCTTTTTGCCTGGCTGTCTCTTTGTCCGGCTGTCTCTTTTCCTGTCTGTCTCTTTGCCTGTCTGTCTTTTTGTCCGGCTGTCTTTTTGCCCGGCTGTCTTTTTGCCCGGCTGTCTTTTTGCCTGGCTGTCTCTTTGCCTGGTCTATTTCTTTCCCGGGCTGTCTCTTTCCCGGGCTGTCTCTTTCCCGGGCTGTCTCTTTCCAGGGCTGTCTCTTTCCTGCTCTGTCTCTTTCCCGCTCGGTTTCTTTCCCACTCGGTCTCTTTCCCGCTCTGTCTCTTTACCGGTCTGTCTCTTTCCAGGTCTGTCTCTTTCCAGGTCTGTCTCTTTCCAGGTCTGTCTCTTTGCCTGTCTGTCTCTTTGGGCGGCTGTCTTTTTGCCCGGCTGTCTCTTTGCCCGGCTGTCTCTTTTCAGGGCTGTCTCTTTGCCCATCTGTCTCTTTGCCCGTCTGTCTCTTTGCCGGGCTGTCTTTCCAGGGCTGTCTCTCTCCAGGGCTGTCTCTCTCCAGGGCTGTCTCTTTCCCGCATCTGTCTCTTTCCCGGTCTGTCTCTTTCCCGGTCTAGCTCTTTCCCGGTCTGTCTCTTTCCAGGTCTGTCTCTTTCCCCGTCTGTCTCTTTCCAGGTCTGTCTCTTGCCCCATCTGTCTCTGTCTGTGTCTCTGTCTCTCTTTATCCGTCTCCCCACGACACCTTTTTACCTCACACATAAGCTTGTTACACTAACAGTTTATTTTGTTCCTATAGCAACCACTGACAGTTGCTATTTATAGCCTGCAGCTCCCACCTCCATTCAGTTTAATGGCTGCAGGATTTTTGTAGAGTAAGTGAAAAGAGCGGGGTTAAATTTTCCCGCCCAAACATAGTCTATGACGTTCCTTGAGTCACATGGGGTGTCTGTGCAAAATTTCGTGATTGTAAATGCGACGGTGCGGATTCCTTTAGCGGACATACACACATATACACATACACACACACATACATACACTGAGCTTCATATATTTTATATATATTGTGAGGTAGCGTGGTCGGCTGCGCGGCAGAAGACACGGGATCCAGGCACCAATGGTCACAGCACACGGTTTATTGCACAAACAAATGTCCAACACAGTACACACATGTGTGTCTCTGGCAGAAACTCAGGGAGTTGTGTTCACTCCCTCACACTAAGGAACCACGCCCATGTTCCTCTTTCCTTTTAACCCTCCTTTCAGCCTGCAGGGAAACAGCATTAACCCTGGAGTGGAGTTGCTTTCTATACATAGAGGGAGCACAACCGGGGCGAGACATACCGGCCGTCATAGATAACCCCGGTCACAGTCTCACATACCCCCCCTCAGTTCAAGCGTGCGGGGTTGAACTCCCGCCATCAAACACGGGCCGCGGGACAAGGCATCGGCGTTGCCCTGCAACCTACCGGCCCGGTGTTCAACCGTAAACCAGAAGTTCTGCAGAGAAAGGAACCACCGGGTAACCCAGGCATTCCGTTCCTTGGCGGACCTCATCCAGACCAGTGGAGAGTGATCAGTCACCAAGCGAAACTGTCGTCCCAGCAGGTAATAGCGTAGGGACTCCAAGGCCCACTTGATCGCCAGGCACTCCTTCTCCACTACGCTATAATTCCGCTCGGGAGGGGTGAGCTTCCTACTCAAGAAGGTGACGGGGTGTTCCTCCCCCTGAACCACCTGAGACAGCACTGCCCCCAGGCCGACCTCAGAGGCGTTAGTCTGTACTATGAACTCCTTCCGGAAATCAGGGTTGACAAGAACGGGCTGTCCGCACAGGACCCCCTTCAGGGCCCGGAAGGAGTCCTCGGCCTGCGGAGTCCAGCGCACCATGACGGACTTCTTGCCTTTGAGAAGATCCGTCAAGGGGGCTGATAGTCCCGCAAAATTTTTTACAAACCTCCTGTAGTACCCCACGATACCCAGGAAGGCCCTAACCTGCTTCGTGGTCAGGGGTCTAGGCCACTTCTGGATCGCCTCAACTTTGTTAATTTGGGGCTTAATCACTCCTTGGCCTATTACGTAGCCCAAGTAGCGGGCTTCCGTGAGCCCCAACGCACATTTCTTGGGATTGGCTGTCAATCCGGCTGTTCGGAGCGCGTTCACCACCGCTTGTACCTGTTCCAAGTGGGTCTGCCACTCAGAGCTGTAAATAATGATGTCATCAAGGTACGCTGATGCATACGCCTGGTGGGGTTCCAGCACCAAGTCCATCAACCTCTGGAACATGGCCGGAGCGCCATGTAACCCAAAAGGCAAGACAACATAGTGGAAGAGACCCTCCGGTGTAACAAAAGCGGTTTTCTCCTTGGCGGACTCCGTCAGTGGCACCTGCCAGTACCCCTTGGTCAGGTCGAGCGTGGTGAAATATCGCGCCTGTCCCAGCCTATCAATCAGCTCATCCACCCGGGGTATGGGGTAGAGATCGAACTTGGATATTTCGTTCAATTTCCTAAAGTCATTGCAGAACCTTAAGGAGCCATCGGGTTTTGGTATCAGGACAGTGGGACTAGCCCATTCACTCCGGGATTTTTCGATGACCCCCAGGCGTAGCATTGTCTTCACTTCCTCTGATATGGCTTGTCTTCGAGCCTCCGGTACCCGGTATGGCTTCAGGCGAGGCTCGGTGACAATGTCATGTCGTATCAGACTGGTCCTACCAGGCAGCTCGGAGAAGACATCGGGGTTCTGCTGAACCAGCCGTCTGGCCTCTCGCCTCTGTTGCTTGGTGAGGGCTTCTCCAATCCTTACTTCCGGTTCGTCCTCTCCGGAGGTCGCTGGAGCCGGGTTTGAACGACCCGAAGAGGAGGGAGATGGGGATAAATCAACCATCAGGCTTTCCCGTTCCTGCCAAGGTTTTAACAGGTTGACATGGTATATTTGTTGAGGTTTCCGCCTACCGGGCTGCAATACCTTATAGTTGACCACCCTGATTCTTTCCTTTATCTCGTAGGGGCCTTGCCACTGAGCCAGGAATTTACTCTCCGCCGTGGGGATCAATACCACCACCCGATCCCCGGGTTTAAAGGTCCGCACGGTGGCTTGTCTATTGTAGCGGCCGCTTTGCGGGGCCTGAGCCTCCTGTAAATGCTCCTTCGCAATTGGCATGACCGCGCTTATGCGGTTCTGCATTCCTAAAATGTGTTCAATCACACTTTTATGGGGGGTGGGCTCCTGCTCCCATGTTTCCTTTGCCAGGTCCAACAATCCCCGGGGATGTCGCCCGTATAACAACTCAAAAGGCGAAAACCCCGTGGATGCCTGTGGCACCTCTCGGATGGCAAACATCAAATAGGGAAGTATCATATCCCAGTCTTTCCCGTCTTTGGAAATCACCCTTTTGAGCATGGTTTTCAGGGTTTTATTGAATCGCTCCACTAAACCATCCGTTTGAGGATGATACACAGACGTACGCAACTGCTTGATCTGGAGTAGCCGGCATAGCTCTTTGGTCACTTTAGACATGAATGGGGTCCCCTGATCCGTAAGGATCTCCTTGGGCAACCCCACCCGGCAGAACACAGCAAACAACTCCCGAGCTATAAGCTTCGCCGCAGTATGTCTGAGAGGTATCGCCTCTGGATACCGGGTGGCATAGTCAACGATCACTAGGATGTGTTGGTGCCCTCGAGCGGACTTTACGAGGGGCCCCACCAGATCCATCCCTATGCGTTCAAAAGGGACTTCTATAATGGGTAACGGTACCAACGGAACTGCGAAAGTGGGCCAGGGGTGCCGTAAGCTGACACTCCGGGCAGGTTTCGCAGAACCGTTTTACCTCCCCAAAGACCCCGGGCCAATAGAACCTTTGCAATATTTGCTCCTGCGTTTTCTTGACCCCTAGGTGGCCACTCATCAGGTGTTTATGAGCCAAGTCGAGGACCCGCCGGCGATACGGCTGGGGCACCACCAACTGCTCTACCCCCACGCCCCGTATTTCATCTACCTGGTAGAGTAAATCCTGCTTAAGAGCGAAATGGGGGTACCTTACCTGGGCACCGGGCAGCTTTGCCACCCCGTCAACCACTGTCACCCGACTCCGGACATGTATTAATGTAGGGTCCTGGAGTTGGGCTGTCCCAAACGTATCCGGGGACGCCTCCAACTCCGGGAGGGGCTCGACCATCTCAGCCTCTCCTGCCAATACCTCTAGGGGCGACCTATCGGGTTCACATTCTGTCCCTATCATGGGGACCCCTACAGCAGGCGTCCCGGATTCGGGATTGTCGGGCTCAGGTCCCGGACTGTCCAATACCTGAGGGGACTTAGGAGGCCCCTTCCATAGAGTCCAAAAATACGGCAGATCCCTTCCTAATATCACGTCATAGGGAAGAGTGTTAATAAGTCCCACCTCATGTTGCACCTGACCGCAGGGTGCTGTGATGGTGAAAATCCCCGTGGGATAATCTCGGCGGTCCCCATGTATGCAAACCACCCCCACAGTACGTCCTGTGGCCTTTACTTCAGCCCTTAGGGTTGATCGCACAAGGGTCACTAAGCTTCCGGAATCCAACAAGCCTGTAACCGGACATCCATTCACCTGTATTTGGCACAAGTGGGGCTCAGACTCCGGGGAGACAAGGTCCGCGGTACACACCGCCTGAGCATACATTGAACCCCGCCGGATAACCCCACAATCCATGGGCTCCGTGGTGAGTGGACACTGGGCTTCCATATGTCCCACCCGCTGGCACCGCCAACATCTAATAGGGAAGGAAACCCCCTTGATGAGTTGTCGTTTAGGGTACATAACCTTCCGGACCTCAGGGACGGCGGGCGCGGCCTCAGACGGGACGGTAGCGGACTCCCGCACCGGTGTCCGCGGTGGGTCCTTGGCCCGAGGTTTGGAGGGGCTGGACCGATGGGCGGCACGCAAAGTCTCAGTGTCCCGTATCAAGTCCTGCGTAGCCACATGCCGCTCCACCAGGCACACTAATTGGTCCAGGGTACTTGGGTCGCCCTGTCCTACCCACCGTTGAATGGTGACGGGTAAAGTGCGCACAAAGCGATCAACCACTACCCTTTCCACCATTTGCGCAGGGCTCAGAGTGTCAGGCTGCAACCACTTCTTTACCAGATGCAACAAGTCATAGGCCTGGGAGCGTACGGGTTTGACTTCCTCATAGAACCACTGATTTACCCGCTGAGCCCGTACATAGGTATTCACCCCCAACCGAGCAAGTATTTCGGCTTTCAGGGTCTCATATTCTATGGTGTCCTCGGTACAGAGGTCCAGGTATGCTTTTTGGGGCTCCCCCGTCAGATAGGGCAACAATACCTCAGCCCACTGGGGGGTCGGCAGCTTTTCCCGCTCGGCCACCCGCTCAAACACCGCCAGGAACGCTTCCACATCATCCCCCGGGGTCATCTTTTGCAATGCTTGTCTCACCGTTTTCCGGACGCTGCCGTCGTCACCCTGTCCCGGGGTTGTTGCTGCCGGTCCGGCACGGATCGACTTGGCCAGGAGAACCATCTGTTCTTGGTGCCTTTGTTCCTGCAATTGCAAGGATTGCTGCTGACGATCCAACGACCGGAGCAGGTGTGCATTGGTCTGTTGTTGCTGTGCATTAGCCTGAGCCAGCTGCTTTAGTATGTCCTCCATGGCGTCGCCGGGTTTGGGCTGTAGTATAGCCGCTCGAATCCAGGACATGCGCTGCTGGGTCACCAGGGATGGATGCTACACCTCACCGGGCTGGCATGTCCGCCGTTCTCCACCATCTGTGAGGTAGCGTGGTCGGCTGCGCGGCAGAAGACACGGGATCCAGGCACCAATGGTCACAGCACACGGTTTATTGCACAAACAAATGTCCAACACAGCACACACATGTGTGTCTCTGGCAGAAACTCAGGGAGTTGTGTTCACTCCCTCACACTAAGGAACCACGCCCATGTTCCTCTTTCCTTTTAACCCTCCTTTCAGCCTGCAGGGAAACAGCATTAACCCTGGAGTGGAGTTGCTTTCTATACATGGAGGGAGCACAACCGGGGCGAGACATACCGGCCGTCATAGATAACCCCGGTCACAGTCTCACAATATATATATATATATATATATATATATATATATATATATATATAAAATTAAAAAAAAACACAGTATACACTCAGTAGGAGTGAGGCAATCTGACCAGTGACCACCTCCACCCCAATAAAACTCAAGACGTGCTATGCAGTGGAGCACAAATTGCTTTGCCCAAACATATGGCAGCCAGAATGTTATGGCCATTGTTGCTTGAAAAACTGCCCAGTTGCAGATAACTGGGAGCATCATATTTGCTGCTTATTTAAATGAATTTGTCCTCTGTATTACATTTGTTTCCCACTCTCACAACCTGTAAAATCTTACAAAAACAAAAAAGTCTGAGGATAGGGAATGTAAACAACATTGGTTGCTTTGAGGGACAGGGTCATGTCTATGGTGGAGAATTATGAAAAGGTGGATAACCATCAGCAGGCGAGAGAGCCAGACATAGTGCCCAATCATGGAGGTTTAGTCACCAGTCCTGGTCATGGTGGTGCATTGCTGCTGTTCAAAGCATTCACCCTTTAGACCATAAAAGACAGAGGGCCTGATTCAGAATTGCTGAGCGCAGATGGAAGAAGTCTCATTCCACTGAGCACTTCATTGCATATAAAGAGTCCCTCACCACCTTCAAGTCCACACTCACTGCTGCAAAACAAACCTACTTCTCATCCCTCATATCCTCTCTCTCTCACAACCCTAAACAGCTATTAAACACTTTCAATTCTCTCCTCCGTCCCCCAGCACCACCTCCCTCTCCTCTCATCTCAGCTGAAGACTTTGCCTCTTTCTTCAAGCAGAAGATTGACAACATCAGAGCAAGCTTTGGCCCACAATCACCACAGCCCCTCATCATCGCTACTCAGCCCTCGTCCTCCAAATCCAGCTTCTCCACCATGACAGAAAACAATCTTTTCACTCTACTCTCAAGATCACATCTAACCACCTGTGCACTTGGCCCGCTCCCATCGCACCTCATCCCCAACATCACCGCAGTCCTCATCCCAGCCCTAACCCATCTCTTCAACCTATCACTAACAAGTGGTGTATTCCCCTCATGCTTTAAACATGCCTCCATTACACCCACCCATCCTCAAAAAGCCCTCCCTTGACCCATCCTCTGTGTCAAACTATCGCCCCATATCCCTTCCCCCCTATGCCTCAAAACTACTGGAACAGCATGTCCATCTTCAATTGTCCTCATACCTCTCCTCCTGCTCCCTCTTTGACCGACTACAATCTGGCTTCCGACCTCATCACTCTACTGAAACTGCCCTAACCAAAGTCACCAATGATCTACTAACCGCCAAAGCCAAGCGACACTACTCTATCCTCCTCCTCCTGGACCTGTCCTCTGCCTTCGACACAGTAGACCATTCCCTCCTACTACAGATTCTCTCATCTCTGGGCATCACAGACTTGGCCCTATCTTGGATCTCCTCATACCTAACCAACCGAACTTTCAGCATCTCCCATTCTCACACCACTTCCTCATCTCGCCCCCTATCTGTTGGTGTCCCCCAAGGCTCAGTTCTTGGACCCCTGCTGTTCTCCATCTACACCTTCGGCCTGGGACAGCTCATAGAGTCCCACGGCCTTCCGTATCATCTCTACGCTGATGATATGCAGATCTACCTCTCTGGACCTGACATTACCTCTCTACTAACCAAAATTCCACAATGTCTGTCTGCTATTTGATCCTTCTTCTCTGCGCGATTCCTAAAGCTTAACATGGACAAAATAGAATTCATTGTCTTTCCTCCTCCTCACTCATCCCCTCCAAGAAGCCTTTCCATCAAACTTGATGATTGCTCACTCTCCCCAGTCTCACAAGCTCGTTGCCTTGGAGTAACCCTCGACGCTGCTCTATCCTTCAAGCCACACATCCAAGCCCTCTTCACCTCATGCAGACTACAACTCAAAAATATCTCCCGGATCCGTGCTTTCTTTAACCAAGATTCAGCAAAAACATTAGTGCATGCCCTCATCATCTCCCGCCTCGACTACTGCAACCTCCTGCTCTCTGGCCTCCCTTCCAACACTCTTGCACCCCTCCAATCTATCCTAAACTCTGCGGCCCACTTAATCCACCTCTCCCCTCGCTATTCCCCAGCCTCGCCACTCTGCCAATCCCTTCACTGGCTTCCCATCGCCCAACGACTCCAGTTCAAAACATTAACCATGTCATACAAAGCCATCCACAACCTGTCTCCTCCTTACATCTGTGACCTAGTCTCCCGGTACCTACCTGCACGCAACCTCAGATCCTCACAAGATCTCCTTCTCTCCTCCTCTCTTATCTCCTCTTCCCACAATCGCGTAAAAGATTTCTCCCGTGCCTCCCCCATACTCTGGAACGCTCTACCACAACATATCAGACTCTCCCCTACCGTGGAAAGCTTCAAGAGGAACCTCAAGACCCATCTCTTCCAACAAGCCTACAACCTACAATAACCCTCAGTCCAGTACACCACTGCGCAACCAGCTCTGTCCTTGCCTATTGTATCATCACCCATTCCTTATAGACTGTGAGCCCTCGCGGGCAGGGTCCTCTCTCCTCCTATACCAGTCTGTTATGTACTGTTAATGATTGTTGTATGTATACCCTCTTTCTCTGTAAAGCGCCATGGAATAAATTGCGCTATAAAAATAAATAATAATAATTCATCAAAACTTTAATTCCAGAATTCTGTTGTAAAAAGCTTTGAAAAATCTTCTGGCGCAACGCGAGTCTGCGCTAAATTTTGTGACTGATGGCATTCTTACATCAAAGTGGGCAGAGTTTGGGTGGGTTGGAAGTTTTGTAAGATGAATGATGAGCTGCGGCGTTCTTTATGCCACAAATCTGATTCCAGTCCTCAACTGGAGTATCATTTGTAGCTAGGCGCACTTGAAGGTGAGTGCCATTTGTCAGATGCATGTGCATTTTATAATGAATCAGGAGCATCTGACTGCAGTACACCACCTCAATAGGAGCCCAATGAGAAAAACTTGAAGAAACAGGGCCTTAACTGTCACTTTTATTAGTTGCTGCTCCAGATGTCCACAATACAGTGCATTTTCAAGCTTAAGACCAAGTTGAGAGCACTCTTTATGTTCTTTTGTATATGATAGCACAAACCAGGCATCCTTTCTAGAGAAAAATAATGGGGATATTTGAATCATGTCCGCCAACTCCTCCAATCCCATGTCATCTGAGTAAAAAAGGTCATTTAGTAAATCAGCTGGAAGAAGTTGAGGTTGTGAAATATCTTCCTTAATCCCTTGGAGAGCTCTGGTTTAGGGGACTGTACCACACTTGCAGCAGTCGGACTGCTAAGATCCGGGGTTACTGTGGCTCGAGGGTCTCCAGACCCGGGGGCTTGCGGACACTTGAAAATACAAAAGGGCTATTTACAGGGGGGGTTAGTGTTCGTGATGCTACCCGTGGTTCGTGGTAAGGGGGAGTACCGCCGCTGCCGATGGGAGTACCCAGGAGTAGATGGAGTGGGGCAGCCAGAGACTATCCTCCACAGGTTAATTATCAGGTGGCATAAAACTACTCCCTGATCTAGGGTCCAGTACTGTAAGCAGTATACCCTGGTAACCAGGGTAAATATCGGGTAACCAAGCAAAGCGCTCTGCTTAGTTACCCGATATATACCCTGGTTACCAAGCGCAGCATTGTTACACAAGTCGCTGGTGGCTGGTGAGATCTGCCTGATTGACAGCTCACCAGCGACCATGTAGCGATGCACCAACGATCCCTGCCAGGTCGTATCGCTGGTGGGATCGTTGGTGCATCGCTACGTGTGACCGGACCCTAAGAGGTATAAAGAAAGAAATGTCATTGGTGGAAATGAAAGACTGCAATGGAAAAGAGTAACTGTTACAGCGGTGGATGACTGCTCAGAAGACTGACTAAAATTGACGGTGTCACTATAGAGTAACATCATCCTGATGTAACTGAAACAAAAGCTGTGCCACATATTCCAAAGCGCCCTTCACTGCCTTCCCCATAATATGCTTGCTAAATGCAAAGGAGGCCAATTGTGACTCCAGAAACAGCTGGAGACAGTGGTGGTGCCCCTTCTACCTGCTCCCACATTCATAGCGGTGGTATATGTTTTATTTGTTTTTACATTGTTACTTTTGGTTTGATCATACACTTTGTATAAGACTATAATTAGCCAGCTATTCAACCACAATTATACAATTTTGCAACTTTTAAAAAAAATAAAATTAGCAAGAAATCCTGGATAGGTATACAATTTTGGAGGATTTTCTTTCACTCCCTCATCCCCCACACCTAAAAAAAAAGTATTGCACAAGAAATGCAAAATGTCAATACAATCACTTGTGACAAAAGCACATTATATCTGACTGACACTGATTTTAGATTTATTTTTCTGTAAAAACTATTGTGCTGGATGCTGCTATCAAGCATGCGGGTGTGGACCCACTGTGCCATGAGACCGGGCTTTTCTTGAAAGGGCATAATTAAGAGACTACCAGATCTTCACTAGAGCGTCTGTTAGTGAGGTTAGGCTTGTGCTGGAAGGTAGCCGCCAGGTAGCACTCCAGGGCCGTCTCCGACTCCGCAGCAGTTGATCCTACCAGTACCTGCTGATCTGCCTGTTCCACCAAGCAGTCAGCAGTCCGTACCAGTCATCCCACCCGTACCAGCTGTCCAGACGGTTACAGCAGTCTAGTCAGTACCAGCTGTCTTGACCGTGACCCAGAGTCTGTTACTACTCTGTTGACAGGTACAATCAGGATGGCTGGTACTGGCAGAATGACAGGTACAAGCAGGATGACAGGTGCTGACAGGATAGCAGGTACTGAGAGGAACAAAAACACTGGACTAGTACTAGATACAGGAACACAGGTTAGCGTACACAGGACAAGCACAGGGTTTTGGTGACCTGACAACTAGAAACATGCAGCGGCTGAATACACACGTTGCTGAGACAACTCCCAATAGGGGAGGGTGACTTAACTACCTGGTGTTCTCCAGTCATTGGCTGGGGACACTTGCAGATTATATGCACTGCCCCTTTAAAAGGTGGTGAGTTTGCATTCACATCATTATCATGCTCCCAGGAGACCTGGGTGGTGTTCTCAGGACCTGGGAGCAGAGAGACGCAGCGAGGACTGGAGTAAAAGCCATTGGGTGGCCAGGCTGCTGACTGTGTTGTCGTCCTTACTAGATGGAATGTTGGGATGCCAGCGGCATTATAGTACCACCATGCATCCTGCTTTCCAGAACATATATGTTAGAGAGCAGTCCTGCACCACTGAGTGTTACCTTGCGGAATCACAAATGCGCTAGAAGTGTGGCTCTAAACTGCAATGTATCTCGAATGCGGGGTGCCCGTCCACAACGGGGGGTAAGGCCATAAGTCCAACAGCTCCAGAAAGGAAAAAGACCGCACTCGTCCGCTGTGCCGAAATCCTTTTATTTGAACATGTGCAGGTTAAAAGGCAGGAGGAGAACTAGGTGCAGGTTCCTCACAAGGGATGACGGCCATTTCACCTGTAAATTAGGCTTCGACTGGTCCAGTCGAAGACTAATTTACAGGTGACACGGCCGTCGTCCCTTGTAAGGAACCTGCACCTAGTTCTCCTCCTGCCTTTTAACCTTCACATGTTCAAATAAAAGGATTTCGGCACAGCGGACGAGTGCGGTCTTTTTTCTTTCTGAAGTGTTTGGTATCCTGCTTTCCAGGCCTCAAATTAATCTCTTCAGAAGAAGAGGAGCATCAATATTCTCCCTAGGCACCCTTGATCTCTCCTCAGTGCCAAAACTCTTCCAATCAATCAGGTATAAGGTTGTACCTCAAACCGTCTTCATGGCCAGGATGGCCATGCTCTTGTCAGACATCTCCCAAGATGACTGAAAAGGGCAAGGTACCGGGATCCTCGAAGAAATGGCTCAAAACCAGAGGTTTGAGGAGAGACACGTGGAATGAATTAGGAATATGAAGCAAGGCAGAGAGCCTCAATTTGTAGGAGACATCGTTTATACAACTGATGACTTCAATGGGTCTGATGTAGCGAGGACCTAATTTGTAAGACAGAGTCTTCAGGTGGATATATTTAAAAAAGAGCCACAACTTTTCTCCCAGATGAAAGAGCAGAGGATCTAAGTGCCACTTGTACGAATGTGTCTTCATCTCCTTGGACGACCGGTTGAGAACAGATTTAATGTCTTTCCAGATCTTAGAGAATACCTTGGAGAGAGTGTCAGCCACAAGGATCCTTGAAGTGGTTGATACCAGGAGACGAATTCTAAGTTGCTGAATATAAACAACGAAAAATTGAAATTTTGGGAGAGGCCTCACTGGCATGATTATTGGAGAAGTCCTCCCAAGGCAACAGCTTGACCCAATCGTTATAGTACGCATTTGCGAAATGCCACAGGAAGGTTGCCAGGATCTGATTGACCCATCCTACTTGATCATTGGACTGAGGGTGGTAAGCTGAAGAGAAATCCAATGATACATCCAGAAATTTACAGGTAGCTCTCCAGAACTTGGACATGAACTGAACGGCCCTGTTATAAACAATGTGTTGTGTAAAGCCGTGAAGATGGAAGATGCAATGGATAAATTCTCTTGCAAGTTCGAGACCAGAGGGAAGATCAGGCAGAGGAACGAAGTTAGCCACATTGGAGAAGCGATCCATCACCACCCAAATGACAGAGCATCCGGAGGATACAGGAAGATCTATGATGAAGTCTATAGTTATGCGCTACCATGGAGCAGAAGGTACAGGCATTGGTAGAAGCCTGATGGAAGCTTTTTTGAAGTCTTATTCTGAGCACATGATGGACAGGCAGAAAAAAAGTCCATAACGTCTTTGTGCATGGATGGCCACCAATAATGCCGAAAAATGACAAGAGCTGTTTTCTCTTGCCCAGCATGGCCAGCCAACTTAGATGAGTGACTCCACTATATAACTATCTCCCTGTCAGCTCCTGCGACAAAGTTCTTTTTGGGTGGATCCAAAAGTAAATTTACCAGCGTCACAGTAAGCATCTTGGAGGGCTCAATGTGTTGAGGCTCCTCCTTAAAGTCGGTTGACAAAAAGGACCTAGAAAGCGTATCATCTTTGATGTTCTTGTCTGTTGGCCAAAAATGGAGAAAGAAGTCAAAACGGGCAAAGAAGAACAACCACTTAGCTTGATGCAGATTCAACCAATGTGCAGAGTGCAGGTAGGCCAATGGTCAGTGTATATGACGACTGGATGGATTGTCCCTTCTAGTAGGTATCGTCACTTCTCCAAAGCCATCTTAATCACCAATATGTCTCGGTCCCCAATCAAATAGTTGCATTCAAGAGCAGAGAAAGCCTTAGAAAAGAAACTGCAGGTTACCATTCGCCTAGTAGGAAATTTCTGCATGATGACTGCCCTGGCCCCAGAGGAAGATGCATTCACTGCCAAGAAGAACTGTTTATTAGTCTCAGGTCTGTGCAGTACAGGAGGTGATGAAAAGGCTTGCTTCAGGGAAATGAAGGCCGCCAGAGTCCATATCTTTGAATTACATCCTTGCAGATCATGGCAGAAATTGGGACAGTTTGGGACCAAAAATGTGATATAAATTGATGGTAGTAATTAGCAAATCCCAGAAACCATTGGATAGCTTTCACACCGTCAGGACGAGGCCACTTCACAATCGTAGATAGCTTCTCAAGAATCAGAGATAATGTAACTCAGAAAGGGAAGAGAAGTCTGCTTGAATAAGCACTTCTCAAACTTGGAGTAAAGATAGTTCTCCCTAAGCCTCTACAGGATCTGATGAACAATCATTCTGTGTGTGGGCAGATCGGGAGAGAACAGTAGGATGTCATCCAGGTATACCACCACACATGTGTAGGGCAGATCACGGAAGATCATTTATGAGTTCTTGGAAGACCACAGAGCTATTGCTGGGCCCAAACTTGATACTCGTCATGACCATCCCAGGTGTTAAAAGTGGTTTTCCATTCGTCTCCCTGGCATATGCAAATCAGGTTAAAGGGAATCTGCCAGCAGGTTTATGCTATATAAGCTGAGGACAGCATGCTGTAAGGGTTAAAAAAAACAACAACTGTGCTTCTCTTATCTGTGTGTGACCTATTGTTTATGTAAACTAAAGGGTTTATTACCCTGTGATTGCCATTAGAGGATTAGAAACTTATTCATTGCATTCTGATGCACCACCTGCCATGATTGACACCTCAATGTCAATGCACAATCTCTATTGAGAGTTTGATGTGGGCGGGGAAGCTTAATCAGCGCTGGTGTTTTCCTGGATCTTAATTCTTTGTTTATGTAAGAATGGCTATACCCAGTAACCTATGAGATACACTGTTGGATGCAGAATCTCCTTGCCTACATTATGTTGCTGTCAGATGAGGTAACAAAAATCTGCTGACAGATTCCCTTGAAGATCGAGTTTACTAAAGATTCTGGAGCCTCTGAGACAATCAAACAAGTCTGGAATGAGGGGCATCATGATTTGATCAAGACCCCTGTAGGCAATACAGGGCCAGAGAGAGACATTCTTTTTCTTTGCAAAGAAGAAACCAGCTGCAGCCAGAGAGTAAAGGCCGCTTTACACGCAGCGATTTATCGTGCGATTGCATATGCGATCGCACCCGCCCCCGTCGTTTGTGCATCACGGGCAATTTGTTGCCCATGTCGCACAAAGTCGTTTACCCCTGTCACACGTACTTACCTCCCGAACAACCTCGCTGTGGGTGGCGAACATCCTCTTCCTGAAGGGGGAGGGACGTTCGGCGTCACAGCGACGTCACACAGTGACTGCCCAACAGAAGCGGAGAGGCGGAGATGAGCGGGACTTAACATCCCGCCCACTTCCTTCCTTCCTCATTGCCGGCGAGACGCAGGTAAGCTGCAGTTCATCATTCCCGGGGTGTCACACGTAGCGATGTGTGCTACCTTGGGAACGATGAACAACCGGCGCACAGAAGGACGATCGATTTTTTGAAAATGAGCGACGTGTCAATGAGCAACGATAAGGTGAGTATTTTTGCTCGTTCACAAACAATGTCAAACGATGCCGGATGTGTGTCACTAACGACGTGACCCCGACGACATATTGTTTGATATATCGTAGCGTGTAACGGGCCCTTAAGATTTCTGCATAAATCCCCTTGCCAGATTCTCTTTGATGTGCTCAGACATGGCTTGGGTCCCTGCCTGGGACAGTGGATAAATACAGCCTCGATGAGGAGTTGAACCAGGGAAAGTAGGTCTATAGGACAATTATATGGCCTGTGTGGAGATAGCATCCCTGCTTCCCTCTTCCCTCTTATGGAAGATGTCCACATAAGATAAATGAGTAGGTGGCAAACCAAGAAGGTTAGATGGAGTCGTCGGTGGTCAAACAGGATGAATAGGACAAGACATTTTGCGTGACAGGACTGACCCCAACAAAGCAGTTTTCCAGACCTCCAGTCCAAGACGGCCTTGTGCACTCGGAACCATGGCAGACCCAGGAGTAAAGAATGGGACAGGCCTGGTAGCACATAGAAGGCAATCTTCTTCGAATGCAACATCCAAACCCGAAGTTCCTCCAGCTCCATAACAAATTGGACGGCTTCAGACATGGCTCTCCCATCAATGAACAATACCATTAAGGGACTTTGAACACTTGAATGGAAATCTGAAACTGGTCCACTATGGCCTGTTACATGACGTTCCCTGCGAAACCAGAATCAAAACAGGCCAACTCGGTGAACCGGATGTTGCCACAGGAAACTGACACTGACAATCAGAAGTGAAGAGGAGTTGCTTTCACCCAGGGTACTCTCTCCAACAGACCCTAGGCTTGGGAGTTTCCCGGCTTCTTGGGACAGGTGGGAATTAGATGTTCAGGACTACCACAGTAGAAGAACTTTCCTTGGGTTCATGGGTGGTACAACAGGACAGATTTTACTGACTGGACTGCTGGAACTGGCTGCACAGTTGTCACTGGTAGAATGACAGGTGCTGACTGCTTGGCATCAGAACAGGCAGGTCGGCAGGTATTGGCAGTACAGCAGGTACTGACAGAAACAGGAACACCGGACTGGTAGTGGATACTGGAAAACAGATTAGCGCACACAGGACGAGCAAAGGTTTTTGGGGACCTGACAACTAGCAACATACAGTGGCTAAATGGACGTGTAGCTAAGGTACCTCTCAATAAGGGTGTTCTGTCCCCACTTAAAGGTGATTAAAGGTGCGTAGTTGTGGGATGGCGTGAGAATCTTACCTTCGTTTTCCAATAGATGAGGCAGACAGAACCTTAGCGCATCAGTGTTGATAGATGAACGTTACGTGCACACGCTGAGATGAACAATTGTGGTTTATTTCTCCATAAAACATGCACAGTTACAGAGAACCGAGTTCTTGGTGTTCTAGTGATGTTGTTTCTGATGCCACTAAGGTCAGAAGACTTTGCTTCTAGCAGCTCAAATAAGGGGTGTGATTCTCATGATCTATTGGAAAACGAAGGTAAGATTCTCACGCCATCCCACAACAACGCACCTTCAGTCACCTTTAAGTGGGGACAGAACAGTCAGAAGACTGCTTAACAGCTGAATACCCCGGCTACAGATCCCTAAGAACCCTGTAACTTCCCTTGTAATCTGCCTAGCAACAAGCCTTGTGCACTAGACTGCCTGCAACAGTGCATGCCTGGACAAGCATAAGGGGAAGCTCTCCCATCTGCCACATCCTGTATCACCTCTGCTTGCATTGTAAAGGGACAGTTTATGCACCTGCTGTTTCCCTCTTGCCATATCCCTTCTATAGACTTGCAGTATATTATACCTCATTACTGCACATTGCTGGACTGAGAACCCCAAGTTTTGCTAAAGACAACTTGGGAATTTCATCAGGGAGTCCTTGCGGAGCTGCACGACGATTTTCGGACCCCCTATTCAAAAGTCAAGTTTCTTAAAGAGACAGTGCACCTTAAATCAAAATGGCCGAAAAAGACCTTGGACAGTTCCCCACTGCTGAAACAGAGCAAATACAATCTGATACTGTCCATTATGAAGCCCAGGAGGCAGATCCCGCGATTCTAGAAGACCGAGTTGTCCGACCGAAGTGCTCTTCCAAACCCACGATAAAGGCCACTGAAAACTATCACACTATGAAAGATGAGCTATGTGAACACCTGGAAGAACAGTTGGAACGAGTCACCTATTACATGTCAAGACTTGAATCCTCATCAGGCGATGCCGCATGCTTACAAGCTGCTATGGAACGGCTGAACACAGCTCATGAAAGATACAAGAGACTGTCAACAAGGTACATTACCTTTCTAAAAGACTCTAAAATTGATGAAGCTCTTTCAGACCTGAGCAAGGCAGAAGAGGTGGACAAGGAAAGAGATGCCAAGGTGCAAGATGCCATAGACAAGGCTGAACACCGTATCTCTCACCAGCAAGAAACTAGATCATACCGATCAACCTCATCTAGACGTTCCTCTCGGTCATCTGGGTCATCATCCTCAAGAAGCTCAGCCCTGAGTGACAGGATACTAGAGGCCCGCATAAGAGCAGAAGAATCCAAAGTGAGACGTTCCTTCACAGAAAGAGAAGTAGAGGAAGAAGCCAAAAGGGCAGAAGCAGAAGCCAAAAGGGCAGAAGCAGAAGCCAAAAGGACAGAAGCAGAACCCCTTGCAGAAGCCAAAAGGGCAGAAGCAGAAGCCCTTGCAAAGGCAGAAGCTGCTAAAGCAGAAACCAAAAGGGCAGAAGCAGAAGCCCTTGCAAAAGCAGAAGCCGCTAAAGCAGAAGCCAAAAGGGCAGAAGCGGAAGCTCGGATAAAGATTCTTCGGTCACAGATGGAAGAGAAAGTTGCGCTAGCTAAAGTGAGACTACTTGAGCAAGAATTGATCCAAGGTCCTGATCCAGCTCACTCGCCACCACTGGAAACAGACAATCCAGTTGATCACACAAGAGACTATGTACTGAATCAGTTACCTGTAGCAACCCCGGTTTGCAGTACCGTCCAAGCCGACAACACCGAAACCTCCAACTTACCTCTACCAGTGCCAGTACAACCTAAAGCACCCGAGCAAATTAATAACAGTCACCAAGAGGTGCCCTCTCAAACACAGTCACCACGGCAAGATGGCAACCAAGTGCTTCCTGACCCACTTCCACAGCTCAAGCAGCTGTCATCAGAATCTACAGAGGCTAAATCACAGCTCAACCCTGCAGCAACGTCATTCTACCCGGGAACATCTCATCCATTCACGCCAGGCAGCCCATACGCCCCAGGGGCATCACGAGTTATCGTGGCAACCAGTGGTGAGAAATCAGATATGTCTGAGTTTGCCAGGTTCATGCTGAGCAGAGAGATAATCAACACTAGTCTCATGAAATTTGATGATCGTGCAGAGAGCTACAGGGCCTGGAAAGCAACTTTCAAGGCAGCCATCGCAAATCTCAGCTTAACTGCAGAACAGGAGCTCGACCTCATGATCAAGTGGTTGGGCCCAGGCTCTACAAACCGTATCAAGAGCCTAAGAACCGTCTATATGGGACAAACAGAAGCAGGTCTCGCTGCTGCATGGCAAAGACTGGAACGCACCTTTGGCAGCGCAGATGCAATAGAGAAAGCCCTATTAAAGAGACTGCAGGACATCCCAAAGATCAACCTTAAAGAAGTCCACAAGCTTCAAGATCTAAGTGATCTGCTCATGAAACTGGAGCTCGCCAAAAGAGATTCTCGTCTGTCTGGGCTGTGCTACCTGGATACAGCCCATGGAGTGAATCCAATCATGGTGAAGCTGCCATATGGTCTTCAGGAGGGATGGGCAACGTCAGTCTCAAGGTACAAAAGAGTGCAAGACGTCACCTTTTCTCCATTTATTCACTTCTGAAGGTTCATCGACGAGCAGGCCCAGATGAGAAACGACCCCAGCCTCGACTTCCTAGAGTTCAACACATCGGCAGCTGCAACAACATCATCAGCAAGGTATGAAGGTGCCATACACAAACGCAGAGACATTAAGAACACTGTGAGTGTTAGGAAGACTGAACTACCATCACCTGCAGCATCCACAGGTACACCATCTCAGCACGAGATAAGTCTTTCAATCAAGAATGTCCCATCCATAAAAAACCACACTCACTGAACAAGTGCAGAGGGTTTAGATCCAAAACCCTACAGGAGTGCAAGAAAGTCCTCACAGGGCTTGGGATCTGTTTCAAATGCTGCGCATCACTTGAGCACATGGCTAAGGACTGTAAATCCATCATCAAGTGCGAGGAGTGTCATAGCGAAAAACACGTTTCAGCCATACACCCAACCCAGCTAGCTAGAGACACACCGGCTGCAGTCACCACCACTCCCACTCCAAGTCATGGCAGAGAGTCCAAAAACTGACACCACCACAGCAGTCTCCTGCTCATGCTCAGAGGTATGTGGAGAGGGCCAAATGGAGAAATGTTGTGCCCGAATATGCCTCATCAAGGTTTATCCCGAGGGACATCCAGAAAAGGCAATGAAGGTGTATGCCATCATAGACGACCAAAGCAACCAGTCCCTGGCAGGAACCAAATTCTTTGAAGCCTTCGGAATTAATGAACCATCAGAACCCTACACCTGGAACACCTGCTCGGGTCGCATAGAGACTAGTAGCAGAAGAGCCCAGGGATTCATTGCTTCTCCTATCAATGGGAAGACTGAAATACCTCTACCAACGCTCGTTGAATGTGACCAAATACCCAGCCACAGGAATGAAATTCCTACCCCAGAAGCTGCGTTTCATCAACCACACCTGAGACACCTCGCTAGTGTTATCCCACCTTTGGACAAGAACGCAGAGATTCTACTCCTACTCGGCAGGGACAATCTAAGGGTACACAAGGTGCAACAACAGTATAATGGGCCTGACTATGCACCATACGCACAGAGACTGGACTTGGGGTGGGTAGTCATAGGAAATGTGTGCATTGATCGATCAGAAATTGATTCCTTCAAGACTTACGTGCATGGAGATGGACGCACAACCTGCCTAAAGCCATGTCCTCATCACTAGGGAGTGAAAGAGAAGTCTCCAGACACAATATAGCTACCTCACATCACTTCTTTGCATATCGACAACTTGGGAAGATCGGTCTTTCTCACAACCAATGACGACGATAAAGTAGCCTTGTCAGTAGAGGACAGAGAATTCATCGAAATAATGGACTGAGTTTTCTAAAGACAAAACCAACCACTGGGTCTCTCCATTACCCTTCCGATCTACCAGAGTAAGACTCCCAAACAACTGTGATCAAGCTCAGACCAGATTTAACTCTCTTCAGCGTTCTGTGAACAGCAAACTTGAAATGAGAGAACATATTGTTGCCTTTATGGACAAAATATTCCGCAACAACCACGCAGAATCTGCTCCATCCTTGAAGAAGAACGAAGAGTGCTGGTATCTGCCTTCATTCAGTGTATACCACCCACAGAAACTGAATCAAATCAGGGTTGTCTTCGACTCCAGAGCCAAACATGAAGGCGTATCCCTTAAAGATGTTCTCCTCACAGGTCCCAACTTAACAAACAACTTGGTAGGAGTATTGCTGAGGTTCAGAAAAGAGCTTGTCGCCATCACTGCCAATATTGAACAGATGTTCCACTGTTTCCTAGTCAGAGAGGACCACCGGAACTTCCTCAGATTTCTGTGGTACAAGGACAATGACACCAATAAAGAGATGGGGAAATATCGTATGAGGGTCCATGTATTTGGAAAAATCCTTTCACCCGCAGTTGCAACCTGTGGCCTCCGGAGAACCGCATTAGAGGGAGAGTCTGAATATGGAACAGACGCCAGAGACTTTGTTGAGAAAGACTTTTATGTAGATGATGGGCTCAAATCACTACCCACCGAGGAAGCAGCCATTGCTTTGCTCAAAAGGACCCAAGGCATGCTGTCCCAGGCAAAACTCAGGTTACACAAAATTGCTTCAAACAGCCTGACCGTAATGAGAGCCTTTGAGTCGGGTGATCACGCGCCTGGGTTCAAGGATATTGACTTGGGGCTAGATAGTCCACCGTGCAGAGGAGCCTGGGTATCAGATGGGATCTTGCAGCTGACTCCTTCGGATTTCAAGTAAGTTGCTCAGACAAGCCATTCACAAAACGTGGTGTCTTTTCTATAGTGAACAGCTTATTCGACTCGCTGGGATTTGTGGCGCCTATCACTATACAAGGCAAATCCCTGCTGAGACAATTCTCTGAAACTGTCAAGGACTGGGATACCCCACTCCCTTCCAACAAACAGCAAAAATGGGAAGCTTGGAAACAGTCGTTGTGGGGGTTGAACAACATTTACATCCCAAGATGTTATATCAAAATCTCACTCACCTCTAGCATAAAGAAGGAACTCCACATCTTCTCAGATGCCTCCACAGAAGCCATAGCAGCAGTTGCATACCTGAAAGTGACAGACCCCAACGGACAAAACTACGTTGGATTTGTATTGGCAAGGCGAAGCTAGCCCCAAAGCCCGACCATACTATTCCTATTACCCAAAAAACTGACAATGTGGTAATGCCGAGCGGAGAGTTCACCCACGCGAACACTTATCAAAAACACTGGAAACAGGTTCAATACTTGGCTGACTACTTCTGGAACTGATGGAGGAAGGAATACCTCACCATTCTTCAAGGAAGAAAGAAGTGGTGACATTCCAAGCCGAACCTCAAAGAAGAAGACCTAGTCCTCATGAAAGACCAGACCACAGAAAGAACTGACTGGCCTTTGGGACTGATTACTAGGATACTGCCTAGCCAGGACGGTAATGTTCGGAAGGTGGAGCTAAAGGTCATCAGGAAAGGTGAGATGAAGACCTTTACAAGGCCGATCCACGAACTTGTTCTGCTGTTGTCCATAGAGAACGTCCCTACCGGATGAACGCTACCGGACCTGAACTTTGAGCCATCCTTCTTGTTTTGGACTCAATTGAGTTTGTTTTGCATTTAACGTGCCTTGTCTTTCAGGTTATTTTATGGACTCAAAAGTGAAATCCCCAAAGTGAATTTCAGACGGGGAGTGGGCTGTTCCTACTTGTTTTATTTAAAACTGTTATTTAATGTTTTTCATGCTTGTCTTCTGCTGCCATCCACTGGTCAGACCTTTCGGCTTCTCTGTTTCTTTTCGTCCTGCCCATGGGAGTGTCTGCTGCTTCTCTTACATCGCATCCTGGCATCCTGTTCAGTTCACAGCCAGAGATCATGAGAATCACACCCCTTATTTGAGCTGCTAGAAGCAAAGTCTTCTGATCTTAGTGGCATCAGAAACAACATCACTAGAACACCAAGAACTCGGTTCTCTGTAACTGTGCATGTGCAAGGTCTGACCAGTAGATGGCAGCAGAGACAAGCATGAAAAACATTGAATAACAGTTTTAAATAAAACAAGTAGGAACAGCACAAAGGGAGAGTGCCATAAGAACCTAGTGTCCTCCATCCATTGGCTTGGAACACTCACAGAGTGTGTTCATTGCACCTTTAAGAGGTAGGGATTGGAGCAGAAGCCACTGAGCGGTTGGAACAGTGAGTGTGTCGGCATCCTTGCCAGGTGGAGTGCAGGAACACCGGCAGCACTACAGCTTCTCTCTAGTGCATTAAGAATGAACAAAAAAACATGGAATTGTAATTTAAATGCAGCAGGACAACTGCAGCTTGTACTAACAGTGTGAGTGTTCAGCAGCAATAGGAACGCTGTCAATCAATCTAAACATGTGGAGACTCAGCAGGGAGGAGTGACACTGAGGAGCTGTCATTCAGGGTTGGGTATATGCTCCAAAAAAGAATAGTTTCTAAGTCTCATCATATATCTATGTATTAAAGAATTCAGTATATTTTGTAAAATCTGGTGACTTATCTGCTTTATAATATATCTCCTACTTGAGGGTTTTATTGATAGTTGTAACATTTGGACACTTGCTGTTGCACAGAAGAAAACTTGGTGATCTAATTTGATTTTTGCGTTCTGTTTGTCAAAAAAGCATGCAGAACGCAACAAAAATGCAGTGCAAGCACATTTTGATTGCGTTTTGGCACACCTCATTGATTTCAATGGGTGGAAGATGCAACCAAAATGAACAAACGAAGTGACATGCTGCTTTTTTAAACACATCGATGTTGTTAAATATTTGGCATCCAAAACGCTGCGTTTAAAAAAGCAACGTGCACATGGAATTTGCCGACTTCTCATAGACTTTGCTGGGGAAGTAGAACGCATGCATTTACGCTGCTGTTTTAAACGCTGTGTAAACGCGGGAAAAAATGCAACATGTGCACATAGCCTTAATCAGCTGCTTGGTGACAGCCCTGGGGGCATGATGCATGAAAGTGAAAATGCACACACCACGGGCAGCAGCCACGGGCTTCTCCAGCTCATGGGCCCTGTAGCAGTGGTGTGGTCTGCCTTTATTGACGGTACGCCACTGTGTATGTTGACTTGGCATCTTTTTTTTAAGGTGGATTCTGCCTGATACCAAAATTTGAAGAGCGCTAAATTAAAAGCCAAGAAGAATGAATATATGTACTTCAATGTAAAAACAACTTATATATATATTCAGTCTTTTGATTTTCTATTAAGAACTTTGGGATTCCAAAGCTGTGTTCAGTTAAAAGAAGTAATCTGACCATTCTTCAGTCGACTTTTGTTTTAAGGCCGCTCTTTATTAGTTAATACATGGCCACAAAAACCGTTAAAGAGGATGTAAAAAAAGACACTTCAGGAAAGACAATGTTGGCGTTTTCCTGAAGCTTCTTTTAGTTGATAGAAATTAAAGGGTTATTCCCTATTATTTTGTTTTGTAAAAAGCATAGTATTGTTTAATTCATTTTATTTTTCTGTATCTCCTTATACACTCACATTTTGGCCTTGAGAAACTTAATTGATGTTGCCAGCTCTCACCCCTCCTCCTGCCTCATCTTCTGTTAGGCTGAGCGCTTGCCCTGAGCTACCTCGGAGACCTTTAGAGCATCCACAGGTCTCTTTGGCAACCGAGAGCTTAACGACTCCCTAGCTTTTTCTTGCTCTAATTCAGATGGAGTATTCTAGCCCCCGCCCTCCTATTTCATCTCTGTCGTTCATTACCCAGATACATAATGATTGCATTTTTACATGCATGGTGCTCCACGAAAATTGCCATACATGTAAGGCCTCATTTGGTCATTATTTTTTTTTTCTTGTATGGAAAAAAACTGGAACAATATTCATCAGCATGCTGGATCAGATCATCATCAGTGTTTGGTCAGTATGTCAGTTTTTACTATCAGTATGGCATCCATTTTTCTTATATTAAAAATAAAACAAATCATAGCTTCCACTAACCAATAAGCAGTAAAAAACAAATAGCACATACAGTATATCATAAAAGTGAGTACACTTAATAACTCACCATACAGCCATTAATGTCTAAACTGCTGGCAACAAGAGTACATCCTAAGTGAAATTGACGTAAATTGTGTCCAAAGTGTCAATATGTTGTGTGGCCACCATTATTTTCAAGCACAACCTTAACTTTCTTGAGCATGGAGTTCACTAGAGCTTCACAGGAGCCACTAGATCCTGTTCCATCTTCTGTGATAACATAACAGTGCTGGTGAATGTTAGAGACCTCGCACTGCTCCACCTTCTGTTTGAGGATGCCCCACAGATGCTCAATAGGGTTTAGGTCTGGAGACTTGCTTTGCCAGTTGTCAGGGCCGGGAGTACTGGTGGGCCCAGGAGGTGGATCCACTGGACCTTGCACCCCACCGGAGGGCAGGGCACACGTCAGCCGGAGCACTGACGTGGCAGGGACAAGTATAAGCAGGTCACCAGAGTCACAGAGTTCTTTATGACAATAATGTAAACAGGCACAGGTACCAGAGTGCAAGGACAAGAAGTCAGTAGGACACGATACCAGGGGACCTGAGCACCTAGCTCATAAGACTAGCTACAAGACACGTTGATCAGGCCCCGCCCACATGGAAAGGCAAGTCTTATATACCCAGCACAGCCTCATGTCATTTCCTGCTGCAGGTGTGCTGGGCCTATAAGACCAGGAGAGTGGGCGCGGCCTGGTCCTATACAGAACCATGTGGCTAAGACTCAGAGTCAGACTCATAAGACCAGGAGCAGGACACAGGAGAGCACGAGCGGGAGCGGCAGCCATGACTGGTGAACACATGGACTGGATCAGTGGGTAAGGAGCGGTGCTGGGACACGGGGAGCGTGACAGTACCCCCCCCTCTATGCCCCCCCCTCCGTGCACAGAACCCCAGGGGCACCCCGGATCGAGTCACCGGACCAGGATCCAACACAAAGGCGGGGAAGGACCGCTGATCCCGTACCGCCTTCCCGGCCGCACGACGCCTAGCCGATCTACCAGCAGTGGCAATGGGGGCAACGGGAAGCGGGGGGAGACAGTCATAAGCAGGAATGGAGTCCTGGACTACCGGATCGGGCGCCTCGGACCGGATACAGGACAATGTCTCTTCCTCGGTAGACGGTGGCATCACAGTCTCAGTTGTCAGGGACGGTGGAACGTCGCTGGAGTGCGTCACCTCCTCTGGTTCCGGTGGCACCACAGGTACAAGTGACAGGAGTTGTGGTACGGCACTGGACTGCGTCGTCACCTCTTCCTCTTCCTGCGGCATAACAGGTTCAGGTGACAGGGGCCGAGGAACGGGCTGTAGGCAGTGGTCATGACACAAGGGCCCCCAGCGAGTAATAGCGCCAGAGCGCCAACTAATGGCAGGGTCATGGAGTTGAAGCCAGGGCAGACCCAGCAGGAGCTCAGGAGCCATTCTTGGAATGACATAGAAGGCAATGGTCTCAGTATGCAAAGTGCCAACCTGGAGTCTCACGGGTTCAGTGGTATACCGGACAGGTTCGTATAGTGGTTTACTGTTACGAGGGGGACCCGGGGAAGCGTGCCAAGATGGGAAATGGACTGCTTCCGCCGGTCAAGGTCCACTGTGCGGTGTAAGGGACCACCGCTATGGTGGGTGAAGAGTGAGCGGGTTGCTGCTAGCGATCGTCTGGAATGTCACAGACGATCTATGTACACCGATCTGCCCTAACCCGTGAGGGTTGTATGGCACAGATCTCACGGCTCGGTGTACCTGTTGCACGGGGAAGCACAGAGGTGCCCACGCACGTGTGCCAGTGGAAGTCACGAGAATATGGCACGAGGGTAGCACAGAGGTGCCCACGCACGTGTGCTTTCAATAACCAGGTGAGTCCAAAGGAGACTTGAGGAGCTCACCTGGGACAGGAACACGGCCTGTTGACGGGGGTACTGCCGGAGCAGCAAGGCAGGAACACGGCCTGCAAACGAGGTACTGCCGGAGCAGCAAGGGCCAAGCCCACAAGAGACAGTAATGCCTGAGCAGTGGCGTGGCAGCACGCTGCCAGACATCCAAACATAGAAGGACGGTCACGCGCCGCCATGATGGCAGGGGGAGCTTTTAAGGAGGTGCAGCTCCACCCGAGGGCGGGCGCGAGGCGGAGATGACGGACTTGACCCAATCAGGGTCCACGACATCCCAGCCTGGCCAGTCAGGATTCACCACGTCACCAGCCTTGTCATCAAGCTCCTAGCGCAGCTCAGCCAGCTCTGATGTTTGTGCTCCAGCGGGATCCATGGCCTGATCAATCTGTCAGGGCCGGGAGTACTGGTGGGCCCAGGAGGTGGATCCACTGGACCTTGCACCCCACCGGAGGGCAGGGCACACGGCAGCCGGAGCACTGATGTGGCAGGGACAAGTATAAGCAGGTCACCAGAGTCACAGAGTTCTTTAGGACAATAATGTAAACAGGCACAGGTACCAGAGTGCAAGGACAAGAAGTCAGTAGGACACGGTACCAGGGGACCTGAGCACCTAGCTCATAAGACTAGCTACAAGACACATTGATCAGGCCCCGCCCACATGGAAAGGCAAGTCTTATATACCCAGCACAGCCTCATGTCATTTCCTGCTGCAGGTGTGCTGGGCCTATAAGACCAGGAGAGTGGGCGCGGCCTGGTCCTATACAGAACCATGTGGCTAAGACTCAGAGTCAGACTCATAAGACCAGGAGCAGGACACAGGAGAGCACGAGCGGGAGCGGCAGCCATGACTGGTGAACATATGGACTGGATCAGTGGGTAAGGAGCGGTGCTGGGACACGGGGAGCGTGACACCAGTTCAGAATATTTCTTACCTAAGTTTCTTTAGCAAGGCAGAGGTCATCTTGGAGGTGTGTTTGGGGTCATTATCATGTTGGCAGCCGGCAGCATTCATGTAGCCCTAAACCATGACACCCCTACCACCATGCTTGACTATAAGCAAGACACACTTGTCTTTGCACTACTCACCTTTTTGCCGTCACACATGTGTGACGCCCTGGCAAAACCAGGTAGTCACAGATAGGCCCCAGCATAACACCATCCCTCGCTTAGGTGACACACAGCCGACCTGAAACCCAAGTCACCCCCCCTTAGGGAAAGATAGACACACCAGTGGGTGGGACCAGGCGATTGGGACACGCCCACTTAGGGGTCTAGACAGCCCGGGGCGGGAAAACAAAGAGAGAAGTTCTGTAGTTCAAGTTGAGAAGAGTGGAGCTGGGGCTAGGTGTAGTCCCAGCAGGAGGAGAAGTTCAAGTTGAACGGTGCCAGGGTTGGAGCCCTGGTGCCTTTGACTAGGTGGCAGACGGTGGTCCCCGTCAGAAGTAGATGGGAAGACGGCTCGGCAGATCCAAGATGGACCGGGACAGGGTTGTAGCCCGCCGGTACCGACACGGAGAACTGACCCGGAAACCGTAACACAGAGGGGGTACTCAGACCCTGAAGCCAGGACGGAAACCAGCGGCCTAGCTAATTAACCGATTGAGGACAGGATTATAGGTCCTGTCCCACCCAAAGTCCCTAAGAGAAGACAACAGCCCACCAATAAGGATAGGAGGCCACCGCCAGGGCCCATAGATCCCACGGGCCAGCGTCTGCGGGCACGGCTCCTTAGGCCGCATCCAGCCGGGAGCGGACTCCTGAGTTCTAGACCAGCCAGTCCACCATACACAAAACAAGTGCAGAGGAAAAGGACAGTGACCACCAGCCCGAGTGGGGGACCTGAATGCAACCGGCCGTGGCGGCCAGCCACCAGTACCTTGGTTTACCAAAAGACTCGTTTGATTCATTTGCTGTGAGTAACCAAACATCCCCCTGCATGTCCGGGCGCACTGGCCCTCGCCATCGTTACACCCTCCACAAAGACACTGGGCCCCAGGGCAACCATCCCTAGCCACGGAGGGGTTAACATCCAGCTACCATTACATCTCCCCCGGGTGCCACATAACAGCAGCGGTGGTGTCCAACCTCAACACACACCGTGGGTGGCGTCACAAACTTAATATGGCCTAGCCCGTACATCTACATCCCCCCCTTTTATTCGGCGTGTCCGCGAAACCCCCGGGTCCGGAGACCCTCGAGCCACCTCCCGGAAGGTCCGGACCCGAGCAGCGGCGGCTGCTGGCACGGGGGCGGCACACATGCTTGACACCATCTGAACCAAATAAGTTTATCTTGGTCTCATCAAACTATAGGACATAGTTGCAGTAATCTATGTCCTTAGTCTGCTTGTCTTCAGTTAATTGTTTGCGGGCTTCCTTGTGCATCATCTTTAGAAGAGGTTTTCTTCTGGGACAACAGCCGTGCAGACCAAATTGAGGAAGGGTACTGTAGGGTCATCAAACTGTGATTGTGGAGGGTAGAGTGGGGAAATCCACTGTGTGGGTATCATACTATGTTTAGAACATCATATTTTATGGGGACCATAAAGGATGTACAGTGACAAGCAAAAGGGTAACTATCAATGTTTTGAACTTTTGAGTTTCAGGCTCCATATTTCACCATCCACTATAGTTTTGAACATGACACTGCCTTCATTTTATAGATAATCATATTGGCTATCTCATACATAAATCTGACTTCCAACTATTTAGCACATATTAATTAGTTACGCACATTCTTGTCATATCACTGCATTGTTACAGTTTTGCTACTTAAAATCTACATTTAAATTTGTATTATTTTGTTAGCATTTTGTAAATCTATCTTTGGCTTTCAGCACTGTCTGAATCCTTCTGGGCCTTCTCTTGATCAGAATAGAGCAAGTGACCCACAGAGTAGGCGTCAGATGTTGCAAAGGGGCCAGCTGGGATATGTAATTCCACTTGCAGCAGATGGTACTGTAATGATAGCTGAAGTGGGTCACTGGACCCATAATCACTTCCCTCGTGTCCACAATAATTGTCAATAGCGGGAGGTGGCACTTACGGAGATGGTATAGGACCCACCCGGGGGCGCTCCTATGGAGATGGTGCCTGGATGCAGGAGCACCCATGATGTTAGTGCGCTTACAGTGCCTTGTGAAAGTATTTGGACCCCTTGAATTTTTCAACCTTTTCCCACATATCAGGCTGCAAACATAAAGATACAAAATTTACATTTTATGGTGAAGAATCAACAACAAGTGGGACACAATTGTGAAGTTGAACGAAATATATTGCTTATTTTGAACTTTTATAAAAAATAATAAACTGAAAATTGGGGCGTGCAATATTATTCGGCCCGTTTAAGTTAATACTTTGTAGCGTCGCCTTTTGCTGTGATTACAGCTACAAGTTGCTTGGGGTATGTCTCTATCAGTTTTGCACATCGAGAGACTTAAGGCCCCGTCACACTAAGCAACATCGCTAGCAACATCGCTGCTAACGAACAACTTTTGTGACGTTGCTAGCGATGTTGCTGTGTGTGACATCCAGCAACAACCTGGCCCCTGCTGTGAGGTCGTTGGTTGTTGCTGAATGTCCTGGGCCATTTTTTAGTTGTTGCTGTCCCGCTGTGAAGCGCAGATCGCTGTGTGTGACAGCGAGACAGCAACAACTAATGTGCAGGCAGCAGGAGCCGGCTTCTGCGGAGGCTGGTAACCAATGTAAACATCGGGTAACCAAGAAGCCCTGTCCTTGGTTACCCGATATTTACCTTTGTTACCAGCCTCCGCCGCTCTCACTGTCAGTGCCGGCTCCTGCTCTGTGCACATGTAGCTGCAGCACACATCAGGTAATTAACCCGATGTGTGCTGTAACTAGGAGAGCAAGGAGCCAGCGCTAAGCATTGTGCGCTGCTCCCTGCTCTGTGCACATTTAGCTGCAGCACACATCGGGTTAATTAACCCGATGTGTGCTGTAACTAGGAGACTGGGGGCTGGTCACTGGCTGCTGGTGAGCTCACCAGCAACTCGTGTAGCCACGCTCCAGCGATCCCTGCCAGGTCAGGTTGCTGGTGGGATCGCTGGAGCGTCGCAGTGTGACATCTCACCAGCAACCTCCTAGCAACTTACCAGCGATCCCTATCGTTGTTGGGATCGCTGGTAAGTTGCTTAATGTGACTGGACCTTTAAATTCTTGCCCATTCTTCCTTTTCAAATAGCTGGAGCTGAGTGAGGTTGGATGGAGAGCGTTTGTGAACAGCAGTTTTCAGCTCTTTCCTCAGATTCTCGATTGGATTCAGGTCTGGACTTTGACTTGGCCATTCTAACACCTGGATACGTTTATTTGTGAACCATTCCATTGTAGATTTTGCTTTATGTTTGGGATTATTGTCTTGTTGGAAGACAAATCTCTGTCCCAGTCTCAGGTCTTTTGCAGACTCCAACAGGTTTTCTTCAAGAATGGTCCTGTATTTGGCTCTATCCATCTTCCCATCAATTTTAACCATCTTCCCTGTCCATGCTGTAGAAAAGCAGGCCCAAAGCATGTTGATGCCACCACCATGTTTGACAGTGGGGATGGTGTGTTCAGGGTAAGGAGCTGTGTTTCTTTTACGCCAAACATATCGTTTGGCATTGTGCCCAAATAGTTCGATTCTGGTTTCATCTGACCAGAGCACCTTCTTCCACATGTTTGGTGTGTCTCCGGGGTGGCTTGTGGCAAACTTTAAATGACACTTTTTATGTATATCTTTGAGAAATGGCTTTCTTCTTGACACTTTTCCATAAAAGCTAGATTTGTGCAGTGTATGACTGATTGTTGTCCCATGGACAGACTCTCCCACCTCAGCTGTAGATATCTTCAGTTCATCCACATGGGCCTCTTGGCTGCATCTCTGATCAGTCTTCTCCTTGTTTGACATGACATTTTTGAGGGATGGCCAGGTCTTGGTAGATTTGCAGTGGTATGATACTCCTTCCATTTCAATATGATCACTTGCACAGTGCTTGTTGGGATGTTTAAAGTTTTGGAAATCTTTTTGTAGCCAAATCTAAACTTCTCCACAACAGTATGACGGACCTGCCTGTTGTGTTTCTTGGTCTTCATGATGCTCTCTGCTTTAGGCCTAAAACACACATCCGTGAAAACCATGTCCGTGTAAAACGGGCCATTTTTCGGGTCCGTTTTCCGTTTTTTAGGTCCGTTTTTATGGTATGTGTGGCCTGCGTATGTATCCCGTATGCTAGCCGAATGTGCGTGTGAAATGTCCGTGTGTGCTTGTGAAACTTAACTGACATGTGTTTGTGTTGTCCGTGTGGAATATCCGTGTGTGATGCAAAATGTCGTTTACTACATGTCGGCAGACAGCAGACAGAGTAGCGGGATGAGAATGAACTCGGGTGAACTTCACCCGACTTCATTGTCATGCCGCGGCTCTGTCTGTGCCGTGTACTGATTAGCGGTCACCTGTGAAGGATTCACCGGTGACCGCTAATCCCCCGAGTGACTGAAGTGTCCCCCCCCTCTCTCATACTTACCAATCACCGGCGCTGCACAGCGTTCACACTGCTCCGGCGGCTTTTTCTAATTTGAAAAAGCCGGCCGCTCATTAAACAATCTCGTATTCCCTGCTTTCCCCGCCCACCGGCGCCTATGATTGGTTGCAGTGAGACACGCCCCCACGCTGAGTGACAGGTGTCTCACTGCACCCAATCACAGCAGCCGGTGGGCGTGTCACTATGGAGTATAGAAATAAAGAAATAATTAAAAAAAAAACCGCGTGCGGTTCCCCCCAAATTTAATACCAGCCAGATAAAGCCATACGGCTGAAGGCTGGTATTCTCAGGATGGGGAGCTCCACGTTATGGGGAGCCCCCCAGCCTAACAATATCAGTCAGCAGCCGCCCAGAATGGCCGCATACATTATATGCGACTGTTCTGGGACAGTACCCGGCTCTTCCCGATTTGCCCTGGTGCGTTGGCAAATCGGGGTAATAAGGAGTTATTGGCAGCCCATAGCTACCAATAAGTCCTAGATTAATCATGTCAGGCGTCTGTGAGATACCTTCCATGATTAATCTGTAAATTACAGTTAAAAAACACACACCCCCGAAAAATCCTTTATTCGAAATAAAAAACACTAACAAAGTCCCTCATCACCAATTTATTAACCCCGACAAAGCCCTCCATGTCCGGCGTAATCCACGGACCTCCAGCGTCGCATCCAGCTCTGCTACATGCAGGTGACAGGAGCTGCAGCAGACACCGCCGCTCCTGTCACCTCCACGCAGCTAATGAAGGCAAAAGCGCGATCAGCTGCTGTCACTGAGGTTACCTGGATCCAGCGGTGGATGCAGCGGTGGCCGCGGGTAACCTCAGTGACAGCTCAGCTGATCGCGCGTGTCTATACTGTGCAGTAAAATAAATAAATACCGACCGACTGACGGACTGAGGGAGAGAACGAAAGAGAAAAAGAAAAAAGACCGACATCACATGAAAAAAGCACAAAACGTACAGGGAACAAACAGAGATGCGTCCGTGTCACTCGGACGTGCGCACAAACCCATTGACTTTCATTGGGTCCGTGCTGCGTGTTGCGTGCTGAAAACGGACATGCTTCCGTGCAAAACGGAGACACAAACGTAGCACGCACACGGACCCACGGACCTTAATGAAAAACGCACATGTGTCCTCAAACATTAAATAACATTGGTGCACGTTTGGCCGTGTCTCCGGTATATACGGAAACGGACCAAACACGCACGTGTTTCACGGATGTGTGTTTCAGGCCTTAAACAGAACACTGAGCAAGTGCATTTATACGGAGACTTGATTACACACAGATGGATTTTATTTATCATTATCAGTCATTTAGGACAATCATTCAGAGATCCTCAATGAACTTCTGGAGTGAGTTTGTTGCACTGAAAGTAAAGGGGATGAATAATATTGCACGCCTCAATTTTCAGTTTATTAGTTCTTACAAAAGTTTAAAATAAGCAATAAATTTCATTCAACTTCACAATTGTGTCCCACTTGTTGTTGATTCTTCACCATAATATTTTAATTTTTTATCTTTATGTTTGAAGCCTGAAAGGTGGGAAAAGGTTGAAAGATTCAAGGGGGCCAAATAGTTTCGCAAGGCACTGTACAAGCAGTCAGACACACGGCTGAACTTATAAGCATAACATTTTACTGAAGTTAATAATAGCATACAGTCTGTCTCTTAAAGGTAAAGTGGTGGCAGTTCACTGTATAGGAAACACTTAGTATTTTGGTATAAAAGAATGTGTCTGCAACAAGCAAGTTTGGACCTCTCAGGGTGCATGTAGTACAGTGCTCCTCACTTGCTGTTGGAGGTAATATTCTGCCTAGTCCAGTTAATAGAGGAGGAAGAAAAACGCGACCACAACGCCTGATAGTGCAAGAGTGATATCTTTATTAAAGCCAGGGGAGGTGAATGGCGGCACAATTACAAGTGAAACTGCAGGTGACAGGAAGTCCAAGGTAAAAAATATAGTAAAAGACCGTGCACATATCTTATACAGATACCATCATGTGAGTAATGGAATGGTTCAAATTGTCAACCAGGAAGGAGTAAGATAAAACACATGCCAAAGCGATGTAATAACCGGACCAGAGTATATTGCATATAGCAATTAGACACCCACAATGGATGTGAAGTAAAGAGCATAAGCTTACTTCACATGGTATTGCTCCCCACAGGGGGAGCAGGCCCCGGGAGGGATGATGAGGAGAGTAGTGATGGCGATGGCCTCTGGCGCCGAGGTGTGGGGTCGGCGCCGCCGGTAATAAGAGTCTGAGTCAGATGCTGCGATTCCAGGTGTCTTTACTCACTCTTTGTGTTGCTTGCCCGGGTAGTACTGGTCACTCACTGTGATGTGCTCCGTCGAACCCAGATTCCTTCAGAGGTCAATCCGGTGTGGTGCTCGGTGGGCCATTCCACCTAGCACCCTGTGTGTTGGATCTACGTGGCTTAAAGCTATTTGGGGACCCTGGTTCGTCTCAAATGCTACTCTTGTCCCTATTTGCAGGTGCCGCGGCTTCAGAATGGGTCTGGTTCTGTCCAAGGCTCTGGATCCTATCTGGTACTGTGCTTTCGGGCTCTTTGTGGTCAGGGAAGTGTGACACCTCCCCGTCTCGGCAGATTCTGGAAAACCAACTTGAAGTGTGATCTCCCCTTGGGTCTTGCACCCTGTATGGTGCCGGTTCTGATGGAGCGTTTAAGCTCACACCTCGGCAACCGCAAGAACAATTCCTGTGTCCCACCGGAGCACCGGTAAGACATGTCCGCTCCTTTCCTCTCCTGCTGGAGAACTCTCTCACTGTTGTGTTGACTCCTGACTCCTCATACTGGCCGCCCCTTCCCCGGGTCTCTGTCACTAGTGGGTGGTGCCCCCATGTTTGGAGGCTACCTTGAGACTCTACCCTAGCCTGGTCCACATTGGGGAGGGCAACCAGGTTGTGTTTTTGAGTGTGTAGGTGGTGAAACCGATACCGACCTCATCCAGATCCGGGTTAAGCACTACACCTTAAATCAGGTGCAATGCTCTGTGGCTATTGAAGCCTCAGGGGCGCCACAGTTCCCTATTTCAGGGGGTAGAAGTTTGGTGGATTTTCCTGAGGAAGAAGAGGGGATATCTCTTTGAAACGCGTAGAAAAAAAACATCACCATTGCTTTTATTATTTGGAGTGATTCTTTATACAGCAGTGCAGAGTATACCACAATTATCCTGGTTTTTGTAGGGGGTAGAACAGACAGAGTTTGTGGCATGGAAGTCACGCTACACTGGTTCTGACAGGATGCACATAGAAAACTAGTGTGCAGGATATTATGTTTTCAGCCTTATCTCTCCTGGCTATAGGAAGCTTCACTCCTTTGTGGACGCGATTATATAAAGAAAAATGATGTCCCCTCAGCATGGACTGGGATAGAGATTATGGGAGCTTCCTCCCTCTCTCCTGACTAGCCTTGTTTGTTCCAGTTTACTGGATCTGTCAGCACTGAGGTGGGAGGCTCCTCCCAGATGTTTCCATGGCAGCTTGTTGTGAGGCGAATGAACACCTAACTTTCAGACGCATACATTGACCAGTAGATGGCAGCAAATTACATTTAATAATCAGTGTAAGCACATTATAACACAATGAATTACATACATTGCTCCCATTAGCATTCAAATCCTAATCACACCTCACACCACACCCTGTCAGGCACACCAGTGGGTGGTCTAGCTGGAAAAGAGCCACCAGCCTAGGGGTCAGGCAGACTGGTGGGAGGGACATAGTCAGTCGAGCAGTAGCCCTAAAGAGTGAGGAGCTGGGGGAGTTGTAGCTCCCTGGGAGACTTTGGTTAGGTCACAGACGGTGGTGTGGGACCGGAGGAGTCGGCGACCCGGTCACAGGGTATTGGAAAAGGGTTCACAGAAAAAGGACGCTTTACACGCTACAATTTATCTGATGATCGCATGTGCGACGTGACACGCCCAGATCGTATTTACGATTTGCTGGTATCGCTTATTGGTTGTTTATTTGCTGTAGCACGTAACGATCTCAAAATCGACGCATCTGCGATCAACGATATATTGTTGGACTCAGGCGATCGTTTGAATATTGTTCGATGTTGGCAGGGTGTCAAACGGAGCAATATGTCGGCTGCTTCCCCAAAACGAACAATTTTTTAAAAATGTGTCAACGATCCACGATTTTCATCCTATTTGCGATCGTTCTGAGTTGCTCTTAGGTGTCACGCGCAACGACGTCGCAAACGATGTCAGATGTGTTTCACGGAATCCGTGACCCCAACAACATATCTCTAGATAAATTGTAGCGTGTAACGGGCCCTTTAGTTTTGGAGAACGATCGGCATCGGGAAAGTCCAGTAACCGGACTGGTACCGAGCACGGCAGGGTACAGGACCCTAGATCAGCGAGTAGCTTTAGGCAACCTGTTAATTCACCTGTGGAGGATAGTCTCTTTATGAACTTTCAGCAAGAGCTCAGAGATTGAAGGCAGCAACACAATGAGGGGGATAGAGCTTTCCAGCTTATGCGGCCTACAGAAATCCCAAGTGTCAGCTATCAAGAGCACAGCTCCCCTATTTAAATATAGGGAGCGGGACCCTGACAGCTTCAGGCCAAGGGGTCACTCAGAAACATCTTGATATAGAAAAATGAATGTGTTCAGCTCACCCCTCTTCACTCTAGGATCCACCACCGATGCACGGAATGCCCTGGCACGGGCGGAAAGACACAGTCATGGAGAGAAAAATATCCAGCATCGGAAGACGGAGAGGTTAGGATAAAACTGGGAATTTTATTAAATCCATTAAAAGCAGGATGCAACACGCAAAGGGAGCATGGGGACACACAGTGAAACACAAGACATCCTACGCGTTTCAATCTTTTTAATTGTTTTAATCATGGATTGTTTGGTATCTCCAGAATGAAATATTTAAAACATGTGCAAAAAAGGGGCGTCATAGGTGCTAATTAAGAACAAACATTCACAAGATGTGCACTCGTTTAAAATTATGGGGAGAAAAAAACAATGAAATCACAATGTGATGTAAAGACAGAGATATCAAAAAATAAATAAACACAAACTAATGAAAAAGATGCATGAAAGATGGAATAAGAATGAATGTATGTATATCCTAAAATAAAAACATTATATCCATGCATATGGAATATAAGGAAGCAAAATGAAATTTGTTGTGCATATGTATATGTACATACACATACTTATGCATACGCTTATGCAAGTATATACACACACATGCATACATGCAGGATTGTAAAGAAAGCAGGGAACTTATTAGAGGATGGGTAAGTACCCCCTGATAAACATTGGAGTTGAAAAAGAAGCCCTGTTTTTATATCAGTATCAAGTGCCCTGCTGATTTATTGTTTCAATGAAAGCTGCCACGATTATATGTAAAATGTTTTCACTTTTACTGAGCCGCAGATGCGGCCCGTCGGGGCCGGGCATTCAATCACATCGCAGGAGAAGCTGCAGCGTGATTTATATGCGGCCACGACGAGAGCCGCAGCAGCGGCAGTGTATATCAGCACCAAAGCAACTTGTAGTAAACTTGTTATTAAAAAGTTGAAAAAGTGTGGCATATTATTGGAAAACAAGTTAGTTATAATATACATTAATGTAAAGGCATCAATGTGAATGATAGAAAAAGAAAAAGAAGAGTTTCTTCGTCAGGTGTGTAAAAAATGTATCTATCAAAGTGTTTTTACTTTTGCTGAGCCGTAGATGCGGCTCGCCGGGGCCGGACACCAAAACACGCCGCAGCAGGGGCTGCAGCGTGATTCATATGCGGCCACGACGAGAACCGCAGCAGCGGCACAGTGCATACCAGCACCATCAAAACATGTAATGAACTCAGAAACATCTATCTACATGTGCATGGAGGCAGGCTCCAGTCCACCAGACAAGCTCCCCAGAGTGGCAGCGGCACCCAGAGACTTGGTTTACTTCTGTGTCACAGTCTGCTGAATGGTTGTACCAACATCCACACCACTTGAGTGAGTACACTGCACACCCTGCATTCTGCCTGCCCCACAGCCCGGACCACGCCATCCTTCACCTATCCTCCAGAGTCCCGGGGGTCTCCCCTACCCATGGAGGGAACATCACTTGGCTGCCCCGCTCCATCTCCCCCGGGTACTCCCATCGGCAGCGACGGTACTCACCTTACCGGGAACCATGGGTGGTGTCACGAACTCTCCCTTGTAAATATTCGTCCCTTTTACACTTCGAAGTGGCCGCAAGCCTCCGGGTCCGGAGACCCTTGAGCCACAGCAACCCCGGATCTGAGCAGTTGGACTGCTGCAGGGGCGGTACACTCACACAACACCACCGTGGACCACAAGAGGGCATGATCAGAGGGTTGGCCGTGCTATGGTGTAAAGCCTGCCTAGGAAGTGGAGGTTGCTTAGGAAGTGTAAATCCAACCCTCCTGTAGTTAGATCCCTAGGGGAGGAGTTGGTGGGTGGAAGGAATGAGTTCAGACAGAGAGAGGATAGGGAGGAAGGTGGACATCTGGCTGGGTGTCAGGTCTGGGTGCGAGGCCTGAGGATCGATCGCACGATGCCCAGGGGAGAAGCAGCTGGCTGCGGGGTCTACAAGGGACTCTGGCAGAGCTGTGCACACAACCTGGTGCAGGCCAGGAGAGAGCCGCACCATAAGAGAAGTGTACGGAGGTGCCATAGCCAGGCTATATGGACAGAACCGGGACAAAGGGAATCAGGAATCTGTCCCCAGCATCATGGGAGTGTAACCTGTGAGTAAAAATCATCAGTAAAGACTCCCTGTTCCACTTGGACTTTGCCTGCTTGCAGTCCTTTCAGCCTGCACCTCATCCAGCACTTAGAGGACACTGGGGTTTACCCTACCTGCAGAGGGGGTTAACACACTTGCTGCTGATTCTATCAGCCCCAGTCCCTCATAAGCAGCCACACTACCGCAGGTTGCGTCACGAACATTAACTTCATTATCCCTTGTAAATAGCCCCTGCAATTTCATTAAGCGTCCCCAGGTCATGGGACTGGGCAACGGCCACCCGAAGTGACATTCCCGTTTGCAACTGCGTACCCCCTTCCCTGGGCGACATAGCTTCATACTGGTCAACTCACTTGGGTACGTATACAGCTTTTTCTTCAACTCTGCTCACAAATGTTCTATTGGGTTGAGGTCTGGGAACTGTGGGGGTAAATCCAGCACCTCCACTCCATTGTCAATAAAACACTTTTTTGCCAATCTTGACTTATGCTTCGGGTCATTGACCTGCTAGAACAGGGTTCCTCAACTCCAGTCCTCAAGGCCCACCAACAGTGCATGTTTTCAGGATTTCCTTAGCATTGCACTGCTGTTGGAACCAGCACCTGGGCAGGTAATTACATTAACACCTGTGCAATACTAAGGAAATCCCAAAAACCTGCACTGTTGGTGGGCCTTGAGGACTGGAGTTGGGGACCTCTGTGCTAGAACACTGTTGTCCTTTTCATATCCATAGTACTTGAGTGTACAAAGTAACTCATCTTGTAGGATACTCACATATAGCTCAGCATTGAAACCACCATCAATTCTAGTCAACTATCCAATGCCTTTGGCTGTGAACATCCCTATATCATCAGGCTTCCTCTACCGAACTTGAAAGTTCCTTCAATTTTTCGATCCTTCAGTTTATTTTTCCCTTGTTTCTTTCAGACCTAGTTGCACCCATAAGAGCCTAGTCTATTGACTTTAGTCTCATCGCTTCAAATCACTCATTTCCAATTTTCTACTGTCCAATTTTTGTACTTTTTGGCAAACTCGAGCCAACGCTTCTCATGATGATATTGAAGTTGAGGTTTCTTCACCTTTTTTCAGGCCACCATTCCAGACTTGTGTAACTTTCGGCACACAGTGCGTGCATAGACATTTGTGATCTCACTATTATGAAGTATAGATCTTGTGATAAGCCGACTTGTTGACTTCGATAATTTGCCTGGATGTCTACCTCTTGTCTTTTTAATGGATAGACTTCATTTCCTATACTTCCAACTGTCATGGCACTCACATGATGCAGTTTGGCTATTTTTGTGGTTGAGAGAACCCTATTGATGAGCTGGAACATGCTGTTACTCTTTTCTTGGAAAATCGTCTTCATGGCTGCTCCTGGATTCGAACCAATGACCTTTCACATGGGAATCAACCTAATGATACAATGAGCTATTAGGTAATGTGAGAAGAGGTGTAATTTGAAGTATACAGGTACAAAAATATTTTTCATACACCAGGAGCAAAACAATAACAATGCAGTGACATGACACGAATCTGCATAACTAATCATATGCTAAATATTTGCAAGTCAAATTTAACCAAGATGATTGTTTATAAAATGAAGGTAGTCTCACGCATAAAGACGTAGTGGATCATGAGATATGGAGCCTGAAAGTCAAATGTTCAAAACATTATTACTCCTTTGCTTGTCACTGTATCCTAATGCTTGGGAACACTAAGGGGCTTCAATAGAAGGAAAATTACTGGGCTGCAAAGATGAGAGATATGATCTTCTGTGACCCCACAAAATATATTTTTTTGTTGGAGGGCCCAATTAAGACTTCTGCTTTCCATTAACTCCCCTAGCTGTCAGTTACTAATTAGAAATTCCCACTATAATCCCAGAATGAGCAGGCATTTCAAATAAAATAATAGTAAGGGTACAACCAGACATCAGCATGACTGTGAAACATAATCATGCAGCAATTGGACATAGCAGAGTCTCGGCCGCATGCAACCAGCAGCTGCCGGGACAGCCTCCTCCTGCAGCTTTCCCACAAGACCACCACCGGACAGCGCGGGTCCCCAATGCCACCTTCACTCACGGGTGGCACTGTCCAAAAGACTCCGTCTTCTTGCTGCTTGTGGTGTGGGTACTCCTGCTCCTCCGGTCATGGCTCCATCCTCCACCAGGGGCTCCAACCCCTGATGGCCTCTTCACTTTTAACATGCAGGGGTGAAGATGTTCAACAAGAACGGAGCGCTGCTTCAATCAACTTTTCCAACTGCCACCCTCCACCTGCTGTGCAGATGGCCTCCTCCAGTAACATGAGGACGTTCAACAAGGGTGCAGGGTAGTTTAAACGGCCAACTTGTAACTTTAAACGTGAAACTTGTTGCGGGTTACCGTCCCCATTCCCGGGGCACGCACTGGCAAAGTGCCCGGCCAGACCACAGTGCCGGCAGATGGGCACTATCACACTCCCGACGGCGGACGGGGCCTCATCCTCGGAGGTGGACTCGGCTTCCATTTTGTACACTTCCAATGCATGGTATGACCAGAACGACAAAGCCATCCGGTATCCGTTCCCACCATTCCGCGGAATGTACTCAGCTGTCGGGGTGTGGGTACTGGAGCCACTCTCATCCGTCTCCTCCGACTCCGATCCTTTGGCCACAGGGCTCCCTGGGCCGGGCGTTGTCCCTGTCGGGGCCGGGCGGACGGCCGGAGCCGACATCATCACTGCTGGGTCTGCAAGCCCTACCGCTCGTGCGACCAGAGCGGGAGCCGCCACGTCTCCGTCATTCTCCACATTCGCGGGCACCGCGCTCCAGCGGCGGGCGCAACTCCACCATCAGCATTGGGTGAGGACATCTTCCCGCTTCTCCCCATTGGTCTTTCGCGAGCACTCTCCTCGCTCCGCTTTTTAGTTTCGTTTTTGGCCTCAGGGTCCTCCTTCCGGCTGTGTTCCCAGGGGGTGGGGCTTCGGCTTCGTGCCCTTTCTCGGGGAAGAAGACGCTGGGTTGTCTTTTTTCGTGCTTAAAAATGGCGGCTAAAATGGCGGTTTTCCAAAATTTTGCAGCGGTGCACTGCTGACAGTCCAAAACAAGGCGCACTTTCACCAGGTAAGTGAACGGGTAAGTATCCTGTTTGTGACACCAGCAATTGAGGTGTGCCGCCCCCATGCCAGCAGCTGGCGCTGCTCGGATCCGGATCCGCGTTGTGGCTCGAGGGGTTCTGCCGGACCCGGGGGTCGCGCGGACACTCCGACTAAAAAGGGACGTATTTGTACGGGGATGGTAGTAAACTGTCTGTGACGCCACCCACGGTGTGTAGTTAGATGTGGCACCACCGCTGCTGTTGTGTGACACCCGGGTCGATGGGATGGCAGCTTGTTATTAACCCCTCCGTGGGTAGGGATGGTGGCCCCGGGACCTGGTGACTTGGTGCAGGGGATGGTGATGGCAGGGACCGGTGCGCCTGGTCAGACCAGGGAGTCTCAGCTTACTCACGATTAAAGAAGTCAGACAAGTCCAATAGTTAACCAAGGTGATAGTGGCCGGCCGTCGCAGCCGAGTGTATTCTGGTCCCCCATCTGGGCTGGTGGTCCGTATCTCTTCCCTCTACACTGTGTTGTAGTGTTGTGGATTTCCCGGTCTGGAACTCGGAAGTCCGCTACCGGTAATACTGTTGGGAGCCGTGCCCGCTGACGCTGACCCGTGGGATCTACAGGCTCTGACTGATGTCCTATCCCTCTTTGTGGGTGGTTGTCTCTTTTCGGGACTTAGGTTGGGACAGGACCTATAATCCTGCCCTCAATCAGTTGATTAGCTAGGCCGTTGGTTCCGGTCCTGGCTTCAGGGTCCGAGTACTCCCTCTGTGCACAGTTTCCGGTCGGGTCTTCGGTGTCGGTACCGGCGGGCTCCAACCCTGTCCCGGTCCACCTCGGATCTGCCGAGCCGTCTTCCCGTCTCCTGCTAGCTACGTCTGCCACCTAGCCAATGTGTCCGGGCTCCGACCCTGACACCTGTCAGTTCAGCCTCAGGCCTAAAGCAGAGGCCTGGACTCCACTCCATTGCTTAACTCAACTGACTGCACTTAATTGACTACTGTTTTCCTGCCTCGGGCTCTCCAGACCCCTAGGTGGGCGTTTCCTTCCGTCTGGTCCCGTCCACTGGTGTGCCTGTCTTTCCCTGGGGGAGGTGACTAGGGTTTTCTGGTTGGCTGTGTGTAACCTAAGTGAGGGAAGGTGTTATGCGGGGACCTATGTGTGACTACCTGCAGTTTTGTAGTAGTTTTATCAGTAACTGATAAAGGTACTGAGACTATTGAGTCAAAAACTCTTCAGCTTCACGTCATTATCTTGCACTATACAATGTAGTTGTACTTATTATGTCATATATTATGTCATTTTTTTATGGAAATTGTTATAGCCTAAAGGCTTTTACAGATCTTTGCATATTACACGATACTGGTGTAACAATAAAGAAGTTAGACAGTCACCATCTATGCATTATGATATCAACTAAATGAAATAACCATCATTAAACTAATTAATAGCATATGTGGACTACATATTAAGGCCAAATCACAGGACTATCGTAGAACCAAAAAGGGGAAAAAAGCGATCAAATGCCCAATAATTTGAGTATTTCTTGATACTCAAATTATTGGGCATTTGATCGCTTTTTTTCCCCTTTTTGGTTCTACGATACTGGTGTAGACATAGCTTTGTTTTATTATTTATATTTCCACAATGTACTCATCTCTGTCTTTGAGAATACATGTGCCATCATATAATGTCTTCATGTAGTACTCCATAATATGGAATGTGATTATGCTTCCTATAAATTCTTTAAAAATTAGATGCACACTAAGATACAATAAGGGCCTAAAGCTATAAAATACATGCCTAGTGTTAAATTTGCACGTGTGCAATGCAAGAAGATAAGGAATTGGGCTCGGACCTATGTTATTCAATGAGGCAGTACAGATCTGTGATTTTTTTTCCCAGCTGTATTCGGCCTGAGTAAAAAATCGTAGCATGCTGTGAGTGGAAGCGTAAACTGGACGAAACTCAACTATTCAAGTCTATGGGTGGGTGAAAAAAATCATCCTACTTCTCTGGATCAAAATTCTACCAATTTTTTATATGCCAGTCTGTGAGCATACCCTTATAAAGGTGTTGTTGGATCCAGCAATCACCTATCCTCAGTGGTAACTTTTATGTCTGCGGGGGTACGACTGCTGGGATCCCAATTAATCACCAGAATGGGGAACTTGCATGCTCAATCGAGCAAGCGAAGTGCAGCGCAGCGGCAGCCCCTATGAGAATGAATGAAGCAGCAGCCACGCAAACACACTGGACCACGTTATATTGGTTTTAAAAGTGCCTTGTTTTGGCTATTTGTAGGAGTCAATGTGGATAGATCTCCATCCATCTTAAAGGTATTACTTGGAATCCACTTTTAATTTAAAATTCACTCCAGTGAAAAAACGCAATCCAGGAAATAAAAATAAAAACATCAAAAAGTCAAGTGAACAAAGTTGTGCATTGATTGTAAGGGGCACTTTGCACACTATGACATCGCAAGCCGATGCTGCGATGCCAAGTGCGATAGTCTCCGTCCCCGTCGCAGCTGCGATATCATGGTGATAGCTGCCGTAGCGAACATTATCTCTATGGCAGCTTCAAATGCACTCACCTACCCTGCGACGTCGCTCTGGCCGACAACCCGCCTCCTTCCTAAGGGGGCGGGTTGTGCGGCGTCATAGCGACGTCACACGGCAGGCGGCCAATAGAAGCGGAGGTGCGGAGATGAGCGGGACGTAAACATCTCGCCCACCTCCTTCCTTCCGCATAGCCGGCCGGGACGCAGATTGGAGATGTTCCTCGCTCCTGCGGCTTCACACACAGCGATGTGTGCTGCCGCAGGAACGAGGAACAACATCGTAACATCGGTCTTTCCCAATTCATGGAAATGGCAGACACTACACTGATGATACGATTACGACGCTTTTGTGCTCGTTAATCGTATCAAAAATGCTTTACACACTACGATGTCGAGAGCGACGCCGGAAGTGCGTCACTTTCGATTTGACCCCACTGACATCGCACCTGCGATGTCGTAGTATGCAAAGGGCCCCTTATGGCAAAAACATTTGACATGCTGCTTCTTTGAAAAGCTGAGTTTTTGCCCAAATTTCTGCCACAAAAAGGCAGCATTTTGAACAGCATAGTGCGGACAAGAAACCCAAATTCCCATAGACTATCCTTGAAAAGCAGAACACATGAATTTTGGCATTAAATGCTGCAGTTGAAAAAGCAGCAAAAAAGCAGGTAAAAAGCAGGTAAAAAGCAAAGTGCGGACATAGCTTTAGGGTTAGACTAAGGGGCTTTTTACATGTTGCGACATCGGTTCCGAAATATCGTCGGGGTCACATCATTAGTGACGCACATCCGGTAGCGACATCGCAACGTGTAAATCCTAGGTGCGAAGATAAACGATCGCAAAAGCGTTGAAAATCGTTGATCTGTGTAGCGTCGTTCATTTCCATAATGTCGGGTCCACCGCAGGTACGTTGTTGTTCCTGCAGCGCCACACATCGCTGTGTGTAAACCCGCAGGAGCGACAAACATCTCCTTACCTGTGTCCCGACAGCAATGCGTAAGGGAGAAGGTGGGCGGGATGTTATGTCCCGCTCATCTTCGCCCCTCCGCTTCTATTGGACGGCCGATTAGTGACGTTGCGGTGACGCCAAACGCACCTCGCCCTTGAGGGAGGGATTGTTTGGCAATCACAGCGACGTCGCCGACCAGGTATGTGCGTGTGAAGCTGCCATAGCGATAATGTTCGCTATGGCAGCAATCACCACATATCGCGTGTGCAACGGGGGCGGGTGCTATCGCACTGGACGTCGCTAGCCGATGCTAGCGATGTCGCAACGTGTAAAGCCCACCTAAAGCTAAGTTTGCATTTTAGCTTATGGTCAGTGGCTCCATTTGGGCTAAGCCTAAAGCCCTGTAAAACAGGATTTGGGTATATGCGCTTATGGGGGAATTGACTAGTAATGATGCAAACGGAGTCACTGTGCGCTCTGTTGGACATGATGTTTGGCTATATATGCTTATTTGAGACATCCATCAAAATGCAGTTGACATCGTGTTACAGCCTACCTTAGAGCACACTGTGACTCCATCTGCATCATTACAGTCAATAGCAATGTCAACGCATATTCTCAAATTTCATATGTAATCTGGTCATTGCCACTGCATCAGTCAATAGGGAAAAGCTGATCAAAGTACCAGAATTATCGTATCTAATGTGATGCACCAATTCTGGGGCAGCTGTGGGCTGCTATATTAAGGCTGGGAAAGGCCAAATAACCATGGGCCTTCCCAGCCTGTTAATACCAGACCCCAGCTGTCTGCCTTATGTTGGCTGGTTATCAATAATAGGGGTTACCCCAAGCTGTTTTGTTTTGGGTTTTTTTTAAATTAGTTTAATAATTTTAATAGCGGCATGGGATCCACCTTATTTTTTATAATCAGCTCATGTAAAGCTGACAACTGAGGGTTGCAGCCTGCACCTGTCTGCTTTCATAGTTTCATAGTTTTTAAGGTTGAAGGGAGACTCTAAGTCCATCTAGTTCAACCCGTAGCATAACATGTTGATCCAGAGGAAGGCAAAAAACCCCAATGTGTCAAACAAGCTCCAATGGGGAAAAAAATTCCTTCCTGACTCCACATACGGCAATCAGACTAGTTCCCTGGATCAACACCCTGTCATTAAATCTAATATACATAACTGGTAATATTACATTTTTCAAGAAAGGCATCCAGGCTTTGCTTAAATGTTAGTAGTGAATCACTCTTTACAACATCATGCGGCAGAGTGTTCCATAGTCTCACTGCTCGTACAGTAAAGAATCCTCGTCCGTCTGTGATTATGATTAAACCGTCTTTCCTCAAGACGTAGTGGATGCCCCCGTGTTCCAGTCGCAGGCCTAGGTGTAAAGAGATCTTTGGAAAGGTCTCTGTACTGTCCCGTCATATGTTTATACATTGTGATTAGATCCCCCTAAGCCTTTGTTTTTCCAAACTAAATAACCCCCAAGTTTAATAACCTGTCTTGGTATTGCAGCCCACCCATTCCTCTAATAATCTTGGTCGCTCTTCTATCTACCTGTAAGATTATGCTATTTATAACCTTCTATACTTTTGCTATCAAGAAAAGCATCCATTCCTCTCTTAAACTCATTCAGTGAGTTAGCCATCAACACTTCCTCAGGAATAGAGTTCCAGAGCCTCACTGCTCTTACCGTGAAGAACCCTCTTCTATGCTGATGTAGGAATTTTCTTTCCTCCAATTGAAGAGAATGCCCCCTTGTTCTTGTCATAGTCCTTAGTACAAACAGATCATGGGAGAGATTTCTATATGGCCCTCTGATATACTTGTACATATTTATTAGGTCTCCCCTAAGTCTTCTTTTTTCTAGAGTAAATAGACCTAATTTTGATAACCTTTCCGTGTATTGTAATGCACCCACTCCATTTATTATTTTAGTAGCCCGCCTCTGAACCCTTTCAAGTTCAGTAATGTCTTTCTTGAGCACCGGCGCCCAAAATTGCACACAATACTCCAAGTGTGGTCTGACGAGTGATTTGTACAGAGGGAGAATGATGTTTTCATCTCGTGCCCCCAGACCTCTTCTAATGCATCCCATCACCCTATTTGCTTTGGTGGCTGCTGCCTGACACTGGGCACTCCAATTTAGCTTCTTATTGACTAATATGCCTAAGTATTTTTCCATGTCTGATTTCTCCAGCAGTTTTCCATTTAGTAAGTAATCGTAGCATCTGTTTCGCCTTCCCATGTGCATAACCTTACACTTATCTGTGTTAAACCTCATTTGCCATTTTTCAGCCCAATTCTCCAATTTACTCAAATCCATCTGTAGTTGCAAACTGTCCTCCTTTGTGTTAACTACCTTACATAATTTTGTATCATCTGCAAATACTGATATTTTACTCTGTAAACCATCCACCAGATCATTAATAAATATATTAAATAGTAGGGGGCCCAATACAGACCCCTGTGGCTTTGCCTGCACTGATTATCAAAAATAGGGGGAACCCCACATCATTTTTTTTTTTTATTTAATCCCTATCCACATTTTTTGCAAGGCAATTGTCTTGCTCTTACCTCCACTTTCCTTCCCTTTGCAGCCCCTCTACCCCTTACTTCGATCATTTTAAAGCCATTTTACAAAAGTTCGGGTCACTATTGACTTGGGGTCAAGACCAGGTTCCAAACCAAAATTTCAACTAACATCCAGCAGAACCCGTCAAACCTGAACTTCTACTGGCCCGCTCATCCCTATGGCCACTCCGGAATTTATGGAGCTAATATACTTTGCCGTGTTGGAATAAAAACATTGTTGTTGTGAGAGCTGCCCAATACTAATGCCTATGTGAGCGAACCCCTACAATATATACACAACCGTGCTTGAGACATCATGCTGAAATTTCCCTTGAAGGCTACGTTACCATGATCAGTATTTGGTGAGCTTTTGACACTGTGAATTTCCGCTGTATCAAAAATGTAGCATCTTACAGTTCCAGCTAAGTGGATTGGAATTATAGAAATCTCCTACCATCTGTGCTTCTTTTTTACTCTGTGTAAACTCATCTGTGGAGTGTTTTTCAAATCCACAACATGTCAATCTCTCTTGCAGGCATGCTGAGTTTTCTGTGCAGATTTTCCCCATAGACTTGCATTAGATGTGGGAAATTCACAGCTAGTAATCACACATGATTTTTTCGTACGTTTACGAGGAGGAAACGCATCAAAAACACATGTAATCTGCATCTTAGAGCAGAGGTCTAAAACACACAGCCCGACGGCCGCATGCGGCTCCTGAGGCTGCTTGTTGCGGCCCGCATACCCCATGACGATCGTGGCCCTATGCCGGGGGTCGGCGCCAGCAAGACTTTACTACAGTTGAATCATTTGCGGTGACACGCAGAGGAGCTTTCTGCACTATACTAATGGCTGCTGCCCGCCAATCAGATGCAAAGAGGTGACGTTGCTGTTTGACGTCACCTCCTTGCATCTGATGGGTGGGCGGCAGCCATTGGTATGGCTCAGACAGCTCCTCGGCGCGTCACCGCAAAAGTCTTGCAGGCACCGACCCCGGGCATAGGGCCGCGGTTGTCATGGACAACAACAACCAGGTAAGGTACGTGCCCATGATCAGGACTCGCTGCATCCTGAACGCAGCGGGTTCTGACCTGCAGGGCCGCAAGTCTCCTCTGCAGGAGACCGCAGCTGATCGTGCCCACGATCAGGGTTCAGAGCGCTGCGGTCTCCTTGCTGTGTTCTCCCTAGGGAAGATGCATATGACTCCGCAGCAAGCAATCAACATGCTGCAGTCTCGGAAAGCTGCACTGCAGGTCAGTGATTGCTGCGGGCCGCACATGCACAGTGGGTATGGGATTTTAGAAATCCCATCCACTCTGCTTGTATTTCGCAGTGTTTTGGACTCAGCTGAAACACGCTGCATCCAAAATACTGTGAACCCTGATCATGGGCACACAGCCTTGGAACAGAGGATAGGTGGGATTTTTTTTTTGGGTATTACTAAAGGATGGGCACAATACTGCAGGGATGGGCACACTGCTACAGGGCACAATACTACTGAGCACAATACCACAAGGATGGGCACAATACTACAGGGCACAATACTACAAGGATGCGCACAAAATGAGCATAATACTACAGGGCACAATACTACAAGGATGTGCATAATACTACAGGGCACAATAGCACAAGGATAGGCCACAATACTACTTGGCACAATACTACAAGGATGGGCACAAGGATGAGCACAATACTACAGTGCACAATACTACAAGCATGGGCACAATACTACTGGGCACAATACCACAAGGATGAGTACAATACTACAGGGCACAAGTATTGGCACAATACCAAAAGGATGGGCACAATACTATAGGGAACAAGGATGGGCACAATATTACAAGTACTACAAGGATGGGCACGAGGATAAGCATAATACTACAGGGCACAATACTACAAGGATGGGCACAATACTACTGGGCACAATATCAAAAGGATGGGCACAATACTACAGGGGACAAGGATGGGCACAATGCTACAAGGATGAGCACAATACTCCTGGACACAATACCACAAGGATGAGTACAATACTACAGGGCACAAGGATTGGCACAATACCAAAAGGATGGGCATAATAGTACAGGGAACAAGGATGGGCACAATACTACAAGGATGAGCACAATACTACTGGGCACAAGGATGGGCACAATACTAAAGGGCACAAGGATGGGCACAATACTAAAGGGCACGAGGATGGGCACAATACTACAGGGCACAATACTACAAGAATAAGCACAATACTACTGGGCACAATATTACAAGGATGGGCACAATACTACTGGGCACAATACTACAAGGATGAGCACAATACTACTGGGCACAATACTACAAGGAGAAGCACAATACTACTGGGCACAATACTACTGGGCACAATACTACAAGGATAAGCACAATACTACTGGGCACAATACTACAAGGAGGGGCACAATACTAATGGGCATAATTCAACAAGGATGAGCACAATACTACAGGGTACAAGGATGGGCACAATACCACAAGGATGGGCACAAAACTACAAGGATGAGCAGAATAATACAGGGCACAAGGATGGGTACAATACCACTAGGATGGGCACAATACTACAAGGATGGGCACAATACCACAAGGATGGGCACAATACTACAAGGATGGGCACAATACTACAGGGCATAAAGATGGGCACAATACTACAGGGCACAAGGTTGGGCACAATACTACAAGGATGGGCACAATACTACTGGGCACAAGGATGATGGGTACAATACTACAAGGATGGAGGACATTACTACAGGGCACATGGATGGGGACATTACTACACAATGTTGGCTAAGATTACTATATGATGCTGCTAATTGTAAAACAATATTACGAAAAGGTGATAAAATGTAAAAAAAATCTAAATAAAGCATGACATTTTTTTTGCCATGAAAAAAGGTTTTTTATATATAGACTTAACCAAACAAAAAAGTGCAGGTTTGTTAAACTAAACAAGCAAAAAATGTTCAAAAAAGTGATCCAAAGATGTATAGAAAAAAAACATGGATTCATTAAAAATGTCACTTTGTCCTGCAAAGAATGCAGCCCCTCTCAATTTTTTTTTCTATGCGCATTTCATACAGCCTGCTGAGTTTGAGACCCCTGGGTTAGAGTATCAAAAAAGTTTTGTCAAAGCCGAATACCAGGAAGTTTAAGAAACAAGGCAGCTTTATTTACGGCATAACATACCAAACAGAGACAAGAAAAAGCATCATCAAAAATCCGGTAAAACCGCACACAAAAACGCAATGAAAAAACACAAGTAACCTAATTTACATAATGGGTGCAGAAATGGTGCAGAAATTCTGCGACATCGAAAATTCACCAAATACTGATCTTGGGAATGTAGCCTAATAGAGCGTGTGCAATGTATATAACACAATAACATTATTTACTACTTTGTTGTTAAGTAATATTACATCTTTTTATGTATATCTTTGGAATTTTAGAAGATGGTAGGCGATATCTTAGTGAGTATTTAGGATGGCTTACATTTCAAGAAATTCCAGAGATATCACCGGCTGTAGATAATGTAAACAGATCCCATCTGGAGAAGAACAAAGTCTTAATACAATCTTGCGTTATAAACAACCGTCCTTCTGTAGTACATTCCACCCTAGTCCCGCTCCTGGCAGTATACATGTGTAAGGCTACTTTCACACATCAGTTTTTTGCCATCAGGTTCAATCCGGAAAAAAACGGGTAAAACGGATCCGGTACCGCATCCGTTTTTTCCCCATAGACTTGCATTGTTGCCGGATTGTACCGGATGGCTTTGCGTTGCATCCGTTTTTTTCCGGATGCGGCAAAATAATTGAATGCGGCGGCCGGATAGAACGTATCATGTAACGTTTTTTGTCCCCTTAAAATAACCGCATTCTGCCGGATCCGGCGCAATACGGCATTGTATACAATGGGTGTCTATGCATGCCGGATCCGGCGCAATGCGGTTTAAACCGGATGCGGTGACCGCATCCGGTTTGGTAAACAGAGCATGCGCAAATTTTTTTTTTCATCATCACAAAACTTATAAAAGGATCCAGCACATTCTACACACCTCCTGCCGTTGGTTCCTGACTTCAACTTCTGCTGTCCTCCAGTCCAGTGCTCCAGGGAAGAGGTATGTCCACAGTACTGTCCACAGATCACTGCTGTGAGCTGCGTACATGTACTTAGACATTTTTTTTTCTTTTTTTGCAGGTGCAGTTTTGACGGAAAATTTGAGGACAGCCATTTCCTGTGTCCGTTTGCAGTCAGTGCGAATTTGGAGGACAGTGTTCCAGAGGTAATGTCCACAGTACTGTCCACAGATCACTGCTGTGAGCTGCGTACATGTACTTAGACATTTTTTTTTCTTTTTTTGCAGGTGCAGTTTTGACGGAAAATTTGAGGACAGCCAGTTCCTGTGTCCGTTTGCAGTCAGTGCGAATTTGGAGGACAGTGTTCCAGAGGTAATGTCCACAGTACTGTCCACAGATCACTGCTGTGAGCTGCGTACATGTACTTAGACATTTTTTTTTCTTTTTTTGCAGGTGCAGTTTTGACGGAAAATTTGAGGACAGCCAGTTCCTGTGTCCGTTTGCAGTCAGTGCGAATTTGGAGGACAGTGTTCCAGAGGTAATGTCCACAGTACTGTCCACAGATCACTGCTGTGAGCTGCGTACATGTACTTAGACATTTTTTTTTCTTTTTTTGCAGGTGCAGTTTTGACGGAAAATTTGAGGACAGCCAGTTCCTGTGTCCGTTTGCAGTCAGTGCGAATTTGGAGGACAGTGTTCCAGAGGTAATGTCCACAGTACTGTCCACAGATCACTGCTGTGAGCTGCGTACATGTACTTAGACATTTTTTTTTCTTTTTTTGCAGGTGCAGTTTTGACGGAAAATTTGAGGACAGCCAGTTCCTGTGTCCGTTTGCAGTCAGTGCGAATTTGGAGGACAGTGTTCCAGAGGTAATGTCCACAGTACTGTCCACAGATCACTGCTGTGAGCTGCGTACATGTACTTAGACATTTTTTTTTCTTTTTTTGCAGGTGCAGTTTTGACGGAAAATTTGAGGACAGCCAGTTCCTGTGTCCGTTTGCAGTCAGTGCGAATTTGGAGGACAGTGTTCCAGAGGTAATGTCCACAGTACTGTCCACAGATCACTGCTGTGAGCTGCGTACATGTACTTAGACATTTTTTTTTCTTTTTTTGCAGGTGCAGTGTTGACGGAAAAGTTTGGCCCATCAAGTTGGTGTGCGTGGCCTGTAATAAAATATGTCGTCTTCTGGTAGCCCGCCCTTCGGTTCACAAACTGAGGTTTTTTTTTTTTTTTTTTTTTGTTTTTTTTTTTAAAAAAAACAAAAAAATTTTTTAAATAAACGACATTTACACAGGTGGCCGAAACATCACAGGAGATGCTGCCAGAAGAGGACGGAAGGGGTGGAGAAATACACGGAGCGGGCGGTCAGAGTGTAAGTTTCATACAGGAATTGTTTACCACAGCACACCAAACACATAAGTAAATAATGTTTTTTTTTTTTTATTCACTAAAGGCTTCAACTTCTAGGGCTCACGATAGAGCTCCCCCAAGACCGTCCCAGGGTCGTCGTCGAGGTGGCGGTGGTCATACTGTAAGTTTTTTTTTTTGGTTTTTTTTTTCATGTCAGTGTGCTTTTTTGTCTATTTTTTTTTTTAATTGCTTTTTTCTTTCTTTGAACAGGCATCACAGCGTGCTCCCGATTCTGACGGTGAGGAGGCCGGATTTATCAACATCGACCTCCTCATCGATGAAGTTAGAGAGAGGGAGCCGCTGTGGAACATGGCTGACCGCCGCCACGCTGATACTATCGTAACCCGTCGACTCTGGGACGAGGTATGCCACGCAGCGGTAGAAGGTTGGGGGGAGCTCAATTCTCGTGGCCAGAAGAAACAGCGTAAGTATTCACAGTTCAGTAGGTTATGCTGCAGGATGTAATGTGTTGTATACTAACCACTTTGTGTTTTCCACTTTCAGGTGACAAACTACAAAAGCGGTGGCGGTCTATCAGGGATCGCTTCAAAAAGGAGTTAAATCAAGAGATGCAGGCCCCGAGTGGATCCGGAGGACGCAGATCGAAGTACCGTTACTTTAGAGCGTTGTCGTTCCTCCGGACAACTATGGTGTGCAGAAGGTAAATATTCCCCAAAATATGTACAAAGTATAATATTTTATGTCTGATTTTTTTTGCCTTTTTTTTTTTTTTCTGTGGCACTGTATAGCAATTAAATTAATTATTATTTTGTTTTTCCTCTTTTTACCAGCACCGTCTGCAGCACTCAGGAGCCTGCATCGAACCCGACAGGAGCGATCCCTGAACAGTCCGCCACTGGTGAACACACGCACAGACCCCACCCATCTGAACCTTCCCTTCCATCTACATCTGTCCCATCCACCTGCGCTGGAGCTTCCCGTGAGACTTCATTACCTGAAGCTGCTGGTGATGAGATAGCTTTTCCCCTACCCCACCCCTCTGACACTGCTGCCCTCAGTAGAACACCTTTGGGTTCTGGGCGTCAGCGTCATAGGGGTCAGGAAAAGAGCTATGCGCCCGAGTTCTTGCATCTAAATGCAGCCTTCCAGAACGCCATTCAATTATTATCAGAACAAAATCGTGCATCTTTTAGCTTCATAAATGCCAATATGGAAAAAAATACACACGAATTGTGCACGCGTCTGGACAGGCTGCATTTAGATGCAAGTAAATCACCCAATCATTGTTTTTTTCAAGCCGTACTAGAGCGCATGGAAAAGCTATCTCTTGACCAGCAGATGCATGTAATGCAAGCCACACGGCAGGCTCTGGCGCAGGTTGACTCCCAACCACCTCCACCCACCCCTCCTCCAGCACCTGCCCCCCCTCCAGCCATTGTCCCTACTCCCTCTGCTGCCCAGTACCAGCCTGCTGCCCAGTACCAGCCTTCTGCCCAGTACCAGCCTGCTGCCCAGTACCAGCCTGCTGCCCAGTACCAGCCTGCTGCCCAGTACCAGCCTGCGGCCCAGTACCAGCTCCCAACCACATCTGCCCCTACACTTCCTACCCACTACCACATCTCGCCTTCCACACCCGTCATGACCCCAACTCAAGCCACTAATTCACCCGCCACCTCTTCTGTCTCCCAATCCCTCCACTCCACCCCTCAATCCTTACCAAATCCCATCCCATCTCCTGGTTTCCCTCTTGGTTTCTCAACCACACCTTCACCTTCTGTTACTTCCCCACCACCACCACCAACACCACTTTCCACCCTCAATACTCCAACTGTGCGTGTGTTCCCACCTGTCAGCCCCTCCAGTACTATCTCCACCCCAAGCCCAAGATATACCAATTTATAATTTATGTTTGTAATAAAAATAAAAGTTTTTTGTTTAAAAGTATTTATTTGTTCTTGTTTTTTTTGGGGGTGAATATTATTTTGCAAGTTAAGTTAATAATAAGGTAATACAAAAACATAACATGTTGTAATTTGACGGTGAAAAAATTACAAATTTTTAAAGCGAGTGAAAGATTAAAATTAACAAAGTTAACAAGATATTTTTTAATTTATTTTTAACTATTTTTATTTGTTATAAAACTAAACAAAGATCTTACACCATTTGATCTTGCCAATCTACTCTACCTTCTGGGGACACAAAATAGTCAGCATATTTGTCACGGATTGTGGAACAGGCAACACTACTCCTAAATCCAGGACTGGTGTAGTCAGACAAAGCGGTGGATTCCAAACTCTGGTCATCCAAGGACAAAGGTTCCTTTGTTAAAACAAAATTGTGCAGTACCACACATGCTTTCACAATTTCATCCACAGTTTCAATGTTTAAATTAATGGCTGTTAACAACACTCGCCATTTGCTGGTTAGTATCCCAAAGGAGCATTCCACCATTCTTCTGGCTCTGGATAATCTGTAATTGTATATTTTTTGGGTTTGCGTCAATCCACGGCTTGCATATGGCTTCAATAGATGTTGGGAGAGTTGAAAGGCTTCGTCGGCCACAAAAACAAAGGGCATTGGGGGCTCACATGTGCCAGGAAGAGGTCTTGCAGGAGGGAAATCAAAAGTATTCCCATAGATTCGCCGCCCCATTGGGGACATTTTAAAGACCTGAGAGTCATTGGATCTCCCATATGCGCCAATGTCCACTGAGATGAATTTGTAGTCCGCATCCGTTATTGCCATTAGGACAATTGAGAAATATTTTTTATAATTGTAGTATTCTGACCCCGAAGCAGCAGGTTTCACAATTCTTATATGTTTGCCGTCCACTGAGCCAAGGCAATTTGGAAACTGACAAATGTTATAGTATTGTTCAGCAATTGCAAGCCATCTGTCCCTGGTGGGCTGGGGGATGAAATCATCATGGAGGCAATCCCACAAGGCTTGGCAAGTGTCTCTAATGATTCCCGAGATGGTGGAAATTCCTAGTCGAAACTGGTAGTGGAGGGATGAAAGCGACTCTCCAGTTGCAAGGAATCTGTAAAGGAAAGACAATAATTATAAAAAAATAATAGCAAACACATTACAGTTAAAAGTCAATTTACAGGAGGATACAATTTAAAAAAAAAAAACTTACCTAAGCGTAACCAGCAAACGCTCCTCGGGTGTTATAGAGAACCGGCTGTAGGTGTCCGTTTTACGGATGTTGTCCGCAACAAGGCCAAGGAGGACGTCAAAATTATTCACTGCCATCCGGACATAGCTTGTGAATTTTTCATGGTTTCCACGGAGCTCCAGGTATAGGGTTGAAAACACCCCACGTGTCAGTCTCTGTGCAGTCAGGGGATGGATCCAAAAGCGTCGATGTCGCTGACGCCTCAGTCGCTGTCGCTACTTTTCTCTGACGATGATAGCCAAGCGATTTGCCTCAAATATAAAATCTGCAGCGATCTTTGTGTAATTTGCAAGAATAGCATCCATGGTTTCTGCTTGCCTCTGTCTTCATTCTGTCATATATGCTTCAAAATACTGTATATATACTATATGTTCCCAATAGCCAATCAGAATACGGAACTCGTTAATTGTTTGTTTAGTGTTTAAAAAACGGATCCGTCAAAAAACGGACATAACGGATGCAAAACGGATGCAAACCGGACCCACCGGATCCGTTTTTTAACGGATCCGTCCTAAACGGATCCGCTTAAAAACGGATCCGGTAGGTCCGGCTTGCTCCGGTTTGCACAACAAAACCGGAAACGTTGGATACGGCAAAAAAAAGGACTGTGCCTGAATACAGAAAACTGATGTGTGAAAGTAGCCTTAGGCTACTTTCACACATCAGTTTTCTGTATTCAGGTACAGTCCTTTTTTTTGCCGTATCCAACGTTTCCGGTTTTGTTGTGCAAACCGGAGCAAACCGGACCCACCGGATCCGGTTTTAAGCGGATCCGTTGTGAACGGATCCGTAAAAAAACGGATCCGGTGTGTCCGGTTTGCATCCGTTTTGCATCCGTTATGTCCGTTTTTTTACGGATCCGTTTTTTAAACACTAAACAAACAATTAACGAGTTCCGTATTCTGATTGGCTATTGGGAAAATATAGTATATATACAGTATTTTGAAGCATATATTACAGAATGAAGACAGAGACAATCAGAAACCATGGATGCTATTCTTGCAAATTACACAAAGATCACTGCAGATTTTATATTTGAGGCAAATCGCTTGGCTATCATCGTCAGAGAAAAGGAGCGACAGCGACTGAGGCGTCAGCGACATCGACGCTTTTGGATCCATCCCCTGACTGCCCAGAGACTGACACGTGGGGTGTTTTCAACCCTATACCTGGAGCTCCGTGGAAACCATGAAAAATTCACAAGCTATGTCCGGATGGCAGTGAATAATTTTGACGTCCTCCTTGGCCTTGTTGCGGACAACATCCGTAAAACGGACACCTTCTGCCGTTACTCTATAACACCCGAGGAGCGTTTGCTGGTTACGCTTAGGTAAGTTTTTTTTTTTCGAACTGTATCCTCCTGTAAATTGACTTTTAACTGTAATGTGTTTGCTATTATTTTTTTATAATTATTGTCTTTCCTTTACAGATTCCTTGCAACTGGAGAGTCGCTTTCGTCCCTCCACTACCAGTTTCGACTAGGAATTTCCACCATCTCGGGAATCATTAGAGACACTTGCCAAGCCTTGTGGGATTGCCTCCATGAGGATTTCATCCCCCAGCCCACCAGGGACAGATGGCTTGCAATTGCTGAACAATACTATAACATTTGTCAGTTTCCAAATTGCCTTGGCTCAGTGGACGGCAAACATATAAGAATTGTGAAACCTGCTGCTTCGGGGTCAGAATACTACAATTATAAAAAGTATTTCTCAATTGTCCTAATGGCAATAACGGATGCGGACTACAAATTTATCTCAGTGGACATTGGCGCATATGGGAGATCCAATGACTCGCAGGTCTTTAAAATGTCCCCAATGGGGCGCCGAATCTATGGGAATACTTTTGATTTCCCTCCTGCAAGACCTCTTCCTGGCACATGTGAGCCCCCAATGCCCTTTGTTTTTGTGGCCGACGAAGCCTTTCAACTCTCCCAACATCTATTGAAGCCATATGCAAGCCGTGGATTGACGCAAACACAAAAAATATATAATTACAGATTATCCAGAGCCAGAAGAATGGTGGAATGCTCCTTTGGGATACTAACCAGCAAATGGCGAGTGTTGTTAACAGCCATTAATTTAAACATTGAAACTGTTGATGAAATAGTGAAAGCATGTGTGGTACTGCACAATTTTGTTTTAACAAAGGAACCTTTGTCCTTGGATGACCAGAGTTTGGAATCCACCTCTTTGACTGACTACACCAGTCCTGGATTTAGGAGTAGTGTTGCCTGTTCAACAATCCGTGACAAATATGCTGACTATTTTGTGTCCCCAGAAGGTAGAGTAGATTGGCAAGATCAAATGGTATAAGATTTTTGTTTAGTTTTATAACAAATAAACATAGTTAAAAATAAATTAAAAAATATCTTGTTAACCTTGTTAATTTTAATCTTTCACTCGCTTTAAAAATTTGTAATTTTTACACCGTCAAATTACAACATGTTATGTTTTTGTATTACCTTTATTATTAACTTAACTTGCAAAATAATATTACCCCCCAAAAAAAACAAGAACAAATAAATACTTTTCAACAAAAAACTTTTATTTTTATTACATACATAACTTATAAATTGGTATATCTTGGGCTTGGGGTGGAGATAGTACTGGAGGGGCTGACAGGTGGGAACACACGCACAGTTGGAGTATTGAGGGTGGAAAGTGGTGTTGGTGGTGGTGGTGGGGAAGTAACAGAAGGTGAAGGTGTGGTTGAGAAACCAAGAGGGAAACCAGGAGATGGGATGGGATTTGGTAAGGATTGAGGGGTGGAGTGGAGGGATTGGGAGACAGAAGAGGTGGCGGGTGAATTAGTGGCTTGAGTTGGGGTCATGATGGGTGTGGAAGGCGAGATGTGGTAGTGGGAAGGAAGTGTAGGGGCAGATGTGGTTGGGAGCTGGTACTGGTCTGCAGGCTGGTACTGGGCAGCAGGCTGGTACTGGGCAGCAGGCTGGTACTGGGCAGCAGGGGGAGTAGGGACAATGGCTGGAGGGGGGGCAGGTGCTGGAGGAGGGGTGGGTGGAGGTGGTTGGGAGGAAACCTGCGCCAGAGCCTGCCGTGTGGCTTGCATTACATGCATCTGCTGGTCAGGAGATAGCTTTTCCATGCGCTCTAGTACGGCTTGAAAAAAACAATGATTGGGTGATTTACTTGCATCTAAATGCAGCCTGTCCAGACGCGTGCACAATTCGTGTGTATTTTTTTCCATATTGGCATTTATGAAGCTAAAAGATGAACGATTTTGTTCGGCTAATAATTGAATGGCGTTCTGGAAGGCTGCATTTAGATGCAAGAACTCGGGCGCATAGCTCTTTTCCTGACCCCTATGACGCTGACGCCCAGAACCCAAAGGTGTTCTACTGAGGGCAGCAGTGTCAGAGGGGTGGGGTAGGGGAAAAGCTATCTCATCACCAGCAGCTTCAGGTAATGAAGTCTCACGTGAAGCTCCAGCGCAGGTGGATGGGACAGATGTCGATGGAAGGGAAGGTTCAGATGGGTGGGGTCTGTGCCTGTGTTCCCCAGTGGCGGACTGTTCAGGGATCGCTCCTATCGGGTTCGATGCAGGCTCCTGAGTGCTGCAGACGGTGCTGGTAAAAAGAGGAAAAACAAAACAATAATTAATTTAATTGCTATACAGTGCCACTGAATAAAAAAAAAAGGCAAAAAAAAACAGACATAAAATATTATACTTTGTACATATTGTGTGGAATATTTACCTTCTGCACACCATAGTTGTCCGGAGGAACGACAACGCTCTAAAGTAACGGTACTTCGATCTGCGTCCTCCGGATCCACTCGGGGCCTGCATCTCTTGATTCAACTCCTTTTTGAAGCGATCCCTGATAGACCGCCACCGCTTCTGAAGTTTGTCACCTGAAAGTGGAAAGCACAAAGTGGTTAGTATACAACACATTACATCCTGCAGCATAACCTACTGAACTGTGAATACTTACGCTGTTTCTTCTGGCCACGAGAATTGAGCTCCCCCCAACCTTCTACCGCTGCGTGGCATACCTCGTCCCAGAGTCGACGGGTTACGATCGAATCAGCGTGGCGGCGGTCAGCCATGTTCCACAGCGGCTCCCTCTCTCTAACTTCATCGATGAGGAGGTCGATGTTGATAAATCCGGCCTCCTCACCGTCAGAATCGGGAGCACGCTGTGATGCCTGTTCAAAGAAACAAAAAAGAAATTAAAAAAAAATAAAAATTATACCTAAATTCACACAGACATGAAAAAAAAAAAAAAAATTAAAAAAAAAACTTACACTAAGACCACCGCCACCTCGACGACGACCCTGGGACGGTCTTGGGGGAGCTCTATCGTGAGCCCTAGAAGTTGAAGCCTTTAGTGAAGGAAAAAAAAAACCATTATTTACTTATGTGTTTGGTGTGCTGTGGTAAACAATTCCTGTATGAAACTTACACTCTGACCGCCCGCTCCGTGTATTTCTCCACCCCTTCCGTCATCTTCTGGCAGCATCTCCTGTGATGTTTCGGCCACCTATGTAAATGTCGTTTATTTAAAAAATTTTTTTTTTAAAAAAAAAACCCTAAAAAAAAATATATACCTCAGTTTGTGAACCGGAGGGCGGGCTACCAGAAGACGACATATCTTTTTCTATAACAGGCCTCGCACAGCAAATGGCTTGACAAAACTGTGCCCGCAACACTGCACCTGTAAAAAAAGAAAAAACAATGTCTAAGTACATGTACGCAGCTCACAACAGTGATCTGTGGACAGTACTGTGGACATTACCTCAGGGACACTCTCAGCCACAACAATTGAAGACTGGCACCGAACCAAACTGGCACTGCAAATGGCTTGACAAAACTGTGCCCGCAACACTGCACCTGTAAAAAAAGAAAAAACAATGTCTAAGTACATGTACGCAGCTCACAACAGTGATCTGTGGACAGTACTGTGGACATTACCTCAGGGACACTCTCCGCCACAACAATTGAAGACTGGCACCGAACCAAACTGGCACTGCAAATGGCTTGACAAAACTGTGCCCGCAACACTGCACCTGTAAAAAAAGAAAAAACAATGTCTAAGTACATGTACGCAGCTCACAACAGTGATCTGTGGACAGTACTGTGGACATTACCTCAGGGAAACTCTCCGCCACAACAATTGAAGACTGGCACCGAACCAAACTGGCACAGCAAATGGCTTGACAAAACTGTGCCCGCAACACTGCAACTGTAAAAAAAGAAAAAACAATGTCTAAGTACATGTACGCAGCTCACAACAGTGATCTGTGGACAGTACTGTGGACATTACCTCAGGGACACTCTCCGCCACAACAATTGAAGACTGGCACCGAACCAAACTGGCACTGCAAATGGCTTGACAAAACTTTGCCCGCAACACTGCACCTGTAAAAAAAGAAAAAACAATGTCTAAGTACATGTACGCAGCTCACAACAGTGATCTGTGGACAGTACTGTGGACATTACCTCAGGGACACTCTCCGCCACAACAATTGAAGACTGGCACCGAACCAAACTGGCACAGCAAATGGCTTGACAAAACTGTGCCCGCAACACTGCAACTGTAAAAAAAGAAAAAACAATGTCTAAGTACATGTACGCAGCTCACAACAGTGATCTGTGGACAGTACTGTGGACATTACCTCAGGGACACTCTCCGCCACAACAATTGAAGACTGGCACCGAACCAAACTGGCACTGCAAATGGCTTGACAAAACTGTGCCCGCAACACTGCACCTGTAAAAAAAGAAAAAACAATGTCTAAGTACATGTACGCAGCTCACAACAGTGATCTGTGGACAGTACTGTGGACATTACCTCAGGGACACTCTCCGCCACAACAATTGAAGACTGGCACCGAACCAAACTGGCACAGCAAATGGCTTGACAAAACTGTGCCCGCAACTCTGCACCTGTAAAAAAAGAAAAAACAATGTCTAAGTACATGCATGTACGCAGCTCACAACAGTGATCTGTGGACAGTACTGTGGACATACCTCTTCCCTGGAGCACTGGACTGGAGGACAGCAGAAGTTGAAGTCAGGAACCAACGGCAGGAGGTGTGTAGAATGTGCTGGATCCTTTTATAAGTTTTGTGATGATGAAAAAAAAAAAATTTGCGCATGCTCTGTTTACCAAACCGGATGCGGTCACCGCATCCGGTTTAAACCGCATTGCGCCGGATCCGGCATGCATAGACAACCATTCTATACAATGCCGCATTGTACCGGATCCGGCAGAATGCGGTTTTTTTAAGGGGCAAAAAAACGTTACATGATACGTTCTATCCGGCCGCCGGATTTAATTATTTTGCCGCATCCGGAAAAAACCGGATGCACCGCAAAGCCATCAGGTACAATCCGGTTACAATGCAAGTCTATGGGGATAAACCGGATGCGATACCGGATCCGTTTTATCCTTTTTTTTCCGGATTGTACCTGATGGCAAAAAACTGATGTGTGAAAGTAGCCTAAGGCTCAGGCCGGATAGGCAACACACAGCAAAGACAACTCAGTTGCGACAAGAGGTTTTATTAGACGAGAACAGGGAGATGGAAAAATGATGGAGATAATGGATGGATAACAAAGGGAAATACAGAGATTCAAAGCTAATCTCAGAATGTTTCAGTTACTCTCAACTGATCAGGTGCATACAATCACTGCAGTTTGTAACCAGGGATAATCGAATACCTCAAATATTTGGCTTCGCGAATATTTTCCGAATAGGTCGCCACTATTCGACTGTTCGCGAATATTCGATGCGCAATGTAAGTCTATGGGAAACCCGAATAACAACTATTCGGAACTGTTCGGGCTTCCCATAGACTTACATTGCACATCGAATATTCTAATAGTGGCGAGTTATTCGTCGAATATTCGCGAAGCCGAATATTTGAGGTATTCGATCATCCCTATTTATAACCCAAAAACAGTTCTTCCGTCAGGGGAATGTCAGTGTCACCCTTACTTATAGCCACGATATGCAATTAAACAAGAAAAACTTTGACTTTCATAGATCTATCTACAGTACTGGTTCACTAAACAAACATGACACCGTTAGGTTACCATACACTACACTATCTCCAAGATCCTACCCCAATATGTAGTAGGTGTAATATTAATAATGTGGCGCCCTGGACAAGCCAGGACGTCACAGGTTCTACAACAACACACCCCACACCCCGGTCAGGTACATCTAAGTCAGACACAAATCCTTGTTGCCTCCCTCCAGGGGCTGATGTCCACACCAGATGGGGCGGAGCCAGGCGGTTGGCTCCTCCCACCGAGGAGTTCACAGTCCTGGAGGCGGGAAAAGGAAGGCAGTTGAGTGGAGTGTAGAGCGAGAGTGAGGGAAGTAGTAGTGGAGGAACTGACTGGCCGTGTCCGGGTACGTGGCCCGGGCACAGAAACAGCAAGATTGGCAGACGGTGGTGACCGTCTGCAGGAGAGGCCGATTGACGCACAACCGTAAGGACCGGGGATGGGCGGTGGCCCGCCGGTACCGGATCGGGGAGCGAAGAGAAGCCAGCACCATCCGGCAGGGCCTACAGACCCCGACCAGGCTAGGAGTCGCCGTTAAACCGGTCAAATCCGTCAGCGACGGGAACCCCCGGGGTTTCCCAGCAATAAAGAACCGACTGAAGGCAACCGTCCAAACCGTGAGGGAGATAAAGCTACCGCCAGAGCTAGAGCTCCTAGGGCCAGAGCCTGCGGGCAAAAAGGGTTTCCCTTAGCCAACATACCGCGTGGGAGCGGGTTACCAGTGGGAAGCCATCGGGGCCGAGAACATAACACCGGTGCAGGGAGAGACAGTTACCGCCAACCTACCGGGAGTGACCATCGCAGCCGTCTGTGGGACTCGTCCATCCAGTCGTTTGTTTTACCAGAGACTCCATGTGTGTTACTGGCTGAGTAAGTACCACCGTGCTGTCTGGCACTGCGCTGCCCCGCGACACTGCACCTGGCCAATCCCCGCAATCCACCAAACAGACAACAACTCCGGGCCCCGGGACGGCCAAAATCCCCCTACCCACGGAGGGGAGAGAAACATCCCAGCTGCTCCCTGTCATCGCTCCCGGGATCCCCATACAGAGCAGCGGTGGTGCCCCAACCTCACCACACACCGTGGGTGGCGTCACAAACCGACACCCCAAGCACCAACAAAACTCCCCTTTCACTCACGGGCGAGGAGCGCCGCTCGAGTCCCCGGATCCGGCCCCCCGGTCGAGCCACCAAACAGCAGCAGCAGCGCCGGACCCGAGCGTGGTGAGCGCAGCGCCCCGCCGCCCGTGACAATAATATTAGCAAATACCTCCAATTAGAAATGTAGTATAGTTCTTCTGTTTCACTATGTCACTTACCTCATGTGTCGGCATTGGAGAATCTTAGGTATCCATGGTTAAGACCACTAGCAACGTACTTACTGTATATGCATTGTCATAACCATGGATATGTGAAGGTTCTGCAATGCCCTGCACATGAGGTAAATGAAATAGTGAATCAAAACAACTACACTGCATTTCTAGTTGGAGGTATTTGCTAATATTATTATTATACCTACTACATGTTAGGATATAATCTTGGAGATCTGTTAGTACCGTACGTTAAGGCAGGAATTAATGGCCCTCCTCACATGCATGCTGCTCCGGAACAAAAGTTTGTTACATTTACTCTGGTTCTTGATGTCCAATCTTCAGTTTTTGATCGCACAGTCTGATAATCTTCTGGTAATGGTATTCGGTGTTCAGTCTTAAGGTTCTTCTTTGGTCTTTGGGTTCCTCTGGCAACAGTATTTGGTCTTCGAGTTCCTCTGGCGACGATATCCAGTCTTCAGGCTCCTTTGGCAACAATATTTGTACTTTGGGTTCCTCTGGGCTACGTACAGCTCTAGATGACTCCTGCGCAGACGCCTGCCCTGCTGCTCCCCTGATCATCTTGGCATCAACTCTGCCTTCTCTCTGCTGCCCCAGCCTTTCATATAGTGTAACTGTGCCATAGTTGTCACCTAACTTAGTGTCCCCTTCTTACTTTTCCCTCGAGTAAACACACTTCCTATAGATCAGTTCCTGGTGAACCTAGTCCTCCGGCAGATGGTGATATGAGGACCTTCTTCTGACCACCCCCTTACATTTGACATGAGAGCTTCCTGTGGTGGAACAAGAGGGATAACATATAGCAATGCCAAAAAATGTTTATTGACCATGAAATCGAGGATGCACAACATCACATGTGCATGTGGTATGTGATGCATTACCAAATCATTAAGAGTGGCATGTCATACACTAGCTTTAATGGAGTGTACGCAGGAATATAATGCACTGAATACATTTGGAGGCGCATGCCACTTAATGAATTAGGTGATCTTGTTAGTGGTGTGCGCCTCGCCAGGAAGGTTAACTCCAGTCGGTGTATGAAATGCTGACACTTTACATGAATTTGATTCACGGCTATTGCCACATCCTGCCCGACCTTGGCTCCTCCCCTGCGCCGCATATTTTGGCAAAACTACTTGATACTGGCATGAAAACGCTAAAGATGCAAAAGTTTGTGACTATTCAAAGGGCTCAATTCATCAAGACTAAACCAATGCACTCATTTGACCTTTGATAATGTTTTTTCTGTAATGAAACTTCAATCTCTAAACTCAAAATATGATTTAATTCACCATGCTAGCACCAATATGGCACTGCCTTTACTCTATATGCGAAAAGTCTGCTGGTTGGTTCCTTTTAATCACCATCCTGGTGTTCCAAAATTCAATGAGAACACTTCCTGTCTTGTGTTGTTATAGGGTTGTTAGGGTGGTCACTAGTGAAATGTTGAACTTAATGTCTTGTAAATTCTGACTGCCTGAAAACTGTCTACAAAGTTAGAAATTAAGAAGGTACCCTAACCCTAATTACATTTTATAGATATGATTTTTTTTTAGTTTATAAGTAAACCCATCACAAACATCTGAAGAATGAAGCCTGAAGGGAAGTCCAGTGCTGCAATTATATGGCTATTACAAGGATTTTAACCATTTCACCCTCAGGCTTTCACGGGTGTGTCACGGTTGACAGATAGTCCTATGTCCAGCTGTAGAAGGCTGCAGTGTTTGGCTACTTGATATTCTATTCTTCTGGCTGTGGTGTAAGTGGCATCCTATGTATCTTCTCTCCCTCAGGTTAATCCCTTTCCTTTTAGGACCCAGTGGATATCCTCACCTTTCACCTGTTAATTATCATCATCCATTCCCTTGGTGTCTTTAAATACCCATATTAACCCTTAGAGTTTGCTGTGGATAGAGTTATATTTCTATGCAGGCCTTGGATGCAAGCAGTTGGCTTGTATTCATTGCTGTTTGTTGCTCTTCCTCTCCCTGACAATTCTTGGAGATTAGTTGTTCGTTCACTTCCCCCTGTTTGTACTCCCTGTGCCTTCTTTAGAGCTTAATGGGGTTGACTAAGCAATCATCCCATATGTTCCTTACCTAGGGCTCAGTTCAGGGTCAGATATCCTGCATAGGTATGGAACCTATCTAGGGTGGTCAGGGGAGTCAGGGAACAGCAGAAGGTTGGATCAGAGGTCACCATCTCCCTCTTTCCTAGACTCGGGGTTTCCCTCTTCCCTTGCCTTCCTTTTCGCCATTCGCCTGGTATCTTCCCACACCTAGTGAGACATTATCACCAGCTGTATAAAAAACAGAGGTGGTGCTAGAGAGCTAGAGAGCAGGAGTGAGAACATTTCTGTGTTTGTGAACAGGGGAACAGAAGTCAGCATGGTGGGTGCTCTGTTTGTAAGAACTCATGGGCTTACCTGTTACCTAATCCCATTTCCATCGATGACATCAACTCAGCACCACTTGCTTAGGGATGCCTGTGTGAAGCCCCACAGGTGGTGTGTCGGTGCATTACCTTCAGGGACTCCACGTAGCTGGATCTGTCACAGGTAGGGAACCTTCTTTAGGATTGTCGTGACGCCACTCTCAGTATTGCGGCCAGTAGGGACCGCCACTGCAGGTTGAGGGTCGCCTGGGGCTGATGGTGTGTGCAGTTAGTTGGAATAGCCTCCTGAGAGTGAGGCAAGCCCCAGGGCCCGATGTAGGTGCGTAGTACCACAAGGCGCAGAATAACTCCACACAGGCAGAATGTCTTTCAGGGTTTTTACTCACTTCAGGTGGCAGGGTGAGTAACCCGGGCGTAGCTGGGATGAACCAGGCAGGAACCAGGTGTCCTTCAGGCTGACTTGTGAGGGTGACTACTAACTCGCCTTCCTTAGCCCTTGGTGGTTTGGAGTGACCCCGACTTTTAGTCCCTATGGGGGTCACCCAGGGAAGATGCTGCAGCCTCTCTCCCCTTCGTTTGCCGTTTGCTTGTCGCCTGGACCAGATCACTCCAGCTTCTTGCCTCCTGTGAGCTATGGGCCCTAACTGTGGCTACGTGGCTGCGGCTTTTGTGGTGTTGTGGCGTGGGCTTTGAGAGCCCCACACCGGCAGGTTTAGCAAAAGAAAGCTGGATCTATCTCCGCTTCGGGATCTGCCGCCCGTTTGGGCCTGGTACTCTCTAGCAGTCTCCTTACTTCCCACTCCGTTGCTCTCTCTCTAGCTGAAGATGGATTTCGGGTAGCCCTCCTAGTTGACCGTTCTCCCCCGTCAGTAGCCACTGCGCGGGCGCTGTTAGACAGCAACAGCCCCACAGGTCTGCTCCTCACTGAGCCCTATGGAGTTCTGCTCTAACTGACTCACTGCCCCTCCTCTCCTGTTCTTGCCTACGCCACCTAGCAACCAGACTCTCTTACCACACCCCCTGAGAGGAGATGGAGGCTTTTGGCCCCCTCCACTATTCCAGTGAAGGTCAAGGCTTTTCCCCCTCCTGGGATCCCCAGGGGTCCTCTCATGGGTACATGTGTGAGAGCTGATTACTATGCGCCTGTGTACCACACCCCTGTCAGCCTTCTGGATTACCTGTATTGTACTGTCCCCAGCATGGGTGCAGTACTCAGTGGTGCCTGACCAGGTCAGGGGCGCCACACCTGACACAGATTGTACATGATATAAGACTGAATGTAGGACCCCTGCATTATAAAGAAAGTTTCTGTTATGTTTTGGAGGGCCTTCTCACTCCTACTTACTGGGTCTACCCTGGTTGGTGAAACATAATCCTATAGTGGATTGGCAATCCAGGGAAATTGTGGATAACCGCTTAAACACTTCCCTCTCTGCGGTCTTTATGGAGACCTTAACTGCATTTTTGTCTGGTTTTATGGATGTATTTTCAGATTACCGTCCAAGACCCAGATTTTCTTCCTCTGATTCCAGTTAGAATCAGAGAAAGGGATGAATGGAAAACAGATTTCAATACACCTGAGGGGCATTTTGAAAGTTTGGCCATGCCATTTGGTCTCACTAAAGCCCTTGCCGTTTTCCAACATTTTTTTAATGATACTTTTCACCATTTGGTGTGCACTGTGCCAGTTTGTGGTGGTTTATTTGGATGATATCTTGATCTACTCACCCTACATGGAGACACATCAGGTACATGTTAAACAGGTATTACACATTTTAATAGATAAACTATATTCCAAACTGGAAAAGTGTGTTTTGGCTGTGCAGGAGTTGCAATTTTTGGGGAACCTTTTGTCGTCTTTGGGTTTTTGGATGCATCCAGTAAAGAACCATGCTGTACTTAACTTGGATCGTCCAGAAAACCTGAATGTGTTACAGTGCTTTCTAGGGTTTATCAATCTTTACCGGAAATGTATTCAGAACTATTTGGTAATTGTGAAACCTCTCACTGACATGACAAAAAATGGGTCAAACTTCTCTAAATGATTGGATTTCGCCTAGCAGGATTTTTTCTCTTAAAGAGAAGTTTTTCCACAGCACCTATACTCATTCAACCTAATGCTTCACAGACTTTCATCATAGAGGTTGATGCATCTGAGGTGGGGGTTGGCTGTGTTGCCACAAGGTACGTCTCCTGGTATAGGGTGTACCCAGGATCAAAACTAGGGGGGGCAAGCCATGGTCGTTCAGGTTGTAAAATATTAGAACGGAAAAGGTGAAGGTGCCCCCCAGAGAGAGCCTAACGTTCAATCTGCTCTCACTGAGGTGCCAGCTCACTTTATGTAGTGAAGGGAGCTGTCAAATTGTGTCAGATCCATATTGATCGACACATCACTCACGAGTACCAGCGATACTGGCCGAATAACGAATAATACGAATAGCGAATAGTAATGATTACACTTGCTCATCAGTGATCACTATTATAGACCTATTGGAAAACATGGAATTATGGTTAAATGTCTCTAGGCTTGGTTGCTTCCTCTCAATTTCATTTGCTACAGAAATTACTTAACTTACCTTTTTGGAACCAGTTTCTTATATCCATTTAGGCAGCCTTGATGTCTTCTACATGTAAATAAGAAAGCAAACTAATAAATTATAACTGGAATAAATTCGAACGATTAGTTGTTTTAAAGGAAAAGGTGCGTTCACATGCTGCGTATTTCTGCATTTATGCAGTGCAGGACCTGGAGCAGGACCTTAAACAGCACCATGTGACCGGGCAACGTCACCGGTCACATGGTGCTTCCGGGTCCTAGAGCCCCCCCACAATAACATACTGTATACAGCTCTCCATAGGGCTCCCATCTCATATACAGTCCCCCCTTAGGGCTCCCATCTCATATATAGCCCCTCCATAGGGCTCACATGATAGGAGCCCTTTGGGGGGGCTGTATCTCATATAAGGCCCCCCATAGGGCTCCCATATTGAGCCCGCCCATCATATACAACAGCTCCCAGACCCCCAGACTGTCTGATTTAATATTTACATTTTTTTTTACTTGTGGCATCAGCTCAGCCTCCCAGCAGTCTCCCCAGCTTGTGACTGTGCTGGCCGCTCTGCACTGCAGGACTCGACACAACGGGGCGCAGAGTGATGATGTCAATGTCATCACTCCAGTCCAGTCCCCGCTGTGCTGATTTGCAGTGCAGAGCGGCCGGCAGGCACTGAGGACGGGATTTTACAGCTCCTACTAGGAGCGGCTGCGGGAGCAGCGTTCAGCCTGCCCTGCGGTACTAGTGGGTGGGGGGTGCCGATGCACCATGCCGCCCTGTCATCTCCTCACCACCTGCGCTGCCTGATGCACCCACTACCAGACAGAGACAAGTCATAATAGATGCGTGCCCCTGCTTCTAGGAGGGGGGCAGCTGCCCCCCCCTGCCCCTCATTGGGTACGCCCATGTCTCCTGGTAAATGGCATCCATGCGCTTTGTTTTCCAAGAAATTTTCTTTGGTCGAGAGAAACTATGATGTTGGCATTAGAGAACTATTGACAATTAAAGGGAACTTGTCACTGGAAGTCTATGATACTTACCTAATGGTCGTTGCGGAGCTGTCCGGTCAGATGGGTGACTCCGTTGTCCGAGTCCCATGCCTCCTCTTTCGGCCATCTTTGTCCTTCTTCTGAAGCTAGTGTGGATGACGCGTTCTATGTCATCAACACTAGCCGACAGTAAGGTCCTGTGCAGGCGCACTTTGATCTGCCCTGTTAGGTAAGTATTATAGACTTCCGGTGACAGGTTCACTTTAAGTTAGCTTTCTAAGAATGGCGTCAATGGTTGGAAGTGGCAGTCCATCCCATTACCATAATCACAGACCATAAAAATCTGTCATATCGCGAGTCTTCCAAATGTCTCAATACTAGGCAGGCTAGATGGTCTTTGTTTTTTACCAGGTTTTATTTTATTGTCACTTACCGTCCAAAGGTTAAAATCATAAAAGCAGATGCTTTATCAAGGAGCTTCCCTGGTGGTAGTGATCATGTAAACCCTGTCCCTATTTTGTAGAAGGGGGTGGGCGTCTCGGCCTTGTGCCCAGACCTAGAGGGGGGAGATGTTGGCGGCTCAGGGGATGACTCGGCTTATTGACCTTCAGGAAGGTTATTTGTGCCACCCAATTTGCGCTGTAAACTAATTGGGGAACATCAGAATTCTGAACTTAGGGGTCATCCAGGTAATAAAGCAACCTTGGACCTCCTGTTGTTTTTAGTTGCCAGGGCAGCATCAAGATGTGATTGACAATGTGTCTGCTTGCAGTATTTGCGCACGTTCCAAGGTAACGCACACTCATCCATCTGGATCTCTTCTGCCATTGGCTATTCCTAGTAGACCATGGACACATTTATCCATGGATTTAATTACTGACCAACCTTTGTCTGCAGTAAAGATGGTGGTTTTAGTGGTTGTGGTTAGGTTCAGTAAGATGGTACATTTCATCACGTTACTGGTACTTATGAATGCCAAGACTCTAGCTCAAGTGTTCATCAATGAGAAGCTTCATGGTGGTCTCAGATCGGGGAACCAAGTTTGTTTCCAAATTTTGGAAAGCATTTTGTGCTCAACTAGGGGTGCAGTTGTCTTTTTCTTCTGCCTTCCATCCTCAGTTGAATAGTCAGATCAAACACATAAATCTAAATTTGGAACCTTACCTTGGGTGTTTTGTCTCCGAGAACTAAGAAGATTGGGAATCTTACTTTCGGCTGAATTTACTATAAAAATTGTTATCAGAAGTCTACTGGCAAATCACCGTTCTTTGGTGCATACGGTATTCATCCACAATTCGGTACGTTTAGTGATAGAGGGAATTCGGGAGTTCCTGAGGAGGAGTGTTTTGCCTCATCACTCTCTCCTGTATGGCAAGGGGTTCAGAGTAATTTGAAGCTGATAGGAGACAGATACAAACATATGGCTGACAAGAAACATTTGCCAGGTCTGGACCTAAGTGTCAATGACTAAAGGCCGCTTTACACGCTGCGATATCGGTACCGTTTTTATGTCAGTTTTGCTGCTGGCAACTTCTCCAGCGGTCTCTAGCTGAGTGCTTCAGCTGTAGTAGCTTTGTAATCACGCTCTTCAGATTTAAATAGAAGTGTTACCCAGCAATTCCTGCTGAAGATATAAACTCATTTGTAAAGTAAGGGTGCGCTATCCCCACCTCAGTGGAAGAGTAGGCCTCATGGCAGCTCGAGTCGGGGTTATCGGGAAGGGGGGGGTAGTCATTCCCACTAAGTTGTTTACCATAATGGAGCGTAAGTTGTTGGATAAACAGAGAGTCTCTGGTTGTTGGTTCTTCCAGGAGTTTTTTTTCTTCTACCCAGTGCATGCATAAAAATGCATGGGTGGTCACTAAGAAGTGTGTGTCTGGGGCTCTAGACTCAAAGTTTGTCAGACCCTTTAGGGTGACTAACATTCTTAATCCTATGGCTATGCGGCTGGAGCTACCCCCAACACTTAACACCCATGACACAGTCCACAGGTACTTGCTCTGGAAATGTGATGTTGCCTCCTACTGGTAACTGGAGGGACCTGTTCATATTTGAGGTGGATAATATTGCCAGTTTTTGACAGTCCCGAGGCCTCTTGTTAAAGGGAGTAATGTCACAGTCGTCTTTGTTTTTGTAGACTAGTAACAGCTTTTGGACTGCAGCCTCTCATCTCCATCTGGCTATTTACATTTAAATATGGTTTTGTTTCCTTTAGTACCTAAACAGTTAATGTTGGTTTTGCTGTGGCCAGCTTCTCCAGCTGTCCCTAGCTGAGTGCTTCTGCTTCAGTAGCTTTGTAGTCATGCCCTTCAGGTTTAAACAGAGGTGTTACCTAGCAATCCCTGCTGAAGGTACAAACTAATTTGTATACTGGTCCCCTTGGTGGAAGGAGCTGTGTTGAAGCATTCCAAGAAGGCAACCTTTATCCTTTTGTGTTACAGTTTTTTCCCTGTTTGTCTCCCCTACACTCTTGTCTTATTAGTGCAGAGGTGGGTCTAGTGTACCTCACCGGCCTCTCACTAGTCAGGGCATCCATACGGTTTCCTAGGGTCTCGGGATGCTGCTCTGCAACAGTTGTGGAGACTGTATAGGGACTGCCTAGGAGAGTAGGGACAACTACAGGTGAGGATAGGAGGTATCCATCTACTCTCCCACTAGCACCAGGGTCCACCCTTATTAAAGTGTCCCCAGTGTTTTCACTCATTTGTAGTGTTGTTTGGTGTTTTTTCATTGTATGTCAGACTCCTTTTGGTCTGAATGCATTCGCCATGCTTGAAAGCGTGACAAGGGGTTACAGTCCAGAGGAAAGGATGTGGGACTCAGAATTGGATGTGAACTCCACAAAGTTGGTTCCTTCATTTCATGCTTCCCATCCAGATAAGCCTGGTCCTGAATGTTCAGAGACCACTGATAGAAGGGGGTATACTGTCACGGGTGTGTCACAGTTGACAGACAGTCCTGAGGTGTTTGGCTGTAGACGACCTCAGCGTTTGACTTCACAAACTGCTCCCTGACATTCTATTCTTCCTGCTGTGGTGTAAATAGTATCCTATGCATCTTCTCTGCTTTAGGTTAATACCTTTCCTTTTAGGACCCTGTGGATATCCTCACCTTTCAGCTGTTAATCGTAATAACTACCCCTTGTGTCCTTAAATGCCCACATTTCTCCTTGGTGTTTGCAGTCATAGAATTCTATTCCTATACAGGCCTTTAATGCAAGTGGTTGGCTTGTATTCATCTGAAAAAACATTGTTGTGTGTTGCTGTTCCTTTCCTGAAACTTCTTAGAGATAAGTTGGTCATTCACTTCCTCCTGTTTGTACTTGCTGTGTCTTCTTTAGAGTTTAGTGGGGTTGATTAAGTGCTCATCCCATCCGTTGCTTATCTAGGGCCCAGTTCAGCGTTAGCCAGGGCCAGGTATCCCGCTCAGTGAATAGGTGCGGGACCTATCAAGGGTGGTCAGGGGTGCCAGGGGCCAGCAGAAGGTTGGCTCAAAGGTCACCATCTCCCCCTTCCTAGAAACAGGATTTCCCTCTTCCATTCCCTCATTTTTGCTGCTCGCTTGGTAACTCCCCATACCTAGCGTGACACGGGCGATTTTCTGTCTATTCATTTTGTTCCCTTCTTCCTATAACTTTTTTAATTTTCCGTCCACATAGCCATGAGGGCTTGATTTTTGAGGGCCAAGTTGTACTTTTGAATGAAAGCATTCATTCTACCACATAGTATAGTGAAAAATGGGAAGTAAATTTCAAATGTGATGAAATTGCAAAAAAGGGCAATTCAACAATGTTTTTTTTAATTTTTATTTACCATGCTAACTATATGGTAAATCTGACCTCACAGGATAATTATTGAGGTCAGTACGAGTATGCAGATACCTAAAATGCAGAGCGTTTTTTTTTAATTAAGTGGTGGAAAAGTCTTAAATTAGTAAAAAAAAACAAAAAAAAACATTTGTCATATTCTGAGATCTGTAACGTTTATGTTCATTGGAATATGGGGCTATGTTAGGGCTTATTTTTTTGTGCCCTTAGCTGCCATTCTTACTTATACTCTTTCGGGGCAGATAGGATGTTTTTATCACCTTTTGTTGCCTTTTATTATAATAATAATCTTTATTTCTATAGCGCCAACATATTCCGCAGCGCTTTACAATTCAGAAGGATCATATACAAACAAGTAACAGTTATCAAAAATACAATATTTAAAAGGAAAAAAAGACAACCCTGCTCGTGAGAGCTTACAATCTACAGTGAGATGGGGGGGCAAGGTACAAGTGCTTATTTACAATGACAATCCAGCCATCTCAAGAAAATGGGGTATAGATAATGGCTTCGTGGATCAGTTGGCCAGGACCTTGAGATGCATTTGGGTGCCATAGAGTTTGACGTGGGGTACTTATCTGAGAAGTTGTGGAGGGATTAGGTGAAATTAGTTTGGCTAGGGATTGTGATAGGTCGCCCTAAAAAGATGCGTTTTTAGGGTGCGTCTGAAGCTAAGTTGTGATTTGTCCTAACTTCTTGGGGTAGAGCATTCCAGAGGTTTGGTGCAGCTCGCAATGTTGCGATTGCCAAAAAAAACATAATTCAGGTGTTTTGATTTTATTTCTCATTATGCCGTTTACCAATCAGATTAATTTCCATTATGTTTTGATAGATCTGACTTTTACAAACGCAGTGATATAAAATATGTACTGTGGACTTTTTTTAATTTTAATGCTACTATCAGTATTACGCTGCTGTGGATCCTGGGGGATCCCAAAGGAGTGGGGGTCCTGCGCAATTATCCAGGTGCTCCCCCTCCCCATAACGGAGACCCTGAGCCTTGGTTCTAATTCCAGTAATCCAACTCCATTGTATATCAACTGGATAAGTTCTTGTTCACACAGTTCTTATGCAATTTAAAATGCGTTGAAGTTGGAATACTTGAATGAGAACCATTTGGCAATATATTTCACTGCTCTACATCAATTTTGCTGACTACAAGGCAACATACAGTTAGGTCCAGAATTATTTGGACAGTGACACAAGTTTTGTTATTTTAGCTGTTTACAAAAACATGTTCAGAAATACAACTATATATATAATATGGGCTGAAAGTGCACACTCCCAGCTGCAATATGAGAGTTTTCACATCCAAATCGGAGAAAGGGTTTAGGAATCATAGCTCTGTAATGCATAGCCTCCTCTTTTTCAAGGGACCAAAAGTAATTGGACAAGGGACTCTAAGGGCTGCAATTAACTCTGAAGGCGTCTCCCTCGTTAACCTGTAATCAATGAAGTAGTTAAAAGGTCTGGGGTTGATTACAGGTGTGTGGTTTTGCATTTGGAAGCTGTTGCTGTGACCAGACAACATGCGGTCTAAGGAACTCTCAATTGAGGTGAAGCAGAACATCCTGAGGCTGAAAAAAAAGAAAAAATCCATCAGAGAGATAGCAGACATGCTTGGAGTAGCACAATCAACAGTCGGGTACATTCTAACAAAAAAGGAATTGACTGGTGAGCTTGGGAACTCAAAAAGGCCTGGGCGTCCACGGATGACAACAGTGGTGGATGATCGCCGCATACTTTCTTTGGTGAAGAAGAACCCGTTCACAACATCAACTGAAGTCCAGAACACTCTCAGTGAAGTAGGTGTATCTGTCTCTAAGTCAACAGTAAAGAGAAGACTCCATGAAAGTAAATACAAAGGGTTCACATCTAGATGCAAACCATTCATCAATTCCAAAAATAGACAGGCAACAGTTAAATTTGCTGAAAAACACCTCATGAAGCCAGCTCAGTTCTGGAAAAGTATTCTATGGACAGATGAGACCAAGATCAACCTGTACCAGAATGATGGGAAGAAAAAAAAGTTTGGAGAAGAAAGGGAACGGCACATGATCCAAGGCACACCACATCCTCTGTAAAACATGGTGGAGGCAACGTGATGGCATGGGCATGCATGGCTTTCAATGGCACTGGGTCACTTGTGTTTATTGATGACATAACAGCAGACAAGAGTAGCCGGATGAATTCTGAAGTGTACCGGGATATACTTTCAGCCCAGATTCAGCCAAATGCCGCAAAGTTGATTGGACGGCGCTTCATAGTACAGATGGACAATGACCCCAAGCATACAGCCAAAGCTACCCAGGAGTTCATGAGTGCAAAAAAGTGGAACATTCTGCAATGGCCAAGTCAATCACCAGATCTTAACCCAATTGAGCATGCATTTCACTTGCTCAAATCCAGACTTAAGACGGAAAGACCCACAAACAAGCAAGACCTGAAGGCTGCGGCTGTAAAGGTCTGGCAAAGCATTAAGAAGGCGGAAACCCAGCGTTTGGTGATGTCCATGGGTTCCAGACTTAAGGCAGTGATTGCCTCCAAAGGATTCGCAACAAAATATTGAAACTAAAAATTTTTTTTTGGGTTTGGTTTATTTGTCCAATTACTTTTGACCTCCTAAAATGTGGAGTGTTTGTAAAGAAATGTGTACAATTCCTACAATTTCTATCAGATATTTTTGTTCAAACCTTCAAATTAAACGTTACAATCTGCACTTGAATTCTGTTGTAGAGGTTTCATTTCAAATCCAATGTGGTGGCATGCAGAGCCCAACTCGCGAAAATTGTGTCACTGTCCAAATATTTCTGGACCTAACTGTATGATTCTTATGAATTTTGGTGTGCTGAATCCAGAAATCTCATCACTTTCCTCCAGTCACATCAAGTTTTTGTGCAAAATGCTGTTTACTAAGGAACTCTTTTAGAAATAACGTAACATTATATACACTTTTTATCATATTTTTTAGTTATGCTGAATACTCAAAAAGAAATGCTGAATATGCAATTGGTATAACTAATTGGAAGACGGCTTAGTAGGCAATTAAAATCTGCTGATGTTGGAATTTTATGACTATACTGGTATAAACAGCGTGAAAATCAACAGCAGCAGACATTCAAAAGGCTTACAAGTCGTAGCAAATCTAACTTCATTAAAAAAAAGTTAATGCATTCAATATGTCATCCAACAATTGAACAGTCCTTGGACGGTAAAGGAATGATCATTATATATTCTGTTACATTTCTGGTCATTTTATACCACCCAAAAAAAGGAGCAAACATGAGTATCAAATTGCATTTCCTTCATAGCCACCCAAACTACTTCACCTCCAATCTTGGAGCGATGGCTAGAGAACATGTCATCATGACATCGGGACCATGGAACATAGATATCAAGGCAGATGGAACACAAACTTGATTGCCGACTACTGCTGCTGGTGTTTATAGTGTGACAACCCTGATCATAACTATTCCAGAGTATCCAAAAAGAGAACATTTTTACCTAACAATTTAAATTTACACAACTTTTGCTCTCTTGGTTAGATGATATACTTGTTTTTTGCAGGAAACAAATACACCATGTGCAGAATTATTAGGCAAGTTGTATTTTAGAGGATTTTTTTTATTAGTGATCAACAACTATGTTCTCAATCAAACCAAAAGACTCATAAATATCAAAGATTAATATTTTTGGAAGTTGAAGTGGGTTTTTTTTTGGATTTGGCTATCTTAGGAGGATATCTGTTTGTGCAGGTAACTATTACTGTGCAGAATTAATAGGCAACTTAATAAAAACCAAATATATTTCCATCTCACTTGTTTATTTTCACCAAGTAAACCAATATAACTGCGCAAAATTTAGAAATAAACATATCTTACATGCAAAAACAAAACCCAAAAAATTAGTGACCAATATAGCTACCTTTCTTTATGATGACACTCAACAGCCTACCATCCATAGATTCTGTCAGTTGCTTGATATGTTTACGATCAACATTGCGTGCAACAGCCACCACAGCCTCCCAGATACTGTTCCGAGAGGTGTACTGTTTTCCCTCCCTGTAGATCTCACATTTTATGAGGGACCACAGGTTCTCTATGGGGTTCAGATCAGGTAAACAACGGGGCCATGTCATTCCTTTTTCATCTTTTAGACCTTTACTGGCTAGCTACTGGCAGTAGGTCTGGGAGTTGAGCTCACTCCATCCTCAACCCGATAAGGTCCTACAGGTTCATCTTTGATGATACAAGCCCATACCAGTACCCCAACTCCACCTTGCTGGCGTCTTTGTCGGAGTGGAGCTCTCTGCCCTTTACTGATCCAGCCTCTGGCCCATCCATCTGGCCCATCAAGAGTCACTCTCATTTCATCAGTCCATAAAACCTTTGAAAAATCAGTCTTAATATATTTCTTGGCCCAGTCTTGACATTTTATCTTATGTTTCTTGTTCAAAAGTGGTCGTTTTTCAGCCTTCCTTACCTTGGCCATGTCCCTGAGTATGGCACACCTTGTGCTTTTTGATACTCCAGTAACATTGCAGCTCTGAAATATGGCCAAACTGGTGGCAAATGGCATCTTGGCAGCTTCACGCTTGATTTTCCTCAATTCATGGGCAGTTATTTGGCGCCTTTTTTGCCCAACACGGTTCTTGTGACCCTGTTGGATATTTGCCATGAAACGATTGATTGTTCGGTGATCACACTACAAAAGTTTGGCAATTTTAAGACTGCTGCATCCCTCTGCAAGACATCTCACAATTTTGGACTTTTCAGAGCCCGTCAAATCTTTCTTCTGACCCATTTTGCCAAAGGAAAGGAAGTTGCCTAGTAATTAAGCACACCTTATATAGGGTGTTGATGTCATTACACAACACCCATCCTCATTACAGAGATGCACATCACCTGATTTACTTAATTGGTAGTTGGCTCTCAAGCCTATGCAGCTTGGAGTAGGACAACATGTATAAAAAGTATCATGTGATCAAAATACTCATTTACCTAATAATTTTGCACACAGTGTAGTGTGTATTATGAGCTATTGCTTCTTTAGAATTTCTTTTTCCCCCTGATATTCTAAATTCAAACCTTTAATCAAACATTTCTCATTCGTGAACAAAATTTGTCATATTGCATATTTTTTACTTCATATCTGGAATCAACACCTTATATTTGGGTAAAATCAGCAAAAATACTTGTCAGAGGAATTTTTATTTTCATAAATGCTCACCAGTTGTTTAAATAATTGATGAGTCTTCTTGGTCCACTTTGACTTTTTTGTAATCGTGGTAATACCATAACATTTTAGTAAAAAAAATATAACTTTGCCAAGACTATGACATTCACTGAAAAACAAAATTTCACATCTATGTGTCACCTGGAGTTTTACACAAACTTTGCCAACTGTCATGGCAGCATTTGTTCAGATTGCAGATTCTAAAGGGGGCTTTACACGCTGAGACATCGCTAGTGATGTCGCTAGCATTCGCACCCGCCCCCGTTGTTTGTGCGTCACGGGCAAATCGCTGCCCGTGGCGGACAAAATCGCTAGTACCGGTCACACATACTTACCTTCCTAACGACGTTGCTGTCGCCGGTGAACAGCCTCTTTTCTAAGGGGGCGGTTCGTGCGGCGCCACAGCAACGTCACACGGCAGGCATCCAATAGAAACGGAGGGGCGGAGAGCAGCCGCATGAAAGTCACTTTCACCTTGTTGCCGGAGGACTCAGGTACGGTGTTGTTCGTCGTTCCTGGGGTGTCACACGTAGCGATGTATGCTGCCTCAGGAACGACAAACAACCTGCATCCTAAATCAGCAACGATATTTGGGAAATGGACGACGTGTCAACAATCAACGATTTGGTGAGTATTTTGCATCGTTAGCGGTCTATTGTATGTGTCAAACGCAACGACGTTGCTAACGAGGCCGGATGTGCGTCACGAATTCCATTACCCCAACGACATCTCGTTAGCGATGTCGTTGCGTGTAAATCAGCCTTTACACTCCACCTGATGGCTTCTCTGGTGTCTGGAATCAACCCAGGCAATCTTGGGTGTCATCTTGAGGTTTGCTGATTCATAGGCTGGCTAGTAAGACTAGCAAGAGTTAACCTCTGCTAGTATGCTTGTGCCTTTATAACAGGTTATTGGGAGACCTATCACATCTGCTCCCCTCCTATTTTTACTGCTGGAATCCTTCTACCCATGACAGCTAGAGTTTATTCTAGGTTGCTCTGTGAGGTGAGGTGTCTCAGACTCTCTGGGTTAAATTGTGCTTTAGTTATGCCAATTGCCTGGAGTGGTTGAGGAGTTTACCCATGTTGTTTGTACTTCCTTACGGCTCTTGATTTTCCTCCTTAATGTCTCATTGTCTTTACCTTTGTGTGTGCTTGCTGTGTGACAGAGTTTTGGTTTTTCCTTGGCTGCCTTTATCTGTGGGTCTCATAACACTCCTGTCGCGTCCCTACCTCAAGGGAGAGGGAGGGGAAATCAGATCAGGACTGATCAAGAGCAGGGCAGGGAAGGAGTCTCAGGAATCTCCACCATCAGGAGTATCTCTGAGGTTAGGGATAGCATAGGGTCCCCTAGCTTGAGGGACAGCTTAGGAGCCCCTTTCCCCACTATCCCAAAATAATTGTGACACTATGAAATTACAATAGGCCATATAATGCAAATTTAAGTTGGAAAATCAGAAAATGTAACAAATGTTGCACATGGGTACATGCTGTTTGAATTTCTGGCACCATTAGACACTTTTGTTTAACTTTACCTATTGGATATCTTACATAACACCACTTTTTTGGCGCACGATGCCGAATATTAAGCCATACTATCGTCTCATAAGTCATGTCCCCTGCCAAAACTCATAACAAATAGGTTTAAAACTATAAGCAACAATTTGTGCCATAATCTGCATAAATTTGGCGTCTTTACTACTAAACACATCTGCCTCAATGAGTGTCTTACTTGTGTTCCTTGTACTATTACGACTCAATTTCTACATTCCATTACGTTTTCTAAAAATGAGTTGCCAAAATGAGTCTCAAATGAGAGTTTCAAAATTGTGTTCTGAAAAAATATCAGTCATGATGATTTAATTAAAAGCAGACACATGAGAAAACATAAACCAGAGTAAAAAGTAGAAACACACACATAAACATCCTGTGGGACATATGCACTCTTGTACACATCAATAACCAGAATGAAAAATCTAAAAGGCTGGATTCACACACAGGTTTTGCAGGATTTTTAATTTGCTTTAGTTAATGCTGGCAGGATTCACAGTGCTTTTCGTGGCATTTTGAAATGTCTTTTTAGCATTTTTTTGTGCAGCCAGATGTAAGGCAAGGTTCAAACAGAGGGTTTTTTTCACATGGATTTTAGAGCAGCTTGTACTCAAAAATCAACATAAAAAGCTTCAAATATTTGAAGGAAGTTTTCGAGTCACCCCTCAAATGCTTCAAAACATGATAAAAAACACTAACTGCATTGGACTTTTTATATGTCCAATTCAGTCCAGTTAGAGTTATATGGATTTTTCAGACATAAAAATTCACATGAAAAGTAAACCTGTCATCATTGGCATCTAACTAGATTCTGAGTATTTACCACTTATTGGTAAATATGTCCCCCATCCTGGTAAATATATACCCATTATGGCCCTCTCCTGTCATATATGTCTCCATCCTGGTATATGTCCCCATCATGGCTCCATCCTGGTATATGTACCCATCATGGCCTATCCTGGTGTATGACCCCATCATTGTTATAACTTGGTTATGTTCCCATGATGGCCCCATCCTGGTATATATGTCTCCATCATGGCCTCATCCTGGTATATGTCCCCATCATTGCCCTATCCTGGTATATATATCCTCATCATGGCCACATCCTGGTATATATATCCCCATCATGGCCTCAAGGATATATGTCCACATCCTCACCCCATCTTGGTATATGACCCCATCATAGCCCCATCCTGGAATATATGACCTCATCATAACCCCATCCTGGTATATGTTTCCATCCTGGTATATGTCCCCATCATGGCCCCATACTGGCATATGTCCCCCTCCTGGCTGCATTCTGGTACAAATCATCCCTCATCAGGCCACACACAGTAAAAAAAATGATTATACTCACAGTCTGTCCGCTTCCCCGGTGTCCACCTCCGATGCTGTCATGCTGACAAATGTCCTCAGAATGTAATCGATGCAGCGCATGACATCATTATCATGCCCGCCCACTTCCACAGCCGTCAGCTACTGGCATATTCAATGCTCCCCACACCTGGGATTATGGGCATGTGGAGCAGTGAATAATCGTTCTCTTTAATGGCGGCCCCCATGAAAGCCCAGCCACTGCATGAAGATGGCTGCTGGGTGGTCACATGTGCTGCTGTGTCGCCCGGGGATAAGGGGTACTCAGATCCGGGCCACGGGGTAACGTCTGTGGATATCACGGTGGCGTGACCCGGTCTGTGATCCCAGCCTCCACAGTGAGAAGGGGATTAGGTAAGGGAGATTGTCCGTGACGCCACCCGTGCTGTGCGGTGAGTTAACGGAGCACCGCCGCTGCTAGTAAATGGATCCCGGGGATGGTGGTGGGCAGCAAGGTGGTGATTTCCCTCCACGGGTAGGGTGTTGGTGTCCCAGGACCCCGGTGAGGTGGTGCAGGGAGGAGATGGAGACCGTCTGAGAGCTGTGCACCCGGTTGGACCGGGGGATGTTGTTACTCACAGTTCGCTTTTCAAGGAAATTCACACAGAGTCAGGAATTAACCAGAAATTGCCGGTGTCTGCAGCCTTCGGTGCGGAGGGTGTTTGGGATCCCACACACAGTACAGCAGGATCCTGGTCTTGTTTTGCAGCCAGACGCTTCTTTCTCCTTCCTCAGTCGGAAACGGGGAGCCCACTCCCCCTGCAGTGATCCGGGTCACCCCTGGATGCCGGCGGGCCACTACCCTGCCCCGGCCACCTCGGGCTCCTTCCTCACACTTTCCTTCCTTATAGCAGCCAGGAGCTATCTCTCCTGGTCTGCTCTCTCCACACTCCAAACTCACTCTGCTCCAGCCCCTCCCCTCCTGCTCTGTTTAGCTCTTACACTGGGGGGGGGGGGAGTGTCTGTCCTGCTGCACTGGTGTGGGATCAGGTTACCAAGGAGGAGAATGGCCTGCACTTTGCTGGATGTCTGCAGGCTCGGTGACACCCTGGTTTTGCCAGGGCGTCACACTGCTATTAAAGAGCATGCATATTCACTGCTCCCCATGTCCTCTATCCAGCCCACCTCCCAGCACTGGCTTCAGTGCAAACAAGTGAGTTGGATTATGGGCATGGGGAGCAGTGAATATTCATATCCTTAATTGGTGGCCAGCACATTGCAGTGCAGGGACCTGATGGGTGTCTATGCTGCAAAGCATTTCAGCTGGATGTGCACCGTTGGACGCGCATCCAGCTTAAACAGGCGCTGGAGTCGGCAGGCCCACTGTACCCTAAGGGCCCAGTCGAGATCCCTTAGACTGCGATCGTTACGCCACTGTCTGTCATCATGAAAATGCAGTGCAATCAGCATGCACCATGTTATAGAGCAAGAGGAGCATCTGCAAGGATGTTCTCCCCGTGTTTGTGTGGGTTTCCTCTGGATTCTCTGGTTTCCTCCCACACTCCAAAGAAATACAGATAGGGAATTTAGATTTTGTGAGCCCCAATGGGGACATTGTTCCTGATTTATGTAAAGCGCTGCGGAATATGTTAGCACTATATAAAAATAAAGATTTATTTTTTATTTATTTATCAGTAGTAACTGCTATCTGCAATCTCAGTAATGTAACAATTGTCTTCACTGAATACAAATAAAAAAAGAAGGTAATTTTTCTGATATGATCTATTAGAAATGTTCATATTATCATGTGTACTATTGATTTATTACAAAAATATTAAAACAACGGCTAGTGTTTAATCAATCCAGCACATTTCTAAAATAGAGTATGCATCTGTGTACCTCACTTCAAAACTCAAGGGGGTTTTACACGCTACGATATCGTTAATGTTTTGTCGTCGGGGTCAAGTTGTTAGTGACGCACATCCGGCGTCATTAACGATATCGCAGCGTGTGACACTGACCAGCGACCTTAAGTGACCTCAATAATGGTGAAAATCCTTCACCATGGAGAGGTCGTCCCAAACTCAAAAATCGGTAAGGGTTGTTTATCCAGGTGGTTCATCGCTCATGCGGCAGCACACATCGCTGTGTGTGACACCGCAAGAGCGAGGAACGTCTCCTTACCTGCTGCCGGCCACAATGCGGAAGGAAGGAGGTGGGCGGGATGTTACGTCCTGCTCATCTCCGCCCCTCCGCTTTGATTGGCCGGCCGCTTCACTCCAGATATGGATCGGAGTAAAGGGGGCTTTACACGGTAGCGATATTGCTAGCAATTTGTAGCGATAGCGAGCGTGTAAGTACCCGCCCCCATCGCGCATGCGATTGTTTGTGATCGCTGCCGTAGCGAACATTATCGCTACGGCAGCGTCACACATACTTACCTGGTCGGAGGCGTCGCTGTGACTGCCAAACAATCCCTCCTTCAAGGGGGAGGGACGTTCGGCATCACAGCGACGTCACCGCAACGTCACTAAGCGGCCGGCCAATCAAAGCGGAGGGGCGGAGATGAGCAGGACGTAACATCCCGCCCACCTCCTTCCTTCCGCATTGTGACCGGCGGCAGGTAAGGAGACGTTCCTCGCTCCTGCGGTGTCACACATAGCGATGTGTGCTGCCGCATGAGCGATGAACCACCTGGATAAACAACCCTTACCGATTTTTGAGTTTGGGACGACCTCTCAATGGTGAACGATTTTCACCATTTTTGAGGTCGCTTAAGGTCACTGGTCAGTGTCACACGCTGCGATATCGTTAATGACGCCGGATGTGCGTCACTAACAACTTGACCCCGACGACAAAACATTAACGATATCGTAGCGTGTAAAGCCCCCTTAAGATTTGAGGTATAAGGTACCCCACATCTCATCATGAATAAGACGAGCTGTGGCGTCACACACCTATCTGGCCAAAGCTCAATGCCTTTTAGCGGAGATGGGTGAAACTGGCGTGAAAATGTCAAACAGAATCTTGGGGGCCTATGTTCATATAAACATCTACAGAATTGTTTGATTTTCATCCGTATTAAACAGATGACTCTCCCTCTGTATTGTCATCTGTATGGCATTCATTTTTATACATCAGCAATTAATTAAACTTAGAAGACCAAATACAGTTTTTAATGTTAAGAAATTCAGTGTATCCGTAAAAATTGGATGCTATATGATTTTTTTGTGCACCCATAGACTTGAATATGTGAGTATCATCCAAAATATGGAAGAAACTAGTGCACCAAACACTGACCTGCAAAGTCATCCATAAACTGTCGCCTCCATATATCTCTATACTAATCTCCTGATATCTACCATATCCCAAAACCTGTTTCTCGCCTCCACACTTATTTGTTCCTCACTAGTGATGGGCTTTAATCAGGTTTAAAAAAAAAACCAAAAAAAAAAAACAAAAACAGGTTCGAGACCTGAATTGATCTTGGATATCTGGCTGGATGCCGGTCCCCATACACATAAGTCTATGGGGACCAGAATTCAGAGCTTTAAAAAGTTGGTAGAAGGAAAAGAGGGATTAGAGCAAGCGCGTTATACTTAGCGAGTCTCCCACGCAGCTCTAAAGGGTGCTTTACACGCTGCGATATCGGTAACGATATATCGTCGGGGTCACGTCGGTAGTGACGCACATCCGGCGCCGTTACCGACATCGCAGCGTGTAACACAAATGAGCGATGATCAACAAGCACAAAAACGTGAAAAATCATTGCTCGTTGACACATCGCTCATTTCCTTAATATCGCTGCAGCGACAGGTACGATGTTGTTTGTCGTTCCTGCGGCATCACACATCGCTGTGTGTGACGCCGCTGGAACGACAAACATCTCCTTACCTGCGTCCACAGGAAAAGGAGGAAGGAAGGAGGTGGGCGACATGTTCCGGCCGCTCATCTCCTCCCCTCCTTTTCTATTGGGCGGCGGTTCAGTGACGCTGCTGTGACGTCGCTGAACGAACCACCCCCTTAGAAAGGAGGTTGTTCGCCGGTCACAGCGACGTCGCAGAGCAGGTAATTATCGCACAGCGATAATGTTCGCTACGGCAGCGATCACCACATATCGTCCGTACGATGGGGGATGGTGCTATCGCGCTCGGCATCACTAGCATCGGCTAGCGATGTCGCAGCGTGTATAGTACCCTTAACGCTTATTATTCCTCATGCATATGAATTGCTTCCTCCACCCACCAGCAGTCCCCACGTCTGTGATTGGTTGTAGTGACAGCGTGTCTGACTGCTTTCAATTAGAGGCGCTGTGTGTGTGTGTCTCTATTGCTATAAAAATAAATAAATAAATTCTATATTCTAAAAATAATAAAGATGACTCCACAATTTAGTTGGGAAATATATTCCTAATGGAGAGAATATCATGTTTTCTCATGGAATAATTCATAAGGATTTGGAATCATCATTTACCGGTTTCCTATTTTTTTAACCTCTTCAAGACACATGACATAGAGTATGTCATGGATCGTATGAGGTTAATCCCTGCTGGCTTCTGCGGGCAGTCAGCAGCGATCCCTGCATATGTCAGTTGATTTGAACAACTGACATGTCAGGCTATCAAGCACGAGTGGATCCGCTCTCAACTTGCCCCTGTTAACTCCTTGCTTCTCGCTGTCAAAATCACAGGCGATCAAAACGTAGCATCTGCACAAAAAATGGTACCGTTAAAAAAGTTAACTTGAGAAGCAAAAAAGCTGCCACTGAGCCATAGATCCCGAAAAATGAGAACGCTATGGATTGGGGAAAATGGCACAAATAGTGCGTTTTTGTTTTGGACAAACTTGTGATTTTTTTAACTCCTTAGATAAAAGTAAACCTATACATGTTTGGTTTCTACAAACTCGTACCGACCTGAGGCATCACACCAACATGTCAGTTTTCCATATAGTGAACACTGTGAATAAAATATTCTAAAACTATCAGGCAGTCGCACTTTTTTTGTAATTTTTCACGCTTGGAATTTTTTGCCGTATACCATTACACTAAATGGTAAAACTAATGGTTTCATTCAAAAGTACAACTTGTCCCACAAAAAGTAAGCCCTAATATGGCACATTTTTGCACATATTAAGTAAATCAGGTTACTTGAGTTTTTTTTCATTGTGTTTTTGAATCTGTTTTTATCTTCTTGGTGTGTCATGTTTTAAATAAAGCTGCTTTGTTTTTGACAATTCCTGGTATTTGGTTGTGACAAAACTTCATGTACAGATTACATGCATTTTTTTATGCATTGAAATGCACTATGACACGTGCATTTTTTACCTTAGGGTTTTTCCACAGATAATGTAATTCTATGGGAAAAAATCTGCACGAGGTATATTTTCATGATCAGCCATGTCCCTGCCTTTGATGCGGGCCCACATGCTTAGCTCACAACTTTCCCCGCAGTTGACGGCTGATTTAATCAGCCATCAAGTGCCTCTAAAAGCTGTGGGTGGATCTGAAATCCACCCTACTGTTAATCAACTAAATGCCGCTGTTGATCACTGACAGCGGCATTTAACATGCGCAGAAAGGAAGCGCATCATTGATCCAGCCCATTTGTGCGCCTGTCACGTTATTATGGGGCGCTGATGTGTTGCCATGACAGCTGGGTGTCTGCTGAAGACCCCCCATGTCTATCAACATTCTTGTGAATACCGGCTTTTGTATTGAGTGCATTTACTCTACAGACTTTTCAGTAGGTCAACATTTCTGAGTTTAAAATAATTTTTTTCAGTTGGTCTCATATAATATTTTAATTTTCTGAGATAACTATTGGGTATTCAAATAGATCACTCTGTTTGTAATGACTCTATGTTTGTTTCCCTTTTTGTACTGAATTACTGAAATTAATTAACTTTTTGATGATATTCTAATTTATTGAGATGCACCTGTATGAGAGTTTTGCTATACGTATCAGGTGGTATCAACTCCTTATATTACCCCATTTGCCCACGCACCAGGCCAACGGGATCAGCAGGTGTGAAGCGCCAAGATTGGCACATCTAATGGATCCACCACTTCTGGGGCGGCTGCGGCCTGCTATTTTTAGGCTGGGAAGGGCCAATAACCATGGACCTTCCCACCCTGATAATACCAGCTCCCAGCTGTCAGCTTCACCTTTTCTGGTAATCGAACTTGGGGGGACCCCACGTTTTCTTTTATAATTATTTATTTCTAAATAATTATAAAAAATAGTCTGTGTTGCCCTCCAAATTGGATCACCATGCAAGGTGATGCTGACAGGTGCGGTCGGCAGGCTGCAGCCGTCTGCTTTACCCTAGCTGGCTATCAAAAATGGGGGGGATCTCACGTCTTTTTTTTTAATTATTTATTTATTTTTGGCTAAATACAAGGCTAAACACGCTTTAGTGCCGAATGAAAGTCACTAAAGGGTGTTAGCTCAGAATATGCAGGAGGGTAAAACATTATATATGTGTTTTACATCTGTCTATCTATTCTAGCTTTTTAGGCTGCGTGCCCACGATTAGAGTTTGCAGCGTTTTGGACGCAGTGTTTTCACTGAATCCAAAACGCTGCATTGTACAGTACAAGCACAGTGGAAGGTTTTTTAGAAATCTCGTGCCCACTGTGCTTCTTTTCTCCACAGCATAAACTGACATCCGGCGTTGCAGAACGTCAATTTATGCTGCTGAGTTCTCCACGAGGAGAATAGAGCTAAAGTCAGCAGGGCCCAAACACAGATTGTGGTCACAGGCAGCTGCGTTCTTCCGTGGCAACACTCACATCTCCACAGACTCAGTGTCACCGGATCGTGGGCACATAGCCTAAAAGGTTCAAAATGCTCACTATACCCCTGAATAAAATCATTGAGCGGTCTAGTTTCCAAAATGGGGTCACTTGTGGGGGTTTCTGCTGTACAGATACCTTTAGGGGCCCTGCAAAGCGAGGTGCTGAACTGAAGTAAAGTGCTGAATTTAAGATAAGTGCATAGTTTCAACCAATTACATAGTGGTGATAACTGTAATTGTTGAATTTCATTAGGGAATTGTGTGTCTGTTTGTGATTCTGTGAAAAGGGAAAAAAAAAAAAAGTTAGTCTTGTGATTTAATTAGTAGGATTAGTCACACCTGTTTCTAGAAGCTTCCAGCAGCTTCTGATAGTCATTGTACATCTATATAAACCAGCCACTACTAGCGAGGTGCTGAGCGAGCCAGGTGCTGAACTGAAGTAAAGTGCTGAATTTAAGATAAGTGCATAGTTTCAACACAATTACATAGTGGTGATAACTGTAATTGTTGAATTTCATTAGGGAATTGTGTGTCTGTTTGTGATTCTGTGAAAAGGGAAAAAAAAAGTTAGTCTTGTGATTTAATTAGTAGGATTAGTCACACCTGTTTCTAGAAGCTTCCAGCAGCTTCTGATAGTCATTGTACATCTATATAAACCAGCCAGTACTAGCGAGGTGCTGAGCGAGCGAGGTGCTGAACTGAAGTAAAGTGCTGAATTTAAGATAAGTGCATAGTTTCAACACAATTACATAGTGGTGATAACTGTAATTGTTGAATTTCATTAGGGAATTGTTTGTCTGTTTGTGATTCTGTGAAAAGGGAAAAAAAAAAAAAAAAGTTAGTCTTGTGATTTATTAGTAGGATTAGTCACACCTGTTTCTAGAAGCTTCCAGCAGCTTCTGATAGTCATTGTACATCTATATAAACCAGCCAGTACTAGCGAGGTGCTGAACTGAAGTAAAGTGCTGAATTTAAGATAAGTGCATAGTTTCAACACAATTACATAGTGGTGATAACTGTAATTGTTGAATTTCATTAGGGAATTGTGTGTCTGTTTGTGATTCTGTGAAAAGGGAAAAAAAAAAAAAAGTTAGTCTTGTGATTTAATTAGTAGGATTAGTCACACCTGTTTCTAGAAGCTTCCAGCAGCTTCTGATAGTCATTGTACATCTATATAAACCAGCCAGTACTAGCGAGGTGCTGAGCGAGCGAGGTGCTGAACTGAAGTAAAGTGCTGAATTTAAGATAAGTGCATAGTTTCAACACAATTACATAGTGGTGATAACTGTAATTGTTGAATTTCATTAGGGAATTGTGTGTCTGTTTGTGATTCTGTGAAAAGGGAAAAAAAAAAAAAAAGTTAGTCTTGTGATTTAAATAGTAGGATTAGTCACACCTGTTTCTAGAAGCTTCCAACAGCTTCTGATAGTCATTGTACATCTATATAAACCAGCCAGTACTAGCGAGGTGCTGAGCGAGCCAGGTGCTGAACTGAAGTAAAGTGCTGAATTTAAGATAAGTGCATAGTTTCAACACAATTACATAGTGGTGATAACTGTAATTGTTGAATTTCATTAGGGAATTGTGTGTCTGTTTGTGATTCTGTGAAAAGGGAAAAAAAAAGTTAGTCTTGTGATTTAATTAGTAGGATTAGTCACACCTGTTTCTAGAAGCTTCCAGCAGCTTCTGATAGTCATTGTACATCTATATAAACCAGCCAGTACTAGCGAGGTGCTGAGCGAGCGAGGTGCTGAACTGAAGTAAAGTGCTGAATTTAAGATAAGTGCATAGTTTCAACACAATTACATAGTGGTGATAACTGTAATTGTTGAATTTCATTAGGGAATTGTGTGTCTGTTTGTGATTCTGTGAAAAGGGAATAAAAAAAAAAAAAAGTTAGTCTTGTGATTTAATTAGTAGGATTAGTCACACCTGTTTCTAGAAGCTTCCAGCAGCTTCTGATAGTCATTGTACATCTATATAAACCAGCCAGTACTAGCGAGGTGCTGAGCGAGCGAGGTGCTGAACTGAAGTAAAGTGCTGAATTTAAGATAAGTGCATAGTTTCAACACAATTACATAGTGGTGAGAACTGTAATTGTTGAATTTCATTAGGGAATTGTGTGTCTGTTTGTGATTCTGTGAAAAGGGAAGAAAAAAAAAAAAAGTTAGTCTTGTGATTTAATTAGTAGGATTAGTCACACCTGTTTCTAGAAGCTTCCAGCAGCTTCTGATAGTCATTGTACATCTATATAAACCAGCCAGTACTAGCGAGGTGCTGAGCGAGCCAGGTGCTGAACTGAAGTAAAGTGCTGAATTTAAGATAAGTGCATAGTTTCAACACAATTACATAGTTTGACACAAGAACATAGTTTGAATTTATCCTTATACGTTTCCCATTGGGTTTCTTTAGTTTTTTTCTCTTTGTTTTTCTACTTTACTGTTGATCCCCATTTGATAGGTGCTCCATGGACAATGCTACCAGGTGTGTATCTTGTCAGATGTATGCATGCCTTGAGCAGCCGCTCGAGGGTGACTATGTCTGCACTAGATGCGAGCATGTTGCGTATTTGGAAGCCAAGGTAACTGATCTAAATAAGCAGCTTGCAACACTCAGGGGCATTGCAAACCTGGAGAGGAGTTTAGAGCTCACTGAGCTTTCTCTGGCTGGGGCCAGTGATATGGAGGAGGGTGGAAGTGGGGAAGATCAGGACCCAGAGGTAGGTAGCTGGGTAACAGTTAGAAGAAGAGGTAGGGGAAAAAGTGTCAGGGAGCCTAGTCCTGACCTGGCACAACCTAGTAAATATGCCTGTTTGGCTGATATTAGGAATGAAGGGCCTGGACTAGGGTCACTACAGAAGGATGTTGCTCCTAGCAACCAGGAAAACAACTGCTGTAGGAAGGAGGGAAATAGGAGTGCAGCAAAGCCCAGACAGATGTTGGTGGTAGGGGACTCTATAATTAGGCGGACAGACAGGGTCATCTGTCGCCGAGACCGTGAATGCCGAACAGTGTGTTGTCTGCCGGGTGCTCGGGTTCGGCATATTGTGGATCGGATAGACAGATTGCTGGGTGGGGCTGGGGAAAACCCAGCGGTCATGGTGCACATTGGTACTAATGACAAAGTTAGAGGCAGGTGGAAGGTCCTTAAAAATGATTACAGGGAACTAGGAGAGAAGCTGAAGTCCAGGACCTCCAAGGTGGTGTTTTCAGAAATACTACCGGTGCCACGAGCGTCACTAGAAAGACAGCGGGAGCTTAGGGAGATAAAATATGTGGCTTAGAAATTGGTGCAGGAAGGAAGGGTTCGGGTTCATGGAGAACTGGGCCGACTTCTCAGTCGGCTACAGGCTCTACGGTAGGGACGGGCTGCACCTCAATGGGGAAGGTGCAGCTGTGCTGGGGGAGAAAATGGTCAGACGGATGGAGGAGCTTTTAAACTAGGATCGGGGGGGGAGGGAGGGTAGTGGAGCAAATAAGGGGATAGATAGAGCAGATAGAGACAGGGAAACGGTAGGGGTCAATGAAGGATTAGGGGGGGATGGGACATACAAGGAACGTAGGGAGGCTAGGAGTAATAAAGGTGTTAATAGGATTAAATGTCTACTGGCAAATGCAAGAAGTCTTGCAAACAAAATGAATGAATTGGAGACTCTTATGTCAACCATGGATTATGATGTGGTGGGCATTACGGAAACCTGGCTGGATGAAAGCCATGACTGGGTGACAAACATACAGGGTTATAGTACATTTAGGAAGGACAGGAAAGGCCAAAAAGGTGGTGGGTTGTGTATATTTATCAAATCTAACCTAAAACCTGTGTTGTATGATGACATTGAGGGGAACAGCAACAATGTAGAGTCAGTATGGGTAAATGTACATGGGGAGGGGAATAATGGAAAAATGCTAATTGGAGTTTGCTATAAGCCTCCTAACATACCTGAACAAATAGAGGGTGAAATGCTGGAACAAATTGAAAAGGCAGCTAATAATAATAATCGGGTTCTTATTATGGGGGATTTCAACTATCCAGACATACAGTGGGACATAGAATCTTCTGGTTCTGCTAAAAGCTGTAAGTTCTTATCTACCATTCAAGACCACTTCCTCTCTCAGATGGTAGGTGAACCGACCAGGGGAGATAATTTGCTAGATCTGGTCCTGTCAAATAGACCGGATACAATTTCAGATCTACAGGTCCGGGAGCACTTGGGCACCAGCGATCATAATATGGTAAGCTTCGACATAATATTCAATAGAACATTTCAAAGGGGGAATGCTAAAACCTGGAATTTTAGGAAAGCTGATTTCAACAAATTAAGGGAAGAGCTTAAATGTGTAGATTGGGACAGAGTCATGGTAACTGGGGATACTGAACATAAATGGGGTAAGTTTAAGGATATACTACTAGAGTCCTGTAAAAAACGTATACCCTCTGGTAATAAAATGTCCAGGAATAAAAAGAAACCACTATGGATAAATAAGACTGTACAAAGTATAATAAAACAAAAACAAAGGGCGTTTAAAATCTTAAAGGCTGAGAATACAGAAATAGCATTGCAGGAGTATAAAGATATCAATAGACAATGCAAAAAAGAAATCAAACAAGCAAAACTAGCTACTGAAACAAAAATCGCCAATGACATTAAAATAAATCCCAAAATCTTTTATAAATACATTAATGCCAAAAGGAAAACAAAGGATAGTATCGGACCCTTAAAATATAATAACAAGTTAGTTATAGAGGACAAACAAAAGACTGAGATATTAAATAGGCATTTCTCATCTGTATTCACCAAGGAACTGACTGTACCAGGGATCATTCAACAAGTGAAAAATCAAAGTCCACCACCCGATATAATTAATTTAACACAAGATGAAGTACGCCTACGTTTGAGTAAATTAAACATTGACAAATCCCCAGGGCCAGATGGCATTCATCCACGAATATTGAGGGAATTGAGCTCCGTAATCGACAGACCGCTGTATCTCATCTTTTTAGACTCACTTGTAACGGGGTTGGTGCCTCAGGATTGGAGGATTGCTGATGTGGTACCGATATTTAAGAAAGGTAAGAGGGTAGATCCAGGCAACTACCGTCCAGTAAGCCTGACATCAGTAGTATGCAAAGTTTTTGAGGGCATTTTAAGGGATGACATGCAAAAATATATTGCAGAAAATAATATGATAACTGACAAACAGCATGGATTCATGAAAGATAAGTCATGTCTAACCAACCTGTTGGGATTCTATGAGGGGGTAAGTTCAAACATGGATATTGGAAATGCAGCTGATGTGATTTATTTGGACTTTGCAAAGGCATTTGATACTGTACCACATAATAGCCTTATACTAAAGCTCCAGAAGCAAGGACTAGGGGACACAATATGCAACTGGGTAAGGAATTGGCTAAAAGATAGGAAACAAAGAGTAGTCATAAATGGTACATTCTCTAAATGGGCTATAGTCAGCAGTGGGGTGCCGCAGGGATCTGTGCTTGGACCGATTCTTTTTACTCTCTTTATTAATGACCTTGTGGATGGGATTGATAGTACAGTGTCAGTCTTTGCCGATGACACCAAACTATGTAGGATATTAAAAACTGACCTGGATAGTACAATATTACAAAAAGATCTGGATAAGATGTCAGAATGGGCAGATACTTGGCAAATGAGATTTAATGTTGATAAATGTAAAGTAATGCACCTAGGACGGAGTAATCCTATAGCTGCGTATACATTAAATGGAAGTAAACTCGGGACTACAGAACAGGAGAAGGACTTGGGTATTCTCATTACAAATAAGCTGAGCAGCAGCACTCAATGTCAAGCAGCAGCTGCTAAAGCAAACAAGATTTTAGGGTGTATAAAAAGAGAGATTAGATCCCGTGATCCCAACGTATTGTTACCCCTCTATAAATCACTTGTAAGGCCACATCTGGAATACGGGATCCAGTTTTGGGCTCCACATTTTAAAAAGGACATTCAGAAGTTAGAGTCAGTTCAAAGGCGGGCAACTAGACTATTACAAGGAATGGAAGGCCTCCCATATGATGGCAGGTTGAAAAAGTTAGATATGTTTAGCTTAGAAAAAAGACGTCTCAGAGGAGATCTCATTTATATGTATAAATACATGTGTGGTCAATATAAAGGACTGGCACATGACTTATTTCTTCCAAAAACAATACTAAAGACCAGGGGGCACTCACTGCGAGTGGAAGAAAAGCGATTCCGACACCTAAATAGGAAAGGGTTCTTTACAGTTAGAGTGGTCAGACTGTGGAATACACTACCACAAGAGGTTGTAATGGCAGATACTATAACAGCTTTTAAAAAAGGGCTGGATGATTTCCTCAGTACACGAAACATTGTTGGTTATAAATGACTTAGTGACTAAATGTAGAACTGGTGGAGGAAGGTTGAACTAGATGGACCTAGGTCTTTTTTCAACCTAAGTAACTATGTAACTATGTAACTATGTAACATGGTACCCGCAATCTATTTCAGCTCTTCCAAAATTCAAATGTTACTCCTTCCATTCCGAGTCCTCTCATTTGTCCACACAAAGGTTTTGAACACTTGTGGGATATCCCTGCGCTCATAAGAAAGTGGTAACAACCTGTAGTGTCCATTTTTTGGTGTTGCATCTTCAAAAAGTTAGAAAGTTGGTGCATAAGCCACATTTTGAATATGTTGACCTAAGGTTATCAAATTCTGTAAAATACCTGTGGGTTCAAAATTCTCACTATACTCCTGAATAAAATCTTTGAGGGGTCTAGTTTCTAGAATGTGATCACATGTGGGGGAGCTCCACTGTTTAGGCACATCAGGGACTCTTCAAACATGACATGGCATTCGCTAATGATTCCAGTCAATTTTGCAGTCAAATTGTGCTCTTTTCCTTCCGAGCCCTGCCACGTGAGTTGACTTCCATAAGGTATCAGCATCCTCAGGAGAAATTGCACAATAAATTTATGGTGCATTTTCTCATGTTACCCTTGTGAAAAAAAGCAACCTGGTTGGTTGAAGTAACAATTTTTATTTTCACGGCTCAACGTTATAAAATTCTGTGAAGCAGCTGGGGGTTCAAGGTGCTCATCAAACATCTAGATAAATTCCTTGAGCAGTCTAGTTTCCAAAATGGGGTCACTTGTGGGGGGGGGGGATTCTGCTGTTTAGGTATATTAGGGGCCCTGCAAATGCAACATGGTGCCCGCAATCTATTTCAGCCAAACTTGCTTTCCAAAATTCAAATATTGCTCCTTCCGTTCCGAGTCCTCCCATTTGACCAAACAGAGGTTTCTGACTACATGTAGGGTATCACTGCAATCATAAGAAAGTGGGTAATGAACTGTGGTGTAAACTTTTTGGTGTTAATGTGGCGCTCCTGTGGCTCCAGTCGCCACAGAGTACTGCACATTATTTAAGGTGCGGTATTCGCCTCGGGTAAGGAGGGGGTTAATCACCAGTGTTCCACATTCACACTTTACATACAGTCAGGTGTAAGGGGTGGACGGACCCCTAGTGTGGAGAAGACGTTTTTCCCCCCCTGAAGACGCCACAGGAGTATGGTGGCACATTGTACAATGTTGTGTGTTATGTACAGTTCTCCCCCCCTAGGTGCCAGTGTAGTGAGTGGTTCCCCTGGTAACAGTGACAGGGAAGGAAGGGGCAGGGCAGCCTAGGAGGGAAGAGAAGGGGGGTTGGGCTCTGAATGCAGTGTAGTGTGCTGAGATGTAACATGGGAGAGAGCTGAGGAGAAGTGTCGGGGCAGAGTGCAGGAGTGGGTGCTGTGGCAGTGGAGCGGAGAAGTTGGAGCTAATCCGGAGCCGGTAGTGAGTACTGGAGCCGTCCCCTAGTTCAATACAAATCCCTGGGAAAGGGCTGGACTAAAATCGGGATAGGAGTACCACTGCTAGGAGGATAACAATTGGCCCCTGCAGGCAAAGGAAAGTGGCCGTAGAGAAAAAGGAAACCGTTTTTGTAGAAAAGGACTTGTAACTTGTAACGTACTAAAGTAAGCCTGCTGCAAACAAAAAGATGGAAGCTTTGTTTAATAAAACGGTGTTTGGTTTACCCACTGCCTGCAATTGTCTCTTTCCTGAAAGTGAAGAAGGAGCTGGAGAGCACAGAAAGAACGCTGTCATGAATGGGCCCCATGCATCCACACTCTGCCCCAACAACACACCTGCTTTGCAAGTGACGGCCGGGCCGGGGTTCAGCCTGCGTCCCACAAGGCAAGGGGACTCGACTACACCCCCTGAGGCGCCCCCTGCCCCCGTTACAAACTGGCGTAGTCGGCAGTATCAAGCCTGCATGCAAGAAACCCTGACCAGAGACTGTGAGGAAGATCAAGTGGTGCCTGACGTGCTGAACGGGCCACAAGATGGCGGCAAGATGGCGGCCGTCCTCATGGACTCAGTGGAGGCGCGAAAAGTTGGCGCCAAACGAAAAGTGCTGGGCTGGCCTGGGAGGAAGAAGCCCGGAGTGCGCCGCCCAAAGAGGGGAGGTACTTGCCCCAAGAAGTTGCAGAGGTCTAGAGACGTGGGAGGCGCCGCAAGAAAGAAGAGGCGTCGCAAACGCTGTGCCGACCTGGTGGGTGAGGCCGGGGGCGGAGTATGGGCAGAAGTGGGAAAAGAAGAACCGCCTCCACCTTCCCCGGCGCGATTGCAACCCCGGCAGTGGAAGAAGAAGCAAATTCCAATACCTGGACCAAGCAGAATGGAGAACAGAGCGTGGCGCACTCAGCATAAGCAAGCGCTCGCTGAAGCCTGTGGGCTGAAGAGTACCCCGACGGTCGCGCCAAAAGCGGCCGCCGAACCTACGGCTGGAGACAAGCCAAGAGAAGCATCGGCATTACTGGTGATACATCAGAGTATGGTGTCGCACCCGGTAGTTGTTGTCGGCAGCCCACTGCGGTCCCGTCCAGCTACCCCCTCACCCCCGCAGGAGGCTGAAGGGCCTGAACCGGAGAAGGAAGTACCGGAGCCACCGGGTTATGAGCCGTTTCGTAGGCTACCCCGCTTACCTGGACAGTCCCTCTCCGACCATGTGAGGGCCCAGCGGGCTGAATGGCTGCGTGCATACCACCCAGCGTGAGGGTTAATCATCCGGAAGAAAAAGATGTGTTTGTTGTTGAAAGCCGGTACTGTTGGAAGCCGGTGAGTGTTTATGGTTAAAGCTACGTTAAAAGAACTGAACTCGGGAATAGAAGAATGCAAGGACTATGCATGGACTTCTCCCGCGACTGTTAAGTAAAGAACCCTTTTGTTTCTGTTGGTCGCGGCTCATCTAAGACCAGGAGCGCTTGAGGAGAGCCTCCGGGCAGAAGATCAGCCAAGACCGGGAGCTCCCCTGGAGGGACTCCGGGCACCGGACTTGTGTGCCAATCTGGTGTGCTTTGATACGTTAGTTTTAAAATGTTTTTTTATTGATAAGAAAGAAAAAGAACACTGCTGAAGAAACGTGTCTTTGTTTTCCATATGCGTTATCTTGCAGGTGCGGAACCTCGCCAGGAGGCTGAGGTTAAAGAGGGGAGGAATGTAAGGGGTGGACGGACCCCTAGTGTGGAGAAGACGTTTTTCCCCCCCTGAAGACGCCACAGGAGTATGGTGGCACATTGTACAATGTTGTGTGTTATGTACGGTTCTCCCCCCCTAGGTGCCAGTGTAGTGAGTGGTTTGTCATGATGTATTTTACCTTCTCACTGTATTTGCTGTAATACTATGTCAGGATGTGATGTCACTTTCCTTTGGTTGTACTTACTGAACACTTTGAAATGTCTTGGGATGTAAGTAACCATACCTTCCCCCCATCTCCTGTGTCTCTGGGCCCATAATGCAATTATCTCTTGTCCACACAGCCAGGGGAACTTCTCATTGTTTCGTAAGCAGTGGATAACGCCAACTACAAAAACCTGTAGACATCTCGGAGCCAACCTTCTAGAATCTTCTAGTGGGCCCAACCATTGCATAGACCCCTACCCTTGAGGGGCGGGCCCACGAGCTCAAACAATTCACTCCTGTTTCTAAATGCAGTTGGGAGTTGAGTTTTTGAAGAGGAAGGGAGCGAGATCTGAATCTGCGGACAGACCTCGCCGTCCAGTGGATTGTGTGGGATTTCTGGGACTCTGAAAAGGACTATTACGCTGTGATCTGGCACTTTGGATTATCGGGAGGTGCCCCCGAATCTGTTTTATTTGGACTTGTCGTGTGCTGTTCCTGTATTCCTGTTAGTAAACCTGTTGGATCATCCTCGGCCTGTTGTCTCTCTTTGCTCTGATGTACACCCCGTCACAAACTGGTGGCAGCGGTGGGATCAGAGCAGAAGAAATGGAGGACAACAGCCAATCGACGTCTGAAACCAGAACCTCAGGATACAGGAACTGGACTGTGGCGAGTCTACAAACAAAGGCCCGTGAATTAGGTGTCGGCTACAAAGGACTCTCTAAGGAGCAACTAATTGAGGCATTGGAACATGCTTGCCTGCAAGATGGCACCGAGGAACAATTTCCACAGCAAGGGGAGCAAAGACGGGAGCCGGAGGTGAATACCCAAAAAAGTCAATGGGTTGTGTGGTACAAGGAAAAGATGGCACTGCTTGGAGATGAGGCCACCATAGAAGATAAGAGGGAGGCCATGCGTGGAGCTGAAGAGAAGGAGCGCAGGATGGAGGAGATGGCATTGCTGGATAAGCAGCTCGCTGTGGAAGCCACGAGAGGTTCCAGACAGACTGTAACCCCAGCACCCATCATGGGGGAACTTCCCAGAGTGTCCCGCAAAGACTTCAAGCAGTTTAATGAGGCTGCTGGTGACATTGAGGGCTTCTTCCAGGACTTTGAGCATCAGTGTCGATTAATGGAAGTCCCAGAAAGGGAGCGCGTCCGGCATCTGGTTGGGCTCTTAGAGGGTGGAGCTGCTGCAGCCTATAGAGCTATGGACCCTCGGTGGAACTGTGAGTATGCGGATATTAAACAGACTATTCTAGAACATTATGCTGTAACGCCAGACACTTACAGGACTCAGTTCCGTACTCTAGCATGTGATGAGGAAGTGTCCTTCAAGATGTATGCCCACAAACTCAAACATCTGTGGCATCGTTGGTTGGAGGCAGAGGAGGCCTTAACCTTGGAGACCGTCCTCCAGGTCCTCCTAAAAGAGCAGTTTTACTTCAAGTGCCCCGCTGAGATCCGGGAATGGGTGCGTGAAAGGAGACCAGCCACTGTGGAGGAAGCTGCAGCTCTAGCTGATGAGGCTCTCACCATCAAGCCTCAGTGGAAAAAACTACTACCCAGTGAGAAAAAAAACACCAACCCCCCAACGCTGGTGGCCCCTGGTCCTTCTGGCCCCAATGTTCACCATCACCCTAGACCGTCAACTCATGGGGACCTTCGTGTGACTGTGCCTCGCATTACTCATGCTCCACCTTTGGGAATACGACGCGGAGGAAGAATCCCAGAGCACAGATGTTATGGATGTGGGCAGCCTGGGCACATGCAATTCCAATGTCCAGGTGTTCGTAGACAGAACAGCTACAGACCGCCTTTGCCTGTTCATTACCTACAGACACCTTCACCAGGAGAAGAGCTGGATTCTGTGCCTGATGACTTGCCAAGTGACTCAGATATCCTGGCTCCCCTACCCGGAGTCTATGGGGTGCGAGCTCCAGCCACCTGTTCTTCTGATCTTCAGGACAAACATCTACAGGAGGTCGTGCTGGATGGCCAAAAAGTTGTTGGCTTCCGTGACACTGGGGCTTTCCTCACCATAGCCGATCCCCGAGTAATTCAACCACAAGCAATTCAAAAGGGACCAGGAATTGCCATTGAACTGGCAGGAGGTACCCAGAGATATATTCCAAGAGCGAGTGTGACCCTGGATTATGGCTTTGGGGCAAAACAATGTGTGGTCGGTGTGATGAGCGGCCTCCCTGCAGACGTTCTTCTAGGAAATGATGTGGGGAATCTTCATTGCCACTTTGTCGGTGCGGTAACCAGAAGTCAAGCCAAGAGAGCAGCCCATGTGGACGTGTACAACCCATCCATGGAACTGAGGCCACCAGAACTGCCATTACAGCCGGTGAGTGATTCTTCTTGTGGGGATAATATGAATGTTACTTGGGATAAAGTTCAGTTTAGACAAGAAGTAGAGACTGACCCCACCCTTGCTAGTTTTAGAACTCGGGCTGAAATAGGGCAGCTAGGGGAAAACGGAGAAAGAATTATCAGAGAAAATGGACTTCTGTATCGGGTTGCCAATGCCGACTCCCTAGATAAGCCCTGGACTTATAGCAAACAGCTGATTGTTCCTCAGAAGTACAGAATTCCCCTATTACACCTGGCTCATGACATTCCTACGGCTGGCCATCAAGGCAAAACCCGCACCGAGAGACGATTGACTCAAACTTTTTATTGGCCGGGGATTTCCCAAGCAGTGGCGCATTTCTGCCGAACTTGTGACATATGTCAGCGTAGAGGGCGACCCGGAGATCACCCAAAGGCACCCCTGCAACCGCTCCCTATAATAGAAGAACCCTTTCAAAGAGTAGCTGTTGATATCATTGGACCTCTGGCTAAACCAAGTAAATCTGGAAAGCAGTACATTCTCACTGTTGTGGACTACGCCACCCGATATCCAGAAGCCGTGGCCTTGTCAAGTATCTCTGCAGCCAAGGTGGCCGAGGCCTTGGTTATTATTTTTACCAGAGTAGGATTCCCCAGTGAGATCTTGTCGGACCAAGGCTCCCAGTTTATGTCAGAGTTGGTCCAGTGTCTGTGGCGCACCTGTGGAGTACGAGCGATCCGAACGACCCCGTATCATCCCCAAACAAATGGACTTTGTGAACGATTCAACGGCACTCTGAAGAATATGCTGAGGGCCTTCACGGACCGAGATTCAGACTGGGAGAAGTACCTACCCCATCTCTTGTTTGCCTATCGGGAAGTTCCCCAGGAGTCCACTGGGTTCTCCCCCTTTGAACTACTCTATGGAAGAAAGGTCCGAGGACCCTTAACCCTGCTCAAGGAATACTGGGAGGGGCAAGTTGAAGATACAGGAACCCCTGTTGTCCCTTATGTCCTAAAGCTGCGAGAAACCTTGGCCCAACTTGCTAGTTTTGCACAGAGTCATTTGCGTATGGCTCAAACCAGACAGAAGACATGGTATGACCGTAACGCACGCTATCGGGAGTTTGTAGAAGGACAACAAGTCTTAATGATTGTTCCCCATCGGCAGAATAAACTGCAGACCACATGGGAGGGTCCCTTCCGGGTTCTCAGAAAACTGAATGATACCAATTACCTTCTTGCTTTAGATGATCAGGGGCTAAGGCAAAAGACTGTCCATGTGAATATGATTAAGGAGTACCATGACCGGAACATTCCAATGATAGCAAGCTGTCGGTTGGCTTCAGAAGATGGTCAAGAGGATGAGGACTCTCTACCTGATCTCGTGGAAGCAGCGAGAGCCCCATCCACTGTGGAACAGGTTCCCCTGGGAGATTACCTGGACTCCTTACAGAAAATCCAGATGCTGGAAGTGCTTCAACAGAGACGGGCTGCTTTCTCATCCCAACCAGGTCGAACCACCGTCACCCAACATCATGTGGACACTCAGGGCATCCGTCCCATACAACTGGCTCCTTACCGGGTACCTGAATCAGTTCGAAACACCATGCAGCACGAACTGGAGGAGATGTTACAGCTTGGGGTAATCCAGGCCTCCCATAGCCCTTGGGCCTCCCCTGTGGTGTTAGTACCCAAGAAGGATGGGAGTACTCGATTTTGTGTGGACTATCGGCGACTAAACGACCATACCGTCAGCGATCCTTACCCAATGCCTCGTATTGACGAACTTCTAGACCGACTGGCTGGGTCCCGATATGTCACTACCTTGGATCTCAGTAAGGGATACTGGCAGATCCCTCTAACGGATGAAGGGAGAGAACGGTCCGCTTTTATAACCCCCTTTGGTCTGTATGAATTTCTAAGCATGCCTTTTGGAATGAAAAATGCCCCGGCCACCTTCCAGAGAATGGTGGATCAGATCCTCCGGGGATGTGATGACTTTGCTTGTGCCTACTTGGATGATATCGCCGTCTTCAGCCACACATGGGAGGAACATCTGAATCAAGTAGCCATTATTTTGGACCTGATTCTTGCAGCCGGCCTAACTATTCGACCCGATAAATGCCAATTGGGGATGGGGGAAGTCCAGTACCTAGGACATAGAGTGGGAGGAGGGAAGCTCCGACCTGAGCCTGCCAAAATCCAGGCTATTAGAGACTGGCCTGTACCCCAAACTAAGAAACAAGTTATGGCTTTTCTGGGCACTGCCAGTTATTACCGAAAATTTGTTTCTCATTTCAGTACTGTGGCCAAGCCTCTTACCGACCTGACCAAGAAAACAATGCCCCGGCTGGTGATCTGGACTCCAGCCTGTGATGAGGCTTTTAACCGGCTGAAGGATGCTTTGATCTGCGATCCTGTCCTGGCTGCTCCAGACTACAAGAGGAGATTCATTGTGCAAACGGATGCCTCTGCTTATGGACTGGGAGCTGTCCTCAGCCAGGTGAATGCAGCTGGGGACGAGCACCCCATCGCCTATCTCAGCCGGAAACTGCTGGACCGAGAAGTGGCCTATGCAACTGTTGAGAAGGAATGTCTGGCTGTAGTGTGGGCCCTTAAGAAACTACGGCCGTATCTGTATGGACGGGAATTCACTGTGGTTACTGATCACAATCCCCTCACCTGGCTGAACAGAGTCTCTGGGGACAATGGACGCTTACTGCGATGGAGCCTGGCTCTGCAGCCCTATAACTTTACCATACAATATAGAAGGGGCAGCCAACACCAAAATGCAGATGGACTGTCCAGGCAAGAGGAGCCTTGAGTCCTGTCAGCCATGCCTGCGTGTACTTAACCAGCGACCTGTAGAGGTCCCTAGTACGTACACAAGTTGGGAGGGGAAGGAATTGTCATGATGTATTTTACCTTCTCACTGTATTTGCTGTAATACTATGTCAGGATGTGATGTCACTTTCCTTTGGTTGTACTTACTGAACACTTTGAAATGTCTTGGGATGTAAGTAACCATACCTTCCCCCCATCTCCTGTGTCTCTGGGCCCATAATGCAATTATCTCCTGTCCACACAGCCAGGGGAACTTCTCATTGTTTCGTAAGCAGTGGATAACGCCAACTACACAAACCTGTAGACATCTCGGAGCCAACCTTCTAGAATCTTCTAGTGGGCCCAACCATTGCATAGACCCCTACCCTTGAGGGGCGGGCCCACGAGCTCAAACAATTCACTCCTGTTTCTAAATGCAGTTGGGAGTTGAGTTTTTGAAGAGGAAGGGAGCGAGATCTGAATCTGCGGACAGACCTCGCCGTCCAGTGGATTGTGTGGGATTTCTGGGACTCTGAAAAGGACTATTACGTTGTGATCTGGCACTTTGGATTATCGGGAGGTGCCCCCGAATCTGTTTTATTTGGACTTGTCGTGTGCTGTTCCTGTATTCCTGTTAGTAAACCTGTTGGATCATCCTCGGCCTGTTGTCTCTCTTTGCTCTGATGTACACCCCGTCACATGGTTCCCCTGGTAACATTGACAGGGAAGGAAGGGGCAGGGCAGCCTAGGAGGGAAGAGAAGGGGGGTTGGGCTCTGATTGCAGTGTAGTGTGCTGTGAGATGTAACATGGGAGAGAGCGGAGGAGAAGTGTCGGGGCAGAGTGCAGGAGTGGGTGCTGTGGCAGTGGAGCGGAGAAGTTGGAGCTAATCCGGAGCCGGTAGTGAGTACTGGAGCCGTCCCCTAGTTCAATACAAATCCCTGGGAAAGGGCTGGACTAAAATCGGGATAGGAGTACCACTGCTAGGGGGATAACAATTGGCCCCTGCAGGCAAAGGAAATTGCCCGTAGAGAAAAAGGAAACCGTTTTTGTAGAAAAGGACTTGTAACTTGTAACGTACTAAAGTAAGCCTGCTGCAAATAAAAAGATGGAAGCTTTGTTTAATAAAAACGGTGTTTGGTTTACCCGCTGCCTGCAATTGTCTCTTTCCTGAAAGTGAAGAAGGAGCTGGAGAGCACAGAAAGAACGCTGTCATGAATGGGCCCCATGCATCCACACTCTGCCCCAACAACACACCTGCTTTGCAAATGACGGCCGGGCCGGGGTTCAGCCTGCGGCCCACAAGGCGAGGGGACTCGACTACACCCCCTGAGGCGCCCCCTGCCCCCGTTACACAGGTGCGTTCCCACTGGGTATATGGCCCAGGGTAGATAGGGGGGTGGCCATCACGAAGCATGGGACTTTCCCGGTCACTGAAGCCAGCCACCTGGGGGACGGGTTCCACTTGAGATAGAAGTAGGAGCAACTCACTCAATCTTCAGTCAGTCTATCCTGGACTTCAGTTCTTGCGACATGACACCACCATCACCTTCTTCCTTTTTCTTCTTTCATGGGGCCTGTGGCTTGGATCGGAACACTCAGCCTGGGTTCCTAACTACTGGAGGGGCAACTCTTAGAAAGGACATTTTCCAAACACCGGTGGCTTCTTCCACCTTATCCGAGGTTGACGGGGCCCATCACAGCGGGTGACCGGTACTAGCCAGGCGCGCGGCATAACAGTGAGTAAAATAACCTGGAACTTCAGCAGCCGACTCTGACTCTTATTACCGGTGCCAACGGCCCCCGCAACTACTACAGCCCTGTTCATCCTCCCCAGGGCCCGCTCCACCTGTGGAGAGTGAAACCATCTTTGCTGCTACTACCATTCGCCCCCCGGAGGACAGCGACAGCAGCGTCGGCTAATACCTGGCCGTGTACCACAGGTGGCATCACGACAACAACCCCCATCATCACCCCCTATCTCCCCCTTTTATTGTGGGCACCTCGGGGCACGAAACCGGGCAGGCCTCCATGACATTCCAAACCTCCACACCGGCCCGGTGACAAGTAACAAGTGCCAGACCGGACCTGACTGAACCCCCTGCCCCTGGGTTCCACAACTTGGCATCAGGATAACGTGCCCGGGCAAAACCAGAGTGCTGTGCGCTTAACAAGACTGTGTTTAACGTATTGATTAAAAAAGACAGTCGCCATTAGTCATTCCACGTGGGAAGAAAAGGGGGTGTGCCGTCGTGGGCAGCACCCTGAAAAGCGTGCGAATAGAGGCCCCGCTGCTGGAGGAAAGTACCACCCACCTGGGAAACTAAGCAGGATCAGGAGAAAAGATCTTGTTGATTAAGACTGAAGACCAGGATGACCCAGACACTGCATCTGTGACACCTGAGCTGCTGGATTCAAAGCTTTGTACCGCGATTTTACTGCTTCCGGTCATTTCATGTCAACATGGGCAGGACCATGTTGACATGCAAATGTGGAACAGCATGTCGCCTCCCTGCTGGGCGGGTACAGTGCGAGGAGCCCCGCCCCCTTCCCTGCACCCTCCCACACATTCTCCCACACCTCTTTTGCTCTCCAGTAACCTCCCCCTGCACTGCTGTGGGGTCCGTGACCTGGGGGCGGGGCCTGGCGGCGGCTGCCGTGGTGTCAGCGCCAGCACCGGGCCCTCTGCTCAGGATCACACATTCAAATATACCGACATCACAGATCACAGATGCCGGTACATTTGAAAGTGCTGATGAGAAGCAGCGCAGCACTGCTTCTCATCACTGTCCCTCCCGCTGTCTGTGCTCTCTTCAGCACAGCGGTGACGTCACTACTGTGCTGATATGTCCAGAGCACAGACAGCTGGCGAACGTGCAGGAGCGGCGGGGACCGAGGACGGGTGAGTATGTACTCCCTACATGTGTTCCCTATGGGGGGGGGGGTGCAGAGCCATATGTGTGCGTGTGCAGAGCCATATGTGTGCGGTGCAGAGCCATATGTGTGCGTGTGCGGTGCAGAGCCATATGTGTGCGGTGCAGAGCCATATGTGTGCGGTACAGAGCCATATGTGTGCGGTACAGAGCCATATGTGTGCGGTGCAGAGCCATATGTGTGCGTGTGCGGTGCAGAGCCATATGTGTGCGTGTGCGGTACAGAGCCATATGTGTGCGGTGCAGAGCCATATGTGTGTGTGCGGTGCAGAGCCATATGTGTGCGTGTGCGGTGCAGAGCCATATGTGTGCGTGTGCGGTGCAGAGCCATATGTGTGCGTGTGCGGTGCAGAGCCATATGTGTGCGGTGCAGAGCCCTATGTGTGCGTGTGCGGTGCAGAGCCATATGTGTGCGGTGCAGAGCCATATGTGTGCGTGTGCGGTGCAGAGCCATATGTGTGCGTGTGCGGTACAGAGCCATATGTGTGCGGTGCAGAGCCATATGTGTGCGTGTGCGGTGCAGAGCCATATGTGTGCGTGTGCGGTGCAGAGCCATATGTGTGCGTGTGTGGTGCAGAGCCATATGTGTGCGTGTGCGGTGCAGAGCCATGTGTGTGCGGTGCAGAGCCATATGTGTGTGTGTGCGGTACAGAGTCATATGTGTGCAGTGCAGAGCCATATGTGTGCGGTGCAGAGCCATATGTGTGCGTGTGCGGTGCAGAGCCCGATGTGGGGCTGTTATTTGCAATGCTGTAGTGATAACAGGTCAGGTGCTGGGGAAGAATACTGACAGGGAATGTGTGTGCAGGGGGCTGGCAGGGGGCGAGGCTGGACACTGGGGTGGGTGGTGACAGCTCTGACTGAGGTTTTGCACAGGAAGTGGTCAGCTTGCTGGATCTGAATGTAAACAAGAGCTGCAGAGAATAAAGGGTGAATTCAAGAGGAACAAAAGTTAGAAAACAAAAAATAACAATGTAGGTGTGATTTATATGACAATACAGCACAGATGAACTCAAACATTTTTGTTAAGCTAATGTCGGACAACTCCTTTAACGGGTTAAAAAATGCACACAGAAACACAATGAAAAAAATGCAAGTAACCTAACTTAAATAATAGGCGCAGGAATGGTGCAGAAGTTCTGCAACATCAAAAACTCATCAAATGCTCATCGTGAGAACCTAACCTAATGTTGAAATGTCAACGTTTTGTCAAGGGAGATTACAGGACTTCCTAATCTATTTTTATGGTTTTCTCTTCAGTCATACATACATATGCTAAATGTTTCTGGCTCCCCTGGAAAACAGACAATAATAATAAGTTTTATTTCTATAGCGCCAACATATTCCGCAGCGCTTTACAATTAAGAGGGGACATATACAGACAAAATGAGACAATACAAAATAACAAAATTAAGATACCAGGAGGAGTGAGGGTCCTGCTCGTAAGCTTACAGTCTATGAGGAAATAGGGGAGACACAAAAGGTGAATGGGGGGGAAAAAAGCTTGTCATATATGGTCCAGCCATCGATTTAATAGGGGATTCAAAAGCAGCTGCATGAAACTGTCGGTGAGAATTTATACAGGTACAGGGGACGAGAACTGGAAGTAAATTTTTTGAAGGGCAGAAAGGGACTAGATTAGATCAGGGCAGTGAGGTGATAGGCTAGTCTAAAGAAATGCGTTTTTAGGGCCCGCTTAAAGGTGTGGATGTTGGGAATTAATCGGATTTCTCTTGGTAGTGTGTTCCAGAGCATAGGCGCAGCTCGTGAGAAATCTTGAAGACGGGAGTGGGAGGTTCGAATTGTTGAGGATGTCAGTCTTAAGTCATTAGCAGAGCGGAGGGCACGGGTGGGGTGATAGACGGAGATGAGGGAGGAGATGTAGGGTGGTGCGGAACCGTGGAGAGCTTTGTAAGTGAGACTGATAAGTTTATATTGAATTCTGTAACGGATAGGCAACCAGTGCAATGACTGGCAAAGAGCAGAGGCAGAATTCAGAATGGATTGGAGAGGGGAGAGTCTAGTAACAGGGAGACCAATTAGTAAAGAGTTACAATAATCCAGGCGGAAATGAATGAGAGCGACAGTAAGAGTTTTTGCAGAGTCAACGGTAAGAAAAGAACGAATTCTTGAGATGTTTTTGAGGTTGAAGTGACAAGAACGAGCAAGTGAACGAATGTGGGGAGTGAAGGAAAGATCAGAGTCGAATATAACCCCAACACAGCGGGCGTGCTGCTGGGGCGTAATGGTAGAGCCACACACAGAAATGGTAAACTGTTTGTATCTTTCCCATACACCTTAACGGTATGTGCACACAACGTCTTTTTCAGAAAAGCCAACCTGTGGAGTTTTCCAATAGTAAGATGATTCAAAAAACGCCAACTTTTTTTTCTCCTGAGATGTCTTTTTTAGCAGTCTGTTAGTTCTTTTTCAACCTTTTTGACAGCCAACTTGTTTTCGAGTGTCTATTCATAGTTTTGGGGGCGTATTCTTTACTGCCATTTTCTGGTCCTTTCAATTAACTCCATTCAACAATAATTCCATTTTGAAGCAAAAACACTGGCTAAATGCTTAAAGGGAACCTGTCAGGTGCAATATGTACCCAGAACCATGAGCAGTTCTGGGTGCATATTTCTAATCCCTGCCTAATCATTGCTGTATCTAGTAGCATAGATAAAGAGATCTTTAGAAAAAGCATTTCTAAAGATCCTTTATGATATGCTAATGAGCACAGGGACTAGTCAGAAGGGCGGTAGTTCCTGCGCTCATTCCGCCCTCTTAGCATGTTAGCAGACCCACAGGGGAGTGCTAGCATGCTATTACATGCAGCATCATCGGCGGTGATGCACAGATGCGAATACCTGTGTCCACTGTCACCGCTGATCAGAAGTCCTGGTACTTACGGTCATGCGCACTAGACCTCACTGAAGCCGGGCATACAGAAATAGATAAAAAAAGACCAACTATACACAACACGATGAGAGTTACAGTGTAAATGCCAAGTGTACAAATCATATTCGAGTGTGGGTCGTATGGATATGATTGACCTACGGAGATAATGGAAGGCACCAAAATTTTAGAACAAAAAATTCTAAGAAAACCGATTGGGTCAAATTTAACAAATTTTATTAAAGATTAAAATAATGACCACCAACTGGCAGGGCATCACATGTAAGGGTATATTAAAAATCAGGCAAGGTATTCTGCAAAAATATAATGTGTGATGAATATTGAATGTAGGAGGAAAAATATTTTACTGGGTGAAACAGGACCAAAAATAGGTACAACACAGTGAAGAAAGGGGTTAGAGCCCTAAGAAGTTCAAAGCAGAGCTGACAAATAAGTCAAAGAAATGATATGAGTGTATATATACTAAATTGTGTTATATCCATTAGCTATATATAAATATATACACCCAGCTTCATACTGCGCATGACCGGAGGTGCCAGGCATTCTGATCAGTGGTAGAGTGGACACAGGTACGCGGATCACGACTGATGATGCTCCATTGAATACAATGTTAGCACATTGTATTGACATGTCAACTGTTTTTGCCATTTGAGTTTTGAACTGCAAAACAGAGTTTTTTTCACCAAATTTCTGCCACAAAAAAGCAGCATTTTGAAAGCATAGTGCGGTCAAGAAGCCCAAATTCCCATAGACAATGCTTGAAAAGCAGAACACATCCATTTTGGCATTAAACGCTGCAGTTGAAAAAGCAGGTAAAAATCAAAGTGCGGATATACCCTAAGAAGGTGGAATGAGCGCAGGAGCTAATGTGTCGCCCAGGGATATGGGGGTACTCAGATCCAGGACAAGGGGTCACTTTTGTAGGTGTACGGTGGCGTGACCCGGTCTGTGATCCCAGGCTCCACAATAAAAGGGGGATCAGGTAGGGGGAATTGTCCGTGACGCCACCCGTGGGTTGCGGTGATAAGGTGGTGGCACCGCCGCTGCCTCTGGGGACCGTGCACGGGACTGGTGGTGTGGGGCAGCAAGGTGGAATCCCCTCCATGGGTAGGGGAGGTGTAGTCCCGGGGCCCAATTGGGAGTTGTGGTGGTGGCAGGGATTGCAGGGAATAGTACACTCACAGTTCGGTTATCGTGGTGCTGGATGAAGCTGGATTGATGTGGAGGGTCAGGAACGCAGATGGAAGAAATACTCAGAGTCTTTTGTAAACCAAATTTCTGGTAACTGGTGCCACGGCCGGCTGCTGTGAGGACGGGTCCCACACCCGTGTGTGTAATCCAGGTGCTCTTTTCCTGCCCGAGGTCTGTGTCTGCTTTGCACACTGGTCCGGACTGGGTCCCGACAGCTGGTACCAGGGGGGCCACTACCCTCTCCCGGTCCACTTCGAGTCCCACAAGCGGCTGGCCTATTTCTGAGGCCCTGACTACCACTTTCCCCAGCCCCACATAGGGGCTGCTTCCAGACTTCTCACCTCCTGCAGACCGACTTCAGCTCAAACACTGCTCTTTCTAAACTCCTCTCGCCCCTCCCTTTTCCTAGGGAGGGGGTGAGTGGGACCTGATTGGCTGGTCTGTTTCTGTGAGGGAAACTCCCCAAGGGAGTGTGAGATCTGCACCAAAAAAAACATGGATGCAGACCTCTGTGACACCCTGGTTTTGCCAGGGCGGCACACACCCCCTTGGTTTAATGCAGACCGTCCGCGGGCTGCCCAGCGACCAGCGTTTATTTATTATTTTTTTTTTTTAACGGGAAAAAGAAAAGTTAAACATTACAAACATACATCTTCCCACATCGGGAGGTACGTTTACTAAAACTTTAATCTGTTCTGCCACCCCCCACCTGCGGTGCAGATGGCCTCCTCCGGAACTTGAGGACATTCAACAGGGGTGACAGTCCATAAAACAGTCAAGTTTTTAACTTGCGGGTAGCCGTCCATGTATCGCTACCGTCGCTGTTGCGGCCGGGAGGACTGCTGGAGCCGACGTCATCACCGTTGCGGCCGGGCGGACTGCCGGAGCCGATGTCATCACCGTTGCGGCCGGGCGGACTGCCGGAGCCGATGTCATCACCGTTGCGGCCGGGCGGACTGCCGGAGTCGGATGAGATGTCATCGAGGTTATGGCTTGCTTGTCCAGGAACGGGATTAGGCAAAGTCCTGGCGTCCCTGCCTTTTATCTCCTCAGTCACATGAGGCTGGATCTTCACCCGCCCCCCTTGGTGTTTTCCAAGCACTTCACTTGCTTTTTGCTTCGCTCCGCTCTCGGGGGGCAGGGCTTCACTCTCCCGCTCTTTCTCTCGGGGAAGATGGTGAAGGCGGGAATTTTTCGTGCCCAAGATGGCGGATCTTCAGATTTTTCAGCGGGACGCCGCTGACTGGGACGTCAAGGCGCACTTCCACTGGTAAGTGGATTGGTTCAATCCTGTTCGCAGATGCCATAAGAGTCCATGTGTACCGCCCCTCGGGCTCGGCTGCGACCGCCAAGCCGCTCGGATCCGTGCTCGTACTGCGGGTGGTGGCTCGAGCCTCTCACGGACCCGGGGGTCATGTCGCTCTGCAAGGGAGTTGGCGCTACACGGGGGGTTTGGGTATTTGGTTTGGGATGATAGTTCGTGACGCCACCCATGGGTTGTGGTGATTGTGGACACCACTGCTGCGGTGAAGGTATGGGGCTCCCGGAAGCGGTGTAATGGCACAGCTAGGTGTTGACCCCTCCGTGGGTAGGGGGTGTTGGTCCCGGGGCCCGGTAGGCGAGGGCCAGGGTGCAGGGTGAAGTGTTGCGGTGTAGCGCGGTGCGGTGCCTGATGGCACTGGTGTACTCACTCTGACACAAGACACTGGAGACTTTGGTAAACCAAACGGAGTGATGAACGGGGCCCGCAGCCGGCTGCAGCTTCTTCCAGACTAGGTTGGTGGTTTCCTCCTTTCTCCTGCACCTCTGTGTGTGGATGTTTTGACTCCTGTGCCTAGACACTGGTAGTCCGCTCCCCGACTGGTATATGCCGGGGGAGCCGGTTTGCCCGCAGACGACCCTTTGGGTCTCTATGCCTTGGCGGTGGCTATACCCTGTATGGTTGGGCTGTTGTCTTTTAAAGGGACTTGTGTGAGGTAGGTCCTTAAGTCCAGCCCGCAATCAGTTGATTCGACTCGGCCCTGTCGGTTCAGGGCTTTGTGCTGGGTGTGAGTACCCTGCCTGGTGCTCCGGTATCCAGTTGGCTCCCCGGTTCGGTTCCGGCGGGCCACTACCCTGTCCCGGTCCCTTACAGCTCCACCGGTCGTATTCCCGGTCTCCTGCAGGCGGCCACCACCGTCTTGCCTCCTTGCCAGAGGTGCCTGGGCTCTAACCCAGACACCTAGTAGACTGTTGGCAGGCCTGGTCACAGGTCTGCCCTTGAACTTGACTACTCCACTCCACTGTCAAAGCTAATCTACTGTGTTTCCCGCCTCCAGGTCTGTGAACTCCTCGGTGGGCGGAGCCCACCGCCTGGCTCCGCCCCCTGGTGTGGACATCAATCCTGGAGGGTGGTGACAAGGGTTTTTGGTTTGGCTGGTGTCACCCAACTGGAAGGGGGTGTGATGTTGCGTGTGACAACCTGGGACGACCTGGATAGTCCCGGGCGTCACACTAACACCCTTACGACTAGTCCCTGGCCTCATTAGCATAACCTAAAGAATCTTTGGAAATACGTTTTCTAAAGACCTCTTAATTTATGCAACCAGATGCAGTGACGGTTAGCGAGGGATTAGAGATATGCACCCAGAACTGCTCGTAGTTCTGAATGCACATTGCACCTGATATGTTCACTTCAAAAAGATACTAAGGCGCCTATCCGTCTTTTAGGCCTTCCTATTGACTTCTATCTATAAAGAATGTCTCCTTACAGAACATGCCTAAAGAATGGACTGGTCACTTCTTTTAACTGCTTGCTGACTGAAACCTGAGGCAGATAAAAGATGCTCAAAAGACTGAAGATATGACCAGAAACCTGTGTTAACATGGAAATGTGTATATATATGTTTAAAATTTGAGCATATAATTTGCACTTTTCAGGTGGGTCTTGGACTAAAATCAGCCCATCATGTGCATATAACCTATAAAGACTTCAAAACTATCACCAACATACAAAAATGTTGAGCATGTAGGCAATGTCATGTTATACTATCAAATGCGAAGAAACATCTGTACTATTTTTGCTGTCTCCTTCTCCCCAACAAATGAACATGTAAAATAGTAGAGAACCACTAGTGTGGTTGTGCTTGCAGAATAACATTTATCTACTCTGCTTCTACTATATAGGTGACATTTTTAATTAATCTAACTATCCTGTGTTTATAAAGGAAGAACAATTATTCCAATCCTCTGGCAAAAAAATAATTTAAGAACAAAGGTGCAAATTATAACGCCCCTGGGCCACTCAGGGCACTACCAAGTATTGTATCCTCCCCAGGATGCAAGGCCTACCACCAGGGACCTGGAACACCAGTACCAGTTATATCTGCACACACCAAAATCCTAGATTCCACTTCACACCAGGGGTAATTGGCTAGTTAGACACAAAAAGGATGACCACCTAGAGGGCGGTGCCAGTCCAGGGGACTAGACAGCCTGGTGGGAGGGGACTGTGAGCAGTCAAGAGTAGAAAGTGAAGGAGAGAGATGTGCCTAGAGCTGGGTCGTGTAACGGTGACCCGATGGCACAGGAGAGTGGTCACCAGGGTAGGTACACCCGAGTACCACTCAGACCAGAGCACCGACGGGGCACAGGGCCCTAGGTCAGGCGTCAGTTTCATATGGTCTGGCAAATACCTGCACAGTGAGGGGACCTTCACAGACCTCCCTGACCAAAAAATCCGGGGGCATCAGCAGTAGAGCAAGGATCAGGGATCGGAACCATGGACTGGCCCTACAGGGTCCACACTGCCCAACGTACGGACGAGGAGACTGCCAAAAGACAGTTGGGGCCCCCAAACCTGCTTCAAACTACAAGGACCCGACCACACTGAGGGTGCCGGGGACAGAGCAACCGAGTCATCAAATTGGCACTGGAACTACAGGGACCTGAACCAGCCGTCCAAGGGCCCAACTATGAGTAAAGAACTGTTAAACTGCAACCCCTGGTGTGGCCTCCCTTATTCGGCGAAGGTCTCCACCATACATCTCCCGGGCTCGCCCGGCCTACCACCACAGCTGCCATTACCACCAGCCCTAGAGATAACCAACTCAGCAGCAGCAGTTCCACCATCTTAACCGCAACCCGCAGGTCGCGTCACACCCATGACTTTAATCTCCCCTGTAAATACTCAACATTGAAAAGCACCAAGGGCATGGAACCGGGCAACGGCCAGTGAACACCCGTGAAACAGCATCTCCCGTAAATATACAGCCCGGGACCGAGTACCCCATAGCCCTGGGCAACACACAAATTATAATGAGTAAAAGGATGAAAATCAAACTGTACCATAATTTTTGTAGTGTTTTCACTCACCATCCCAAACCAAAAGGCCTTATTCAGACTTTATTGTTTTTCTGTTTGTTTGTTTTTTTTAAATTGCAAAGTTTCTCTTCTCCTTGATAATGACGGACAGCACACAAATTGCACACTGTAGCTATACATGTATAGTCTGTAATTTGCATGGATGCCATAGACTTGTATTTGTACTTTTCATCCTTGATGTTGCAAAAAAACAGACATGTCTGCGTGAGTTTCGCATGGACACATGGTACAGGTAAAAGCATAGATGTAGCACCCCTGAACACCTCAGGGTGCTACAAGGTTCCGCATCCCCACCAGGATGCAGGGCCTACCCCCTTAGGGACCCAGAACCCCAGTGCCGGTAACATCAAAAACCCAAGTAATCCCAGTGTTCCCCAACAATCCCCCATACAATGGTACTTAGCAAGGGTGGGACCAATGGATGACTGCCTAGAGGTGGAGCCACTCCAGTCCACTAGTTGACCAGATGGGAGGGGCAGACTGTGGAGAGTAGCCAGAAAGTGTCAGACAGTGGAAGTGTGAAGGTGTGACTGAGCAACATCCTGACTCGGGTTGACGGTGACCTGGTACCCAGGAGAGGTGGTTGCCGGTGGAGTACTCCCAGACGTATGCACCGATGGGGTACAGGACCCTAAGACAGGAAAGAGCTTCAAGCCGACCTGTTAACACCTGCACAGCAACGGGAACCATCAAGGACCTTGTTGACCCTAACGAATCCGAAGACTCAGTAGCAAAGGGAGAACCGGGGATAGAACCAGAGACTCCAACCCCACAGGGTTCACGCTACCGTCAGGCGGACAGAGGTGGACAAACTACAGACCAGGGACCCCCAGTGATCCATACCACGGGGACCCACTTACCAGAGACAAGTGCAGGGGAAGAAGGTACCAGAGAACCAGACTGGCACTGGGATGAAGGGGACCTGGAGGCGAAACCAGCCGGCCTCGGGCAACCAGTTAACACCCAAAAAGTGAGTAAACCAGTTGCACTGAATAACCATCTGGACTCCTCCTTCCGATGCCCACCGCATCATACACTCGCTGGGGCAATACCCTACTTGCGGAGGGACTACCATACTAGCTGAATACTATCAGTCCCAGTAGAGACACTGCAGTGGCGGATCCCTACATTTGGCCGCAACACCGCAAGTGGCGTCACGAATAACCTTATTCATAAATTCCCTGTAAATATCCCCATTACAAAAAGGGCCCAGGGCACGGAACCGGGTAATGGCCACCATTGTGACATTCCCAATAGAGACACTGCCCGGAACCGAGTACCCCATATCCCTGGGTGCTACATAGACATGTGAATAGGGCCATAGATTGTTGTCACACCCAGTGAAGCGGACGAGGGGCGAATGGATCCACTGGTCCAAGATACCATTCACTGATCCGGAGGAGCAGACCTGAGCGGCTACCGAGTCTTCACTATAAAAATAAATACACACGCTGGTAGGTAACTGACAGGAGGCAGCCCCGGAGAATCCCGTTACCTCGGCAGCTGGTGCCACAGGACATAGACCAGGAACCGGTGTAGATGAGTAGAGGATGGAGCAGACTGGTGCATGCCATAGGGCACAGACAGGAGGATGGGTGCTTCCAGAGACAGGCTGGCTCAGCACTTGAACAGGCAGGTTCACCGACAGTACAAGTGGAAGCAAAAACAGGATCACTATACAATATATGGAGTGCAAGTAGGAGTTGGACAAGCCACTATTGTTTTATAAATGTATATAAGAATGTACTATATATATATATTATATATATATATATATATATATATATATATATATATATATATATATATATATATATATATATACATACATATATATATATATATATATATATATATATATATATACATAAGTGCAATCCGGGCTCCGTTCTCCATGGCCCGTGATTGCACTTAGAGATTAACTCACCTGTGCGCGCTCCCGCTCTCCATGGTGCTGATCGCTCCCGCGGTGCAGCATCCGGCCGGCGCTGACCCCCGTAGCAGCTGCTTCCGGGTCGGCTGTGTCGTGCATCATGAATATGCGCGACAGTAATGAGCCGGCTCAGAAGCAGCAAGCTGCACGGGCTGCAGAGGACATCGCTGGAGCCGGGTGAGTAAAAATGATTATTTTAAAAGCACGTTTTTTTCTGGCACGTGTTTCACGGACCACACCACTGCGTGGTCCGTGGGACATCAGTGATGCCAGAAAAAAATGGACATGTCTCCGTGCGGCAATCCCGGACACGCGGGTACGCCGCACAGAGACACGTGCAGTGGCAAATCACTGATGTGTGAGCAGACCCATTCATTATAATGTGTCTGCGTATGTCAGTGATTCTGGTACGTTTAAAAAAAAAAGCACAAACGTACCAGAATCACTGACGTGTGAAAGGGGCCTTATAGTAAGGAAATGTAATTGATTATATGCATGTTTATAGTACTGAAAATACTGAGTAACGTAGAATGCTGTCCCTTCTGCTGTGTCAGGCAGGAGACAGAGTGTGCTGAGCCAGGAGTATGGTAGATAAAGGGAGTTAAGGATAACATAGATATAGTATTAATAAGAGAAGATGTGTTAGTGTAGTGTAACTAAGGACCAAGTGTGCAGGAGTGGGTTGTCAGTGGTAGGATAAAGCAGGAACAGAGGTGAGCAGTAGACTGGTTACCAGGGAGATGGAGACAAGGAGGGAGGAGTGAACAGTGAAGGATTAGAAAAGCAGGGAAAAGAAGTCAGTGAAGCGGCAGAAGTTCAAGTATACAGACAGTGCCCAGAGCTAGGGCCTGTCCAAGAAGGGAGGAATCCTCCCATGTGTCAAGACCTCACCCTGCGGACGGGCTGTACAGTATCCTAAGATCTGTGGGACATTGGGGTATAGAGAAACCGCTGGCGTGCACCTGAACTGTTCATTGGCTGCTGAGACGTCTGAGGGCCGAAGTGAGATATGGCAGCCGCAAGGAAAGGATTCAGAAGGAGGAAGTGTGCATAGGACTCAGCAGCTGGAGAATAGTTCCCAGGGTGAGTGCCAGCAGAATCCCTTCTCCTGAAGAATAGCAACAGCAAAAGCAATCCTGAAAGCCTTAAATACGAGAAAAGTGTGATCTACAATAAAATGGTTCCTGTTTGTTTACAACTGACTGGTGTATACTTTGTGTCGCCCTCCCCGTCTACGATGAGGACCCAGCAAGTGAAAATGGAGGTAACACCAGACGTAATAAAAAAAGCCTCATGCCCCAGCGGGAGCATCATACAAATATATACATTTAATGAAGCAAGGGGAAGCACTGCCAGTCATCACCTGGCTCCCCTCTTCATATAGGTAGAAGTACTGGGACCTGACAACTAGCACAAGCAGACTAATTACAAGGACATGTTGAACAGGCACCTCCCAATGGGGGAGAATGCCTTATTTACACTGTGCTATACAAGAGAAAAGAGTCCTCATATAATGGTGCAAGCACAACCATATAATAGGAATAATATAACACTCTTCATTAACACTCGATTTATGGAGTAAATAACATTTAAAGGGAACCAAACACTAGGATTTTCTTATAACTTAGGCGGGCTTTGCACGTTGCGACATCGCAGGCCGATGCTGCGATGTCGCACGCGATAGTGCCCGCCCCCGTCGCAGGTACGATATCGTGTGATAGCTGGAGTAGTGAAAACTATCGCTACGCCAGCTTCACACGCACTCACCTGCCCTGCGACCGTCGCTCTGGCCGGCGACCCGCCTCCTTCCTAAGGGGGCGGGTCGTGCGGCGTCACAGCTACGTCACATGGCAGGCGGCCAATAGGAGCGGAGGGGTGGAGATGAGCAGGATGTAAACATCCTGCCCAGCTCCTTCCTTCCGCATATCCTACGGAAGCCGCAGTGACGCCGGTAGGAGATGTTCCTCGCTCCTGCGGCTTCACACACAGAGATGTGTTCTGCCGCAGGAACGAGGAACAACATCGGACCGTCGCGTCAGCGTAATTATGAATTACGCCGACGCTGCAACGATGATACGATTACGACGATTTTGCGCTCGTTAATCGTATCATCAAGGCTTTACACAATACGATATCGCATGCGATGCCGGATGTGCGTCACTTTCAATTTGACCCCACCGACATCGCACCTGCGATGTCGTAGTGTGCAAAGCCGCCCTTAAAGCCAGTGCTATACTGGCACTATCAGGCTGATTTTTTACATACCTTTAGTGGTCAGCTCGGATGTATAGGTTTTGAAACACAAGCTAGTAAAGTTCATAAAATCATCAGCCTCTTGAGTGACAGCAGCTGAGAATCAGAAAATATCTGGGGGTATTCATAGTTATCCCCTCTCCCTTTTAGAATTAGCATAAGTATTATACAATCGATTTAATTGACCTGTGCTGAGGTCATACCCATGTGACCAGAAGGGGTGGGGCCTTAGCCAACAAAGCTGATACCAGGAAGCAACATTTTTCTGTTGGCTGAGGCCCCGCCCCTTCTGGTCACATGGGTATGACCTCAGTAATGTTACTGCTCTAAGCAGCACTGATTGCAGAAGGTTACTAGATGACCACTTGGTTTTTCTCTGTGTTCTGGCAGATTAAGGTTTCATCAACCACTATATACTGTATATTATACTGTCTCACTCATGTTAGTTTGATCATTGATAAATCAGGTGCTCATATGTATTTACAATAGAGCACTCCTTGTGATCATTATAAGTGCCTGATGACTAGACGTATTGTGACCTCATTTACCACCGTAAGATATGTACGACATATTTATGATTGTTATAATAGCATAGGATTAATGAGCCATTACTTTTTGAACATATTCTGTCTGTATGGCTGTTATTCATTTATCTTGTCACCTGTATAGAATAATGTACAGTACATGTCTCTGGAGGTTATGTATCTTCATAACATTGTGTTTGTTGGTTTTAAATGCTTTTAACTCTGTAAATTGAGTGTTAATAAAGATTGTTATATTATTCTTACTATATGGTTGTGCTTGCACCATTATATGCAGACTCTTTTCTCTTGTACATGATTGTCCCCCCATCTGCATTGGTTGAGCACCCTTATTTTCCTTTTATGTCATGCGGTGTGCGGGGGCGGACTGGGGTGTCTGGGGCCCACCAGGGGAATTGACTCCAGGGGCCCACCCTACAGATAACTATAAACACCCATTAGCGTTATCCCCGTTGTTGTGTTGCTTTGACTGTAAAACAGCAATAATACCTAAAATATAACTTTTATTAATTCCTCTAAAAATAGGGAAGGATCACCTTGCCTATGCATAAAATTGTTCAACTTAAGGGTTAAATAGATTGCAAGATCCTCCATAAACATCGGGGGACTAGCATACCCTGTAAACACGCAATAACACCTATAATTGGTGCTGGCAAATAAACAAATTTAACCGAAATGGCCAAGATTATTCACACAAATGCTCACTTAGATCCCATTCACAAATTGGCAGTGGCGTTAATCACTATAGTGACCATGACACCCACAGGTGTTTGACCAATATACCTCACATTCGGTTAAACAAATCAGCATTAACCAGGGATTCAGATAGTCAAGTTGTTAACCTGGTTGTGTCTGATAGGGAACAATCTCACCCAATTGCTGGTGTCTTGTCTCCCAAAGCGGTCAGTTCGTCCTCATAATCGGCGTTTCCAAAAGAGACCCTCACCAAACAGGTCCTGGACCCCTTATGACCCCTTCTCTTGGGAGAAGGGAGAAGGAGATTCTGGGAGAGGACAGTTAGTCCGTTCATAAGGGGTCCAGGACCTGTTTGGTGAGGGTCTCTTTTGGAAACGCCGATTATGAGGACGAACTGATAATAGGTGTTATTGCGTGTTTACAGGGTATGCTAGTCCCCCGATGTTTATGGAGGATCTTGCAATCTATTTAACCCTTAAGTTGAACAATTTTATGCATAGGCAAGGTGATCCTTCCCTATTTTTAGAGGAATTAATAAAAGTTATATTTTAGGTATTATTGCTGTTTTACAGTCAAAGCAACACAACAACGGGGATAACGCTAATGGGTGTTTATAGTTATCTGTAGGGTGGGCCCCTGGAGTCAATTCCCCTGGTGGGCCCCAGACACCCCAGTCCGCCCCCGCACACCGCATTTCAGATTCTTCAAAATATATACTATACCAGTGGCTGCATTATTATTGCTTTGACTGTATAGACAGACGGCTCCTGCACATCTATATTGTGCACCATAACTGGGATGTACAATTATAGTCGTTTGAAGAAAAAACAAAAAGCCAGCACTAAATGTGCACTAAAAATTGCAAACTGTACTTATTATAAAAATTTTGAGATTATTGGCAAAAAATTGCAATTTCTTGAGCTGCCTCGCCACGTCACGGCAAATCTCATTTGGGGCAGTCCTACACTAAAATATTTCCCGTATTTCTACACCACGTCAGACTCTTGTTTTCCCATTGGAGACAATATCCTCAAAATTAACTTATATTTCATCAGTAATAATGTCTCCTAATTTGCCCCTACAGTAATTATGCCCCAAGTGCCACCATAAACTAATAATGCATGTCCCTTATTCTGGCCCGATATAGTAATTATGTCCCTCATCCTGACCCCTTTTATTTAATAATGTCCGGGGAAACAAGTGGAATGAGAAGGGGTTCTTAATTGCTTCCTGCACAAAATATCCCCCACACTGCTCCTCTCCAAAATAGCCCCACAAAGTGCCCCTTTCCAAAATATCCCCCCAAAAATTGCCCTTTCTATAATATCTCCCCCAACTACATCCCTGTATAAATTCCCCCCTCCTCATTATACTTTTGCGGCCTTCCACAATCTTTGATGCCTCATAATGTCCCCCATTGCCCTATAATGCCCCAATTTGCTTCATAATGGCCCCCATTACCCTAGAATGTCCCCCACTGCCTCATAATGTCCCCCACTGCCCTATAATGTCCCCAGTGCCCGATAATGTCCCCACTGCCCGATAATGTCCCCCACTGCCCGATAATGTCCCCCACTGCCCTATAATGTCCCCCACTGCCCTATAATGTCCCCCACTGCCCTATAATGTCCCCCACTGCCCTATAATGTTTCCCACTGCCCTATAATGTCCCCCATTGCCCTATAATGTTTCCCACTGCCCGATAATGTCCCCCACTGCCCTATAATGTTCCCCACTGCCCTATAATGTTCCCCACTGCCCTATGTTCCCCACTGCCCTATAGTGTCCCCCACTGCCCTATTGTGTCCCCCACTAACCCATAATATGCTCCATAGAGTCCCCCACCGCTTCTTAATGCCCTTGTAAAATAACACTGCTCCTCCCCCACCCGCAAAATATTAGACTGGAAAAGGTGAATGAAATGAAAATTTTGAGAATTAAATGTAATTATAGCTCGATTAATGACTCCGCGCCCCCCCCACCCCCCCACACACACACAAAATGCAATGCATGCTCCATTTCCCCCCCTCCCCCCACACACACACACACACAATACAATACATACCCCCCATCACCCACTACACGCACACACACACACACACACACACACGAATACAATGCACCCCCCATTACCCACTCCACACACACACACAATACAATGCACTCCCCCCATCACCCCCTACACACACACAAAATACAATGCACCCCCCACACACACAATACACCCCCCATTACCCCCTCCCCACACACACACACACACACAATACAATGCACCCCCCTCACCCCCTACACAGACACAATACAATGCACTCCCCCCATCACCCCCTACACACACACAAAATACAATGCACCCCCCACACACACACAATACACCCCCCATTACCCCCTCCCCACACACACACAATAAAATGCACCCCCCTCAACCCCTGCACACACAATACAATGCACCCCCCTCACCCCCTGCACACACAATACAATGCACCCTCCATTACTCCTCCCCCCACACACAATTGTAAGACGCGCATACATCTGAATACCGGTGTGGTCTCCAAGTCTGCACACCTCATCGGTGCAGGCCTGGGGACTCCCGCAGTGCACCGCACATGTGATGTCACTAAAGGTCCTGCAACTGCGAAAACTTCAGTGATCGTACAGAACTTGTACGATCACTGAAGTTTACGATTGAAAGGCTGGGGGCCAGGGCCCACTCTGGCCTGTGATGCCCTGTGGCAGCTGCACTACAGGCAGAGCCGCTACTAGGAATTTCAGGGCCCCATACTGGCAAACTTTTCGGGCCCCCTTGAGACTCCGCCCAGGCTCCACCCCAGCTCCGCCTCCACCCCTCAAACCTTCCACAATCCTGCCGCCACTCTTTGAAAAACTAATATACACACACATACATATCACACACGCCCTGCACCTTCTATCTCACACAGCCTGTACACACAAACACGCACCCCCATATCACACACAGCCTGCGGCACCCCCATATCACACACAGCCTGCGCCATCCCCATATCACACACAGCCTGCGTCACCCCCATATCACACACAGCCTGTACACATATACACACACACCCCGCAGCAGCCCCGTATTACACAGCCTGTACACATATATACACACACACGCACACACACACACAGGCTTAAGCACCCCCATATTACACACAGCCTGTACACATATACATACACAGGCTGCAGCACCCCCATATTACACACAGCCTGTACACATATACATACACAGGCTGCAGCACCCCCATATTACACACAGCCTGTACACATATACATACACAGGCTGCAGCACCCCCATATTACACACAGCCTGTACACATATACATACACAGGCTGCAGCACCCCCATATTACACACAGCATGTACACATATACATACACAGGCTGCAGCACCCCCATATTACACAGCCTGTACATATATACATACACAGGCTGCAGCACCCCATATTACACACAGCCTGTACAAATATACACACAGGCTGCAGCACCCCATATTACACACAGCCTGTACATATATACACACAGGCTGCAGCACCCCATATTACACACAGCCTGTACAGATATACACACAGGCTGCAGCACCCCATATTACACACAGCCTGTACAGATATACACACAGGCTGCAGCACCCCATATTACACACAGCCTGTACACATATACACACAGGCTGCAGCACCCCATATTACACACAGCCTGTACATATACACACACAGGCTGCAGCACCCCATATTACACACAGCCTGTACACATACACACAGGCTGCAGCACCCCATATTACATACAGCCTGTACACATACACACAGGCTGCAGAACCCCATATTACACACAGCCTGTACACATATACACACAGGCTGCAGCACCCCATATTACACACAGCCTGTACATATATACACACAGGCTGCAGCACCCCATATTACACACAGCCTGTACATATATACACACAGGCTGCAGCACCCCATATTACACACAGCCTGTACATATACACACACAGGCTGCAGCACCCCATATTACACACAGCCTGTACACATATACACACAGGCTGCAGAACCCCATATTACACACAGCCTGTACACATATACACACAGGCTGCAGCACCCCATGTTACACACAGCCTGTACATATATACACACAGGCTGCAGCACCCCATATTACACACAGCCTGTACATATATACACACAGGCTGCAGCACCCCATATTACACACAGCCTGTACACATATACACACAGGCTGCAGCACCCCATATTACACACAGCCTGTACACATACACACAGGCTGCAGCACCCCATATTACACACCGCCTGTACACATATACACACAGGCTGCAGCACCCCATATTACACACAGCCTGTACACATATACACACAGGCTGCAGCACCCCATATTACACACAGCCTGTACACATATACATACACAGGCTGCAGCACCCCATATTACACACAGCCTGTACACATATACACACAGGCTGCAGCACCCCATATTACACACAGCCTGTACACATATACACACAGGCTGCAGCACCCCATATTACACACAGCCTGTACACATATACACACAGGCTGCAGCACCCCCATATTACACACAGCCTGTACACATATACACACAGGCTGCAGCACCCCATATTACACACAGCCTGTACACATATACACACAGGCTGCAGCACCCCATATTACACACAGCCTGTACACATATACACACAGGCTGCAGCACCCCATATTACACACAGCCTGTACACATATACACACAGGCTGCAGCACCCCATATTACACACAGCCTGTACACATATACACACAGGCTGCAGCACCCCATATTACACACAGCCTGTACACATATACACACAGGCTGCAGCACCCCATATTACACACAGCCTGTACACATATACACACAGGCTGCAGCACCCCATATTACACACAGCCTGTACACATATACACACAGGCTGCAGCACCCCATATTACACACAGCCTGTACACATATACACACAGGCTGCAGCACCCCATATTACACACAGCCTGTACACATATACACACAGGCTGCAGCACCCCATATTACACACAGCCTGTACACATATACACACAGGCTGCAGCACCCCATATTACACACAGCCTGTACACATATACACACAGGCTGCAGAACCCCATATTACACACAGCCTGTACACATATACACACAGGCTGCAGAACCCCATATTACACACAGCCTGTACACATATACACACAGGCTGCAGAACCCCATATTACACACAGCCTGTACACATATACACACAGGCTGCAGAACCCCATATTACACACAGCCTGTACACATATACATACACAGGCTGCAGCACCCCATATTACACACAGCCTGTACACATATACACACAGGCTGCAGCACCCCATATTACACACAGCCTGTACACATATACACACAGGCTGCAGCACCCCATATTACACACAGCCTGTACACATATACACACAGGCTGCAGCACCCCCATATTACACACAGCCTGTACACATATACACACAGGCTGCAGCACCCCATATTACACACAGCCTGTACACATATACACACAGGCTGCAGCACCCCATATTACACACAGCCTGTACACATATACACACAGGCTGCAGCACCCCATATTACACACAGCCTGTACACATATACACACAGGCTGCAGCACCCCATATTACACACAGCCTGTACACATATACACACAGGCTGCAGCACCCCATATTACACACAGCCTGTACACATATACACACAGGCTGCAGCACCCCATATTACACACAGCCTGTACACATATACACACAGGCTGCAGCACCCCATATTACACACAGCCTGTACACATATACACGCAGGCTGCAGCACCCCATATTACACACAGCCTGTACATATATACACACAGGCTGCAGCACCCCATATTACACACAGCCTGTACACATATACACACAGGCTGCAGCACCCCATATTACACACAGCCTGTACACATATACACGCAGGCTGCAGCACCCCATATTACACACAGCCTGTACATATATACACACAGGCTGCAGCACCCCATATTACACACAGCCTGTACACATATACACACAGGCTGCAGCACCCCATATTACACACAGCCTGTACACATATACACACAGGCTGCAGCACCCCATATTACACACAGCCTGTACACATATACACACAGGCTGCAGCACCCCATATTACACACAGCCTGTACACACACACACACAACCCTACAACAGGCACATTTCTCTACACACACACATTACCTCATCTTGCATTTCCAGATGGTGCAGAGTAGGTGATGAGACACTGGGATCTGCACAGAGGCTGCAGACGTTCCAGTCACTTTTCCTGTGATGAGATGAGGCACATGATTAGTCAGCTGACATGTAAGGTCCTGAATTTACAGGTCCTTCACCTTCTCAGCTCCTGCAGCCTCTGTTGTGGTCCGGTACATACATTTCCTTTCCTGTCCTGCTCTGCAAACCAGGAAGAGAGATGGCAGCTCTCTATGAGCGGCCCAGGCCCCCCTCATTGCCCTAATGGTGGCCCCTGCCCTTGGGGCCCGGTGAGCAGGTGAATGAAAGGAAAGGGGCCCGGGATGTCAGCGGGCCCCCCCTCCTGGCTTCTGCTCACTGGGCCCCCTACAGGAGTCACAGTAGTAATGCCCTGATGGTGGCCATGAATACAGGCCCCCAGCAGCAGGACAGATGGAATGGTGGAGGCGCCTGGAGCACTGTCTGGGAACCCCTAGCCTAGCCCCAGGTAGGTGACTGGTAAGGTAAAGGCAATGTGCCGATATGATTAGTGAAATTACCGGCCGGGGGGGGGGGGGGACCTCGGGGCCCAGGGGGAAAGGGGGCGTGGCCTAAGGGGCGTGGCTATCAATAGCAGGGGCCCACTGGGGGTTCTCCCGACCTCCTGGTGGGCCAGTCCGCCCCTGGGTGTGCCTATTTTTTCCTCATGTAGTTATATACACTGTGCCTCTCAACCAGGCTGAAAGGCACTTCTGGATTAGGACCCACTGGCCATTTAAGAGAGGGAAGAGCAGTGCAGCTGCACCCCAAGCACGCTCCTGAGATCCCTGCAGTGCTTGTGTAGCATTCACGGGGCAAGGGGTTAGACGTAGTCGCCGCCAGGTTGGTGATGTCGGGTCTGGGGATGTCACGGGTGGCCCTTGCCCGGATTCGTGGCCCCGAGGTGTACAATAAAAAGGGGGGGTGATTGGATGATGGAATGGTAGTTTGTGAGTTTGTCTCATGGTGCTGCATGTGGTACGCGGCCAGGGATTAGCCGCCACTGCGGGTGATGTCCTCCGGGGCTGGTGGTGTCACAGTAAAGATCACTTTGCTCCCCACAGGTGGAGCGGGCCCAAGGTAGGATGATGAGGGACTGTAACAGCCGTTGGCGCCGAAATGCGGGGCGATGGCGACGGCAATAAGAGGCTGAGTCAGCTGCTTTTGTTCCAGGTCTTGTTACTCACAGTTCAAGTGCAGCCTCAGGGTACCGGTCTCTGCCATCATGGGCCCCAGCCGATCCCGGATAAGTTGAAGATAGCCACTGGTATTTGGAAATGTCTTTTCCTAAGAGTTGTCCCTGTGGAAGTGAGGAACTCGAGCTGAGCTGAGCTCCAAGCCACAGGCCCCGTGAAGAAGAAAGAAGGAAAGAAGTTGGTGTCGTGTTGCTAGAACTGTAGTCCCGACTTAACTGACTTTTGTGTGAGAGTTGCTCCTACTTCTACCCCAAGTGGTGGCCGCCCCCCAGGTGGTTGTCCTAGTGACCAGGAAAGTCCCATGTCTCGTGATGGCCACCACCCTGTCTACCCTAGGCCAATCCCCAGTGAGAAGGTGTTAGGGTGAACTCTAACAAAGTTCCACAAGTTTCCTACTGTCTGATTCTAATTGGTGTGGATCGAGTGCATGCTTGAAAAATGAGATCAGACACACAGTCGGATATTCATCTTTCCTCGACCAAGGTCATCCCAGAAACTGAGAGATTTATTGAAGAACACGCTTTTATAAAAACTAGGAAAAGGGGCATGGTCAGCCCTACAGTGAGCATACTTGGATGTGTCCATTGGTCAGTGGGTTGAACAATTTGTTAGTCCATGAGCTGATTGGTGGGCATCATCGTAGGCAGGTCTATGATGTCATTAGACGGATCCATGGTGATGGTGATGGGAGGGACGTCATCTGGTGAATCCATGCTAATGGAAGGGTCTATGATATCATCGGTGGCCATCTTAGTTATATTTGAAAACCTGGCTCATGTAAGGCAAATTGACACATTTCCCACAATCCCTTGTCAAGAGGTTAATCAAGTATTTGATCCAATGGCTCTCCTCAACAAAGGCACCTAAGCTGTATGTAAGGTGAAATGTGGAAACACCGGTGATTAACTCCCCCCTTACCCAAGATGAATACTGCACCTTAAATGAGGTGCAGTACCGTGTGGCGACTGAAGCCTCAAGGGCGCCATACTTGCGTGGGCCTTGGGAGCCAGAGGACGGGACAGGCACTGTGAGGAAGGAAGAAGCAGCAGTGAGAGAGCGTCAGCGCCCCTTATGCACGGAGTGCAGCGGTGCCAACGGAGATCCAAGTGAGCTCCAGGGATCACAGGACCGACTGGGAGATGCGGGAGATGGGGGAGTGGGCGTTTGTCGCCCTTGGATAAAGCCACGGCGAAACGCATCAGGGTGTCCCTTGGTAAGATACAGCATGTGATTATTGGGGTATTCTGTCAATCTGCATTTGGCTGGTTATTAGAATATGGTGTGGTGTGTCAGGACTTGTATCCTAGTCTTTTGCCCATATATTTCCATTTGGATCCTTAGCATGGCATTACTTATTTGATAGGTGTGTTACTTCCTGACACTCTTCATTGTGTTATTTACACATCTAGTGTTATAGGCCATCGCTATTTTACACCTGTTACCATTTTCATTATCATGCTCTTTTTCTATTAATCATTTACTTGCTATGCAGGGTGTTCTTTTGGTAAGAATAACTTTTTATTAAATAACATATTCTTTTGTGGATTTTGAACGTGGTTACTTACCTCAGTTTAGTGGTAGTCATTACGAGGGATATTTTACTTGTTAATTTTTGTAAATTTTGACATTCATTGTTACAGTATCTATCATTGTTCATATTCTAATTGACTCCACTGCCTAATGTTGTCGGCCATTATTATGTGATTACTAAGAATTGTATTTCTTGTATTGTTGTTCCTCCATATGTCATTGTCTTGCTGTGCACACAAATATTTTTTAAAAAGAATTTTTATGCTTCAATAACGTTTTTTCAAAAAATTGAATTATAGTAGTTTTTTTGTAGGTATGAAGGAGAAAACTCACCGAAGACCAAACCGGACTCATCACTAAAGGGATTTGGGTTCGACGGAGCCCATCATAGCAAGTGACCAGTATTACCTGGGTGAGCGGCAACGTACAAAAGTGAGTAAACAACCTGGAACCGCAAACATAGACTCTGACTCTTTATTACCCGCACTGCCGCTCCCTGCCGCCATTACTACTCCCCTCATCATCCTCCCCGGGGCCTGCTCCACCTGTGGCGAGCATACCACCCATAGCTGATACTACCATCTTCCCCGGAGGACAGCGACAGCAGCGGCGGCCCATTCCCTGGCCACATACCATAGGTGGCGTCACGACAAACACCTCACTACTACCCCCATCATCCTTCCCCAACTATCTTCTGTATGCTCCGGGGCAACGGAGCAGGGCTAGGCCGCCCGTGACGACGACAGTCGACGGCCCGGCGATGAGTAGGTTAACCACACCTGCCACATGGGGCACTACATTTGGCGTCACAAAAAGGATAATGTGCCCAGCCTAAAAACCTGGGTACTGTGCACCTTATGGACTGAGTGCTTGAAAGACTGTTTAATTGCAACCAGTAGCCATTATTGAACAAGAAGGGGTTAAAGAATTCCCGCCCTTCGTGGGCTGGCAAAGACTGTGGAGCGAAAATCAAAGCCCATATCCCTCACAGACATGGGAAAAGAGGAAAATGAAACTAACATGAGGAGAGGGGCAGAAAAACTAAGCCCCGCCTCCTGGTGTCCAAATGGACTGAAAAACTAAACTTATGGAGTGAGAGCCTGGAGTACAAAGGAGTCAGACGTACTGGGACCACCTGGGGTGCAGGGTGTCAGCAATGGCAAACCCTGGCCGTCATGGGACAACACTGGTGCGACCCCTGTTCTGGAGCGCTCGGGACAGGGAGGCAGAGGTGACTCGGGTGAGCAAGATGCTGAGAAGGGTGCAGCTGGACGCCATCCGTGACTGGGAGGCGTCCATGCTGGGATCGGTGAGAGCCATGCGGGCCCATGAAGAGCGGGAGCTGCTAACTATGGAGGAAGGGGATTCTGTGGAGAAAGCTGCAGAGACCCCTGTTGCCCCGACCACCGGCGACATTCTTCAAGCCCCATCGAACAGCCCAGCATCCCCGATGGCAGAAGCACCCGACCAAGCCTTCGACCCCTTGGTAGCCGAAGACCCGGCTGCCAACCCCCAAGCAGTGGAGGACCTGGCTACTGACTTCCTTGTAGTTGAGGACCCGGCTACTGCAACCTGGACCGGAGGAGACCTGATGGCATTTGACTGCAAGCCGGAGGAGGAGGATCTGGACAGCATGTTCCTGGGTATGGAGTGGGGAGAGTGCATTGCTGAACCGGAGACTCTAACCCCAGAGTCCATTAACAAAGTAGACAGGGAGTGGGCCATTTGCCAAGCCACCATTTTCAAACTGGTGGAGGAGGAGCGGGAGCGCCAGGACCGGTTGGCGGCAACTGAGACCCGAGGCCTGCTGCAGACCGGTACAGTAACCCATTTTGACTTGAAGTGGGGGTGGGGCTTCATCTCGGAGCCGGGACTTTCCAGGGAAGTCTTTGTGTCCCGCCAGGATGTGGCCTCCCGCCTCCACAAGGGTCACCCTGGACGCGACCTGTATACCGGTGACCAGGTGACATATAAACGGCACAGAGGTGAGCGGGGCTTGTACGCCCTGGATGTGGAACTGGAAACAAGGGAGAAGGCAGCTGCAGAGCTGGTTTCCCAGCCAGCAGAGCATGCAGTGCTAGTCCCCACATTCCCCCAAGCACCAAGGACAAGGGAAATGTACACGCAGACTTTGAAGGTGGATTTCCTAAGGCTGAAAACCAGGAGCCACCCGGCAGTGACGGCAAGTAACTGTGTTTGCTAATGACGGTTGATTTTTCATTTGTAAACATCGGCCAATTTTTCTGTGGTTTATTTTTGCATTAATTATGGACAACATATGGCCTCAGGACTGACAGTGGTCGGAACTTATTGTAAATAGTTGCACCTTTTGTGCACCCTACCAGAATTAGGGTGACTTGAATAATTTGCACTTAAATCTTTTATACTTGAACGTTTCGCACTTAACAAGGAAAGTTTGCTGACCGGGAGCGGTGCACTGACCAGTGACACAAAAGGACTCCAGCGGTCGCCACTCTTTATTGTGTTTACATGAAAATATTTTATACGCTGACAGGAATGTTTTAAATGCCTGAAGTTTGCACTAGTTTTATAATGACAATGGTTTGTGACAATGCATGCTGCTATAACCAGTACTTAAAAATGTTTGATACTGTTTTTGATATTTTTTGCAACTTGAAATGTTTTTGATAATGCTTTTACTTTGCAAATGTTTTTGATAATGTTTTGATGCTGCTACCGGTATAGAGTTAACCTGTTAGTGACGTTCAAGGATGGTGCCTCCCATAAAGGGAAGAATGTTGTTTGTTTAATGCATATGCAAAATGCGGTGCACCAACTTTAAATTGCTGTGGCCCGGGAGTGCCGTCATTTTCTGTGGGGGAGTGTGGCGCCCCTGAGGCTTCAGTCGCCACAGAGTATTGTACTCAAATTTGGGTGTAATGCTAAATTCAGATCTTGAAGAGGTCAGTCGCGGTTTCACCACATTACACACTCAAATACACATCAGGTTGCCCTGTTCCCACTGGGGAGTGGGCTAGGGTTGGGTAATAAAGGGGCCGCTGACAGAGTGGCATTTACTGGATGTCCTCAACAGGGGCCCCAGTCCCACTAGCTTAGGACCTGGGAGGGGGGAGGTTCAGCCAGCAGGGGGAGTCAGGAGCCAACACAACAATCTAGAAGGAGTTCTCCAGCAGGAGAGGAAGGGAGCAGTCACATCCAAGGGTTCTCCGGTGGGAAGGAGGAGAAAGTTCACACGATTGCCGGGGGAAGAGTGAATCTGCTCCCCACGGAATTGATGCCACACAGGGTGGCAGGACCCTAAGGAAGATCATACTTCACGTTGGTTTTCCAGAATCTGCCTGGACGGGGAAAGTTTCAAGCCTCCTTGACCACACAGAGCCCGACAGCACAGTGCCAGAGAGGATCCGGTCTCGCATCAAGCCGGACCCCATATTGGAACTGCGGCATGCATATAGGGACAAGAGTACATCTCGTGAAACCCAGGGTCCCCTCGTAGCTTCAAGCCAGGGGATCCACAGGCAGGCGTTACAAGGAGAAAACCCATCGAACACCAAACCGGACTGATCTCTGAATGGATTCAGGTTCGACGGAGCCCATTATAGCAAGTGACCGGTATTACCTGGGTGAGCGTCACCGTACAAAAGTGAGTAAACAACCTGGAACCACAGCCATAGACTCTGACTCTTTATTACCGGTACTGCCGCTCCGAGCCGCCACTACTACTCCCCTCATCATCCTCCCCGGGGCCTGCTCCACGTGTGGGGAGCGATACCACCCATAGCTGATACTACCATCTGCCCCGGAGGACAGCGACAGCAACAGCGGTCCATTCCCTGGCCGCATACCACAGGTGGCGTCACAACAAACACCTCACTACTACCCCTATCATCCTTCCCCAGCCATCTTATGTACGCCTCGGGGCAACTGAGCCGCCCGTGATGACGACAGTCGACGTCCCGGCGACGAGTAGGTTAAACGCACCTGCCCCGTGGGGCGCTACACAAACTTCCCTGCTGGCATGGTGTTTTGGGGGTGATATACATTGGCTTTTGGACTCCAAACATTATGTGTATTGTGGCTTCCAAAGAGTTCAATTTTGGTCTCATATGACCAGACTATATTCTCCCAGTATATCATAGCCTTGTCTAAATGTTGTTTAGAAAACTTTAAATGCACTTGAACATGCTTTTTGTTCAGCACTTCAGTCATGGTGAGCAAGGCCATGGAGGTTGAGTGCATTACTTTTGTTTTCTTTTAAGAAATTGTACCTGCTGTGGTCCTTGGCTCCTGGACAACACTTCTGATAATTATTTTTGCTCCGCTGTCCAACATCTTCCAGGAAGCACCTGGTCATGGCCAGTTTATTGTGAAATGATGTTCTTTCCATTTCCAGATTATGGACCCAATAGTGCTCACTGGAACCTTCAGTAGTTTAAAAATTCTTCAGTTATCAATGCCATTAGTATGTTTTGTAACAATACGGTTGCGAAGGTCTTCAGATAGCTCACTGGTTTTACCCATCCTCAGAGGTTTCTTGTATGGCAGCATGGTAATGGAACACCTTTTTATAGGCCATCAGTTAAACCAGCTTTTATTATTTTTCACTAAATGACCGCATTGCTTTCTAATTACCAATAAATTTCATCTGGAGTCATGACTTTCCAAGGCTTTTTGCACCTCTCTTTCCTCATGTGTATAATACTTTTTCCCATTGTCATTTCTCATAATTACACATAACTTAATTTATGAATGTCTATGGTTTGATTTTTGTTGCTTGTCTGGATTGGATGGCTTGTTACTGACATCTGGTGAGAAATTCATATGAATAGTACCTTTAAAAATATATTTTCTTAGAAAATTGGTGACGTGTTCAACATTTAATTCTTTTTTTAAATCCTACAGGTGTATCATCAAAAAGTTGATTTATTTCAGTAATTCAGTACAAAAAGGGAAATGCATATATTATATAGACCCATTATAAACAGAGTGATCTATTTCAAGTGTTTATTTCTGTTAATGTTGATGATTATGGCTTACAGTCAATGAAAACTCAAAAGTCAATTTCTCAGAGAATTAGAATAATTACCACAAAACACCTGCAAAGGCTTCCTAAGAGTTTAATATGATAATATGGTCCCTTAGTCTAGTTCAGTAGGCTACACAATCATGGGGAAGACTGCTGACTTGACAGATGTCCACATGGCAGTTATTGACACACTGCACAAGGAGGGTAAACCACAAAAGGTAATTGCTAAAGAAGCTGGCTGTTAACAGAGTGTGGTATCAAAGCATATTAATGGAAAGTTAAGTGGAAAGAAAAAGTGTGGTAGAAAAAGGTGCACAAGCAACCGAAATAACCGCAGCCTTGATAGGATTATTAAGAAAAGTCCATTCCTTGTGCCAAACCACTCATGACCAATAGACAATGCCAGAAGTGTCTTACCTGGGCCAAGGAGAAAAAGAACTGGACTGTTGCTCAGTGGTCCAAGGTGTTGTTTTCAAATGAAAGTAAATTTTGTATTTCATTTGCAAATCAAGGTCGCAGGGTCTGGAGGATGAGTGGCGAGGCCACAATCCAAGCTGCTTGAGGTCTAGTGTGAAGTTTCGACAATCAGTGATGGTTTGGGGAGCCATGTCATCTGCTGGTCCACTGTGTTTTATCAAAACCAAAGGCAGCGCAGCCGTCTGCCAGGAAATTTTAGAGCACTTCATGCTTCCCTCTGCTGACAAGCTTTTTGGAGATGGAAATGTCATTTTCCAGCAGGACTTGGCACCTGTCACACTACCAAAAGTACCAATACCTGGTTTAATAACCACAGTATCACTGTTCTTGATTGGCCAGCAAACTCGCCTGACCTAAACCCCATTGAGCATCTATTGGGTATTTTCAAGAGGAAGATAAGAGACACCAGACCCAAAAATGCAGACAAGTTGAAGGCTGCTATCACAGCAACCGGGGCTTCCATAACACCTCAGCAGTGCCACAGGCTGATCGCCTCCATGCCATACCACATTGATGCAATAATTCATACAAAAGGAGCCCCGACCAAGTATTGAGTGCATTTACTGTACAGACTTTTCAGTAGTTGTCGAGGGTGGGGGTCAGCTTCCCCGTCGCGGGGGCTGCTCGGGGAGATCGCGCTCGGATCCGGTACCTTTTCCTCGGTGGCTCGAGCGGGCCAGACCCGGGGCTCGAGCAGCGCTCCTCGCCCACGAGTGAAAATGGAGTTGGATTTTTGGGATGGATAGAGTGTTCGTGACGCCACCCACGGGTTGTGGTGATGGTGGGCACCACCGCTGCTGGTGATGGGGTTCCTGGGAGCGATGGCGGGGAGCAGCTAGGTGTTGACCCCTCCGTGGGTAGGGGCTGTTGGTCCCAGGGCCCGGTGGGAGGTTGGGTTCCTCAAGATGGGTTTTGGCAGGGTGCAGGGTGGCGGTGCAGCGCGGTGCCGGATGGCACAGGTGTACTCACTCAGACACAGATGAACAGAGTCTCTGGTAAACCAAACGGCTGGATGGACGGGGCCCGAAGGCCGGCTGCGGTGTTCTCCCTGGACGGGTTGATGGTGGCTGTCGTTTCCCTGCACCTGTGTTTTGTGTCTTGACTCCAATGCCTGGGCACCGGGAGTCCACTCCCCGACGTACAGGGGTGGGATTCAGCCGGTTCTGTCCGGTTCTGGAGAACCGGTTGTTAAAATAGCAGCCGGTTTCCAGAACCGGCAAGAAACAGCTCCAGCGATGCGGTTCCCTGTATTCATTTGTGTTAGTGTCTCTTTAAGACACTAGCACAAATGAATCCCCTTACCTCCGCGCCGCACTTCCTGGTTCATTGAAGCCTGTCGGCTCTCTGACCCCCGGCGTGCAGTGACGCGCTGACGCTGCAGACAATTCACGGCAGTGTGAGGAGGGAGCTCCTCCTCCTGCTGTCTGTGGATAGACGAGCCGCGGAGGAGGACGGGAGACACAGGAGAGGCCGACGATGCTGGTAAGTGCTCAGTGAGCCGAAGATGCAGGGAGAGGGGCCACATAACATGGCAGCTATATGGGGAGAGAGGCCACATATGAGGGGAGCGCTCTATGGGGAGAGAGGCCACATATGAGGGGAGCGCTCTATGGGGAGAGAGGCCACATATGAGGGGAGCGCTCTATGGGGAGAGAGGCCACATAAGAGGGGAGCGCTCTATGGGGAGAGAGGCCACATAAGAAGGGAGCGCTCTATGGGGAGAGAGGCCACATAAGAGGGGAGCGCTCGATGGGGAGAGAGGCCACATAAGAGGGGATCACTTGATGGGGAGAGAGGCCACATAAGAGGGGAGCTATATGTGGCTGTATGGGGAGATGAGGCCAATTATAGGATGGTATTTGCATGGAGAAAGAGGCCATAATGGGATGGGATCTGCAGGGGAAAGGGGCCATATTTGGATGGTATCTGCAGGGGGAAAGACCATAATGGGATGGGATCTGGAGGGGGCAAGGGGCCATAATGGGATGGGATTTGCTGGGGAAAGAGGCCACATGGAATGGGATCTGCAAGGGAAAGGGGCCATAATGGGATGGGATCTGCTGGGGAAAGAGGCCACATCGGATGGGATCTGCAGGGGGAAAGACCATAATGGGATGGGATCTGCAGGGGAAAGAGGCCACATGGGATGGGATCTGCAAGGGAAAGGAGCCACATGGGATGAGATCTGTATGGGGGAAGGTCGCCCATTCCAATTTTAGCAGGGCTCCTTTAGTAATAATTTTTAAAAACTGTAGAAAAACCGTTTAATACAATAAGAGTGACAGTGACGGGAACAACTTGTACTGGACAGGAGAGTGAAGGTATAGGAGGGGAAGAAGGGAAAAGAGATTTTACTTTAAATTACATGTATTTTTTGGTTGAGGAAAGCGTGAAAATGGGTGTGGCTAACAAAATGGGTGTGGTTACAGAATGGGTGTGGTTTTCAAATGGGCGGGGCTTACAGAGAACCTGTTGTTAAAAATTTGAATCCCACCCCTGCCGACGTATACGTGCCGGAGGAGCCCGTTTTCCCGCAGACGCTGGCCCTTTGGTTCTCTGGCCCTTGGCGGTGGCAATTATCCGGAACGGTTGGACTTTTGCCTTCACTCAGGACTTGGTTGGGAATGAACCCCTGAGGTCCAGACGGCAATCAGAGAATTTGACTAAAGGTTGGCTTTAAGCCTAGTCGGGGTTGGAGTACCCTGCCTGGTGCTTGGCGCCAATCGGCTCCCCAGTTCGGTACCAGCGAGCCACCGCCCGACCCCCGGTCCTACGGTTCCGCTGACCTTCACTAACTCCTGCAGACAGCCACCACCGTCTGCAGACCTTGCTTGAAGTGCCTGGGCTCCAACCCAGACACCAACAGTTTCCACTCCTCACTCACTCTACTGCCGTCCACAACTGGACTCTCCTTCAACTCAACTGTTCTGTTCGTGTTTTTCCCGCCTCCAGCCTGTGAACTCCTCGGTGGGCGGGTCCAACCGCCTGGCTCCGCCCCACCTGGTGTGAACATCAACCCTGGAGGGTGGCAACAAGGGTTTAATGTGTGACTGGTGTGACCTGTCCAGGGAAGGGAGGGTGTATGGTGATGTGGCTAGGCCAGGGCGTCACATTCCCCCTTGGTTTAATGCAGACCGACCGCGGGCTGCCCGTCCACCACCGGTTTTATTTTTCCGAAAGATATAAAATCAACGGGAACAAAACATGTAAAACATTAAGCATTTCTTTTAATTTCTTCCCTTACGGGAGGCACATTCTTAAACCGTTACAAACGGAACATTTTTATTAATAACAGGGAACGGGTCCATGTCCTTCCGCTTTCCCACCCAAGCAACCTAGACCTTGATGCTACCCCTAGGAAATGGGCAGCACCCCTTTTCCCCAGTCCGGAAACAGGAACCTGGCCCAGGCTACCCAAGCGGGAACGGGTACGGTGTCTCGCACCCGGCAGTCACTCAGGGGCCCCACGTTCAAGGGGACCCCTGACCCGGAGAATGGTCACCGGTCCTGGTGGCGACCGGACCCCAGCCTGCTCTGCTGCAGGTCCTTCCTCCAACCAGCCTCTCCAGAGACTGGCAGTTGTGGGAAGGGCAAGCGGGGCAGAATATTTACAAACCCAATAGTTCTTGGGTGGCCTGCAAGTTCTCGGTTGTGTTCTTTGGGAGTGGGGACAACAGGGGCAACATCAGTCCCAATGGGGACGGGCGCTTCAACAGCTCAGCGCTGCCATAAAATAACTGTAGGTCCCAACGGGGACTTGCTGTAGGGTCCCAACTGGGGCTTGCTGTAGGGTCCCAACGGTGACTGTTCATTGACCTTAACTTTGCAAATCAGGTGAAAGCCTCGAGTGATTAGTGCTCATTCATCCAGCTATTTACACAATCAACATCTTGCACCCCTAAATGGCAGTTTCCCTATACCTAAGCGGGGGCCTACCTAGGTTAGGGCGTGTGGACCTCCTGGGCCCAGTGTTGTCAGTGGGAGACGGTGGGACTGAGGGGACAACTGGTCCCTCTTCCTGTGTGTCAGGGGTGGCAGGTAGAGACCTACGGGGGCGTAGGATAGCTGCATCCCTGGGCGCCTGTTCGGGTGGCTCACTGGCGGGCGTCTCCGTCTCTCTTCCTTCCACAGGTTGTGGGAACGTTTGTGGAGACACGGGGCTCAGTGGGTGCTCTCGTCCACTAAAACCCGCCGCCTTTAGAAAGACAGCGTGGCTCAGGGCTCATCCCAACTGAACGCCGGCCTCCTTAACCGTGGGCGTAATACTACTCAGACAACACAGGGTGAGGGAACCACAATAATTAGACTTTATTGGATCCCCAAACAATTAACGGCACATAACACATAACCAGCAAAACACACAAATGTAACAGGCAACAGAGTCTCACCCTTCCGCTGGCTCACCAGGGATTTAGAATGTCCTTGCCTCAGAGGTTCCAGGGCCACTTACTCCAGTCCAGCAGCACCCCGCTTTTGGTGGGCACCCACTGAGAAAGGAATAACGCCAGATTTAGAAAGCTGTGTGAGGTCTGCAAAGTCTGTAACAGGTGACTGAACTATCCCAACCTGAGTGTCCTGCTTAGGTAGTCCTGGTATGATGTTACAATCCTGGCAGCCGGAGTCGAAATCCCTAGGCTGTGGATATGGTCTCCAACCGGAACCGGAGCCCCTAGATTGAAGCCATAAGATATCCTGATCCTCTAGTCAGCTCCAAAGAGCTTAGACTGGATCCATCAGCATCCATCAACCTTCATCAACACTGGTGGCTTAAAGAAGTCCCTTTTATAGCCATAACCTTCCCTTAGGATACACTGCGTCCTCATCGATTGGTTGGACAAGATTGCTTCTCCCATTGGATGAATTTCAAGCTGCATGGATAATGTTCATTTAAATGATGTGCATAGAAAGACTCAGTATATCTACATGGAGTCGGCAAGTCACCGACTAGACAATGGCTACTAAGGTAATTACATTATCAATACACAACTACAATACAATGGTTACTGGAAATGTCTGGAGAACAATACGTCTGGCTTTCAGTGGCCAACACAATTACATTGAGTCAACAAGAGTCTTGTAAAAACAATGAGGGACTTCTTCCCCATCTATAGACAATCATGCTGTCTGGCAGGATTTTAAGAAACTTTAACCCATGAGAGTCCATGTTGTCACAACGTTATCACGGGAACTATCACCACGCCATTCTGCATAGGCCAGTCCACTGGGAAGTCGCCCATTACGGTTTGAATCACTTCTTTCCTCTTTTCCCCGCTCGGCACGGAAGCCGGAGTCTCATCTACCAGCCTTAGGGGATCTGGGCATCTCTTCAGGTGGTCCCTGGAAATGGTAGCTGTGGTCTTCCCCTGGTCGCGACTGATCAAATAAGTCTTTTCATTTTCCCATCCAGTGGGTTGTACGACGTATGGGGTCCTCTCCCACTGGTCGTCGAGTTTAGGTGTCCTTCTTTTTCGCTTTAGCACCACATCCCCGGGTACAAAGGGGGTAGCCGAAGCCCTCTTGTTAAAGTGCTGCTCTTGTTTTTCTCGGCTCTGGCGCAGATTCCTTTCCACATATTCCTGGACCTGTCGATACTGCATCTATCACTTGGTTAGTAGAGGAGAGGGCTTCTGGTGCTTCTATGTCCATCTCCAGGTCTACGGGCAGCCGTCCCGGTCGGGCTCTCATTAGATATGCAGGCGTGCACTTGGTGGAGCCACAGGGGATGTTATTGTACATGTCCACCAGGTCAGGCAACTTCTCAGGCCACACGTTCCTCTCCTCCAGCGGCAGTGTCTTGAGGAGGTTCAGGACTAGGTGGTTCTTTTTCTCACACATCCCGTTGGTCTGGGCATGGTATGGCATAGTCTGAATCTTCTTACACCCATACAAGTGACAGAACTCTTGGAACACCTCCGCTTCAAAGGCTGAGCCCTGGTCTGTGAGCACCCTTTCCGGGTAGCCGTGCGGTCGGCAGAAGTAGGCCTGGAAGGCTCTAGCTGCGGTACGGCCCGCCAAATCTTTAACTGGGACAACCACCATGAACCTGGAGTAATGGTTTACGATGGTCAGGGCATATGTGTACCCGCTTCGGCTGGGTGTGAGCTTGACATGGTCCAGGGCAACCAACTCCAATGGCTGGTGGGTGACGATCGGCTGTAGGGGGGCCTTCTGGCTGGCTTCATCCCGCCTTCTTAGTGTGCAGGGACCACATTCTCGACACCAGGCCTCCACAGACTCCCACATCCCATTCCAGTAGAACCGCTCTCTCAACAACATTTCTAGTTTCTTCCAACCAAAGTGCCCTGCACCATCGTGGTAGGCCTTCAGGACCGTGGGCACACTGGCTTGGGGAACCACTACCTAGCGGACTTTCTCATGGGTCTTTGGGTTGATCATTTCCCGGCACAGTTTCCCCTGATGCAGGTGCAGCCGCTTTCTCTCCTTCCACAACCGTTGGGCTTCTGGGGGGGCCGCGGGATCCATCCTATAGGAGCCCTGCACGATCATGGCTTTAACCAGCTGGACCGCGGGTTCCTGATCCTGGGCCTCCTGCCACCCCTGGCCGGGTAGCGGGTCAAGGTTCACCTGCTGTTGGTTAGCACAGAGCTTTCATCTCGGGGCCGGTGGAATGCAGGTAGCTCAATTTCTTCAAGTTCATCGTTTTCCCCCCCGTCATCTGGTAGGTGCGGCATTCGGGACAGCGCATCTGCATTGGTGTTCTTGCGGCCGGCCCTGTACTTGATAGTGAAATCGTAGTTGGACAGTCGAGCCATCCACCACTGCTCCAGGGCACCCAGCTTGGCCGTGTCTAGATGTGTCAACGGATTGTTGTCCGTGTATGCAGTAAACTTCGCCGCTGCGAGGTAATGCTTGAATCTTTCAGTTATTGCCCACACAAGGGCTAAGAACTCGAGCTTGAAGGGACTGTAATTTTCGGGGTTCCTTTCCGTCGGCCGGAGTTTTCTGCTAGCATAGGCGATCACCTTTTCCTTCCCATCCTGCACCTGGGACAGGACCGCGCCCAGGCCCACATTACTGGCGTCGGTATAGAGGACGAACGGGAGATCGTAGTCTGGGTAGGCCAGGATTTCTTCGCCCGCCAGGGCCGACTTCAACTGGTGGAAAGACTCCTCATGTTTCTCACTTCAGAAGAACGGGGGGCCGGAGGCTCTCCCATTCTTGGTCTGTCCCACGAGGAGGTCTTGCATGGGCGCGGCCATCTTCATGTACCCCTTGATGAAACGGTGGTAGTAGCCCACCATGCCTAGGAACTGCCTGACTTCTCTCACCGTGGTCGGTCGCGGCCAGCTCTGGATGTCAGCAACCTTATTCGGATCCGGGGCTACGCCTTTGGTGCTCACCACATGCCCGAGGTATTGCACTTTGGGTTTCAGCAGATGGCACTTCGACGGTTTCAACTTCATTCCGTACTTGGAGAGGGCTGCGAACACTTCTGCCAGGTGCTCCAGGTGTGCCTCATACGTCTTGGAATACACGATTACATAGTCCAGATACAATAGGACAGTCTTGAAGTTGAGATGCCCCAAGCAGCACTCCATGAGCCGTTGGAAGGTCCCCGGAGCATTGCACAGCCCGAACGGCATACTGTTGAACTCGCAGAGTCCCATGGGAGTAGCAAATGCGGTCTTCTCGCGGTCTTCTGGTGCAACCGCCACCTGCCAGTACCCACTGGTAAGGTCAATGGTAGAGAAATAGTTAGCAGTTTTTAGTGCAGCCAGCGACTCTTCGATGCGGGGGAGAGGATAGGCATCTTTGTGCATTATCTGGTTGATCTTTTGGTAATCCACACACATCCTCATGGTACCGTCTTTCTTTTTTACCAGCACCAATGGAGCTGCCCAGGGACTACAACTATCCCGGATGACCCCTGCTTCTTTCATGTTCCTCAACATGTCTTTGGCGCATTAATAGTGTGCTGGTGGTATCGGCCTATACCTCTCCTTGATGGGTGGATGCGTGCCTGTGGGGATATGATGTTGAACCCCTTTAATCCTCCCGAAATCTAGCAGGTGCTTGCTGAAAACCTGCCCATACTTCCGTACTACCCTGTATACCCTGTCCTTGTGGCGTACCGGGGTGGACTCAGTGCCAACATGCAATTCCCGGCACCACTCCTCTAGTGGCCTAGCTGGGGTGTCACTGCTCATGTCGGGTGCAGGGGTAGTGGGGGTGGTCTCATGGATGGCGTGGGGGTCGATGGCAAACAGCTTAGCTATGGTGGCGTAGCGGGGGAGCCTAACCTCTTCCTCCCCGCAATTCAGCACTTTCACAGGCGCTCTCCCCTTTTTGACGTCAATCAGCCCCCTGGCTACCATTACCGTGGGCCAGTGCTCCGAGGGCGAAGGTTCCACCAATGCCGGGTAATCCCGTCCCTGGGGGCCTACTGCTGCCCTACACCAAATCATCATTTCGCTTCTTTGCGGTACCACCAAAGGAGCTGTATCCATCACTCGCACCCCACCAATCTCTCCACCCGTCAGGCTCACTTGCTGCTGGTGCAGGAGGGCCCGGATCTCACGCTGTAGGGCCTTCTGCCGACCCCCTCCTGCAGTGGCAGACAGTTGCTGCAGCAAGCTCAACGCCTCTCCCATACAGTGCTCAATCACATTGGTCCCGAGGACCACTTTTGGGTTACGGTCACTGGACTCATTCAGCATCACAATCATCCCTTGGCGTTTCAGCTGGGACCGTCCCACAGTCAGGGTCACCTCCCTAAGCCCCACTTGGGTCATAGATAGCCCATTGACCGCAATAACGGTCATGCTATCATCGGGAGGGACAAGTTCACTATCTGCCCAATATCGCTGGTACAATAAATAAGGCATAGTGGTTACCTGCGATCCAGTGTCCAACAGGGCCATAGTTGGGACGCCGTCCACTGCCAGGGAAATGATGGGGCAGCCTCCTACAAACTGTTCTCTACAATCATCCGGGCCACGGGAGTCTACTCCTGAGGATTGGCCCTTGGCCCCAGGGGTTGCTCATTTAACGGGCATCGCCTAGAGTAATGGCCAGGCTTGTTGCACCTGTAGCTCACAGGTGGTCTGTACCGCGGATCGGTGTTCTTCCTCTGCTGCATCCAGGGGACATCTTCCGGGCTGTCGGCTGTCTTCCGGGGCTTGACTCTCGTCGGGAGCTGGAGGGCGGCGAGGATCCGGGTGAGGTCTTTGTTCATGTGTCGGACTTGCAGGGCCAGCTCCTCTATTGTCCCGACGGGTGGAGCAGGGGCCGGTAGGGCTAAGAGAGAGGGTGCCACCGACACGGGGGCGGTTTCAGCCGGCCAAGGGACCACGTCGGGAGCGCTAGCAGTTGGTGCTTGCAGGGCTTTGATGGCCCGCTCCTTTAGTACTGTAAAGTCTAGGTCAGCGTGCTCCAGAGTCCATAGCCGCAACTGCAGTCTTCAGCAGACCCCAGTCCCTGCAGAAACTGTTCCACTAGCATTTTATTGCTGTTGGCCTTGCTGATGGTGTCCACCCGCCTCAGGGTCCGAAGGGCCATCTGCAAGCACAAGGCATAGTCCCTGATGTTGTCCGCGGGCCGTTGCCGGCACTGATAGAACTGCATCTGCAACTCAGCCTCGGTACGGGTTTCAAAGGCGGTCTGGAGTTTTTCAAAGATAGTGGTTACCGAGGCCTAGTCCACGTCCGTCCAGGTCTCCATCTCCTGCTCAGCCGCGCCGGTCAGCTGCCTGACCACTACCGTCGCACGTTGTCTGCCAGTCATGGCATACAAGTCAAGAATCGGGTTGATCTTTTTTCGAAACACCTGTAAGGCGTCGGGCTTCCCATCGTACTGGGGTAGCCAGGTGGCACCGGGCACGTATGGCAGGGAGATCGGCATTACCTGGGCGACCGCTGGACTGTCTTGCTAAATTCTACTAAAAAGGGGGCTGAAAGCCCGTACTTACGAAGCGCTCACTGATATCCTAATCAGGCACGAATACTAATATTCTTTATAGCAAGATACTATTTATTTTAATAGCACATGAATATATATAGTCAATGGTACATAGGCATAAGAACTATAGTCATAGAAACTTATACAATAACAGAAATATGCATCAACATTACCGTTATGTTGTAGCAATCCTTTCACGACGGAGGGAACTCGAGTTAATGATAAGGAATCAACATGGCATCTTGCATCACAGGAACAGTGCGTACGTACACTTCAATGTCCTGGAAGGTTTCCCCTTACATTAAGCGAGTCCGGTGTATTTTTATAGGAAAACTTTGTAGGTTGTGTTTAAATGGTCACCAGCATGTGACAGCTGAGTCATGTTCATGTAACTTGACCACAAGCTGCTGTGGGCACCGGCAGCTTCCTGCACATTTCCTGCACATCCTGCCAGTTGACAACTGACCGACCACAGTTTGACCATAGTGTTAGTGAAATATTGCAATGAGCCGTAAATTTCATATGCAAGCTTCCTTAAACCTGTCTTTAAGCCAACCACAAGTTTCCGGTAAGTGGAACTGTAAATGTGACTTCCTCATTATCTTGAAACTGCTTCAAAACCTGTATGACATGTATTCCTTGGTCATCATTAGTGAAATATTATCCAAAGGACATCTCTTTGATACTGAATTATTGATAGGTCAAATAATATCTGGGATCACTCCTATCTTTTGATTATGATCCCTATCTAATCACACATACTTCAGTCATATCACATTGGTATCACAATCGGTCCTTGATCCCAGAGATTATTTTCCATCATCAGTATTCCACTAGAAGAAGATCACTCGGAATACACCATACCATGACCAAGAAATATTGTTTGCCACAAATTTTGTTTTCTTGGTTTGTTTAGATAAACGTTGAATCACAAATATAATCACTTTCACTACTTTGTACAGTATATTAAAACTAAAAACAATATTATCTGAAAAGCTCCCTTGAATATTATGTGTTTTGGCATTTGCTCGATATTCAAAGGAATCATTACACATTACATTTCCCGATATGTTACTACAAGTTTCACTAGTCCCATTTATGAACATATTGGCATAAGGCCATAACATATCATGAATTGTCCTTTCCACTAAGCTGGGTTTAAAAGCATCTACAGTATTTATAGCTGTCCCAAAACTTATTTTATATTCCCCATAGGGATGAATCCCAAGTTAGTCAGTCCAGTTTTTTTTCTTGGTACCCAAACTCCTCCCTTAAAAGCCAGATATTGCAAATTGGTGACTGTTGCATTCAAATTGCCTTGCCACCATGGAAGATTGATCCATCCCACTACGGAAATGGGTACTGTAGTATTCTATAGACGAACATTTCAAGTGTCTTTATCAGCAAGATGATCAGAACAACTTTTCTACTTTAAGATTTCCTCCATCGATACCGGGACATCCAGATAAGGGATACTGGTGGCTGTAAGCGAAGAATGTGTACAGATCCAGCAATCTGTGTGTTGAAAATGTGATGGTGCATCAGAAATTTATTCACCATAGGTTCCTCCTGATGTAGACTTGTCCATCCAACGACCAAAGAGGCAAACATCAAACACAGGAATTTCTCCATCTCATCACTGTCGAGCTCTTCCCAGTAACCGATACCATGGATTCCGCTTATTTACAACACCTTCTGCAAATAAAGATACACTATTATTCTCGTAAATAACATTTTTCTTGTGGGACATATTCCCACTTCTCCATTCCTGGTCTCATCAGGAGAGTACGATCTTTTCCGACCGCTATTACCTCTGTCTCTGAGGGCGGTCCTTGGAGGTTTTGAATCCATATTTTTGCTCCTACATTTTTAATATTAGAGGATCCAAAACCTTTAGTACCCCGTATTGTTAATTCTGACGGGGCAGTTCCTTCTCTTATTTCAGACAAGTTTATTAGAATTATCAACACCTGAGCCACCTTCTGGTGTTTCATCAAGATCAAAGGTTCATTTCCCAAATTTAGCATCAGTACCTTGATTTCTCCCTGATAATCTCCCTCTATTACCCCTCCCACCACTATGGCTCCTTTTAACACTAAACTAGGAGTGGCTATTTGACCATAATGATCCTTTGGTATATGGCAACCCAATCCTGTTGAAATTGGTTTTACCTTACCTGGGGATACCACGACAGTTTCCAATGTACTGAGGTCTAAACCTGCTGAATAAGGTGTCGCTCTTTCTGGTGTGCCCAAACAGCTGTACCTTGCCTTGTCAACTGTTGGACTGACTTGTCTGATGGCTGCTGCTTTATCTGCTTCTGAATTAAACAAACGTTCAAGTGAGTTAGTAGGGACATGAGCATCGACATGAAATACAGTGGTCTTGGTAGATTGAATAATCTCTTCAATGTCTTGCCACACTTCCCTGACCATCTCAAACACATTTTGCTGTTCCTCTCCCCAGTGGAACTCATATTTTTTCCTCGTTACTTTGTACAAAGGAGCCAACATTTGTCCCAAATGAGGGATATGTTGTCTCCAAAAATCAAACAATCCAATATAAGACTGAGTCTCCTGTTTGGATTTAGGGACCGGAAAATTAATAATTTTCTGTCTGGCATTGGGCAAGATCTCTCTGTGCCCCTTGTTCCACTGAATCCCTAGACATGTTACCACCTGAGACGGTCCTTGAACCTTGGCATCATTGATTTCCCATCCTTTACTCCACATATGAGCAACCAGTTTTGTCAATTGATCTTTCACACTTTGCTCATCTTGTCCTTGAATCTTTAGATTACGCTCATGCATTACACTATATGCACTTGCCAAAATCCACATGTGCCGTGCTAAAGACACTACATCACCTGTTTTCACAGGGACACTACCGAATACATTCACAACATCAGTAGCTTCACTACCCTTAAGCTTATCCTGCCATTGTTTGTGCCGTGCTAAAGACACTACATCACCTGCTTTCACAGGGACACTACCGAATACATTCACAACATCAGTAGCTTCACTACCCTTAAGCTTATCCTGCCATTGTTTGTGCCGTGCTAAAGACACTACATCACCTGCTTTCACAGGGACACTACCGAATACATTCACAACATCAGTAGCTTCACTACCCTTGAGCTTATCCTGCCATTGTTTGTGCCGTGCTAAAGACACTACATCACATGCTTTCACAGGGGCACCACTGAGTACATTCACAACATCAGTAGCTTCACTACCCATAAGCTTGTCCTGCCATTGTTTGTGCCGTGCTAAAGACACTACATCACCTGCTTTCACAGGGACACCACTGAGTACATTCACAACATCAGTAGCTTCACTACCCTTGAGCTTATCCTGCCATTGTTTGTGCCGTGCTAAAGACACTACATCACCTGCTTTCACAGGGGCACCACTGAGTACATTCACAACATCAGTAGCTTCACTACCCATAAGCTTGTCCTGCCATTGTTCTACCAATCCACAAGACACTACATCACCTGTTTTCACAGGGGCACTACTGAGTACATTCACAACATCAGTAGGTACACAACCCTTATGCTTATTCTGCCATTGTTCTGCCAATCCACAATTGACCAATTCATGTGCTATAAGATTGTAGGGAGCCTCAATCCAGGTGGGGATCTCCACAACAACCTCCTTAACATTATCCTTACGTTTTCTGAACATTTTGACACTATGCAAAAAGATTGAAAAAATATATCTGGAAATTTGCCAAATATGTTTTTAATTTCTAAATTACAAAAATTCGTTAATTACTTCTTATAGAAGTAATCCTGCCGACTACGCCAATTTATGTCTTGCTAAATTCTACTAAAAAGGGGGCTGAAAGCCCGTACTTACGAAGCGCTCACTGATATCCTAATCAGGCACGAATACTAATATTCTTTATAGCAAGATACTATTTATTTTAATAGCACATGAATATATATAGTCAATGGTACATAGGCATAAGAACTATAGTCATAGAAACTTATACAATAACAGAAATATGCATCAACATTACCGTTATGTTGTAGCAATCCTTTCACATCGGAGGGAACTCGAGTTAATAATAAGGAATCAACATGGCATCTTGCATCACAGGAACAGTGCGTACGTACACTTCAATGTCCTGGAAGGTTTCCCCTTACATTAAGCGAGTCCGGTGTATTTTTATAGGAAAACTTTGTAGGTTGTGTTTAAATGGTCACCAGCATGTGACAGCTGAGTCATGTTCATGTAACTTGACCACAAGCTGCTGTGGGCACCGGCAGCTTCCTGCACATTTCCTGCACATCCTGCCAGTTGACAACTGACCGACCACAGTTTGACCATAGTGTTAGTGAAATATTGCAATGAGCCGTAAATTTCATATGCAAGCTTCCTTAAACCTGTCTTTAAGCCAACCACAAGTTTCCGGTAAGTGGAACTGTAAATGTGACTTCCTCATTATCTTGAAACTGCTTCAAAACCTGTATGACATGTATTCCTTGGTCATCATTAGTGAAATATTATCCAAAGGACATCTCTTTGATACTGAATTATTGATAGGTCAAATAATATCTGGGATCACTCCTATCTTTTGATTATGATCCCTATCTAATCACACATACCTCAGTCATATCACATTGGTATCACATGGACCCACGGCCACCACGTTCCCCTCTTCGGGCGCCGCCACTCCTGCAGCTGACACCCCTTCACCGTCTCCGGTAGGAGCAGACATCTTCCTCCCGTCCCCCCTTGGTCTTTTTACAGCACTTCACCTTTTTGGGGGCGGGGCTTCACTTTTCGCGCCTTCACTGCTCGGGGAGACGACTCGAGCGGGAAATCTTCGCGCCCAAAATGGCGGATCTTCAGATTTTTCAGTGGGACGCCGCTGACGGGGATTACAAGGCACACGTCTACTGGTAAGTACACTGGTTCAATCCTGTTTGTGACGCCAAGTTGTCGAGGGCGGGGGCCAGCTTCCCCGTTGCGAGGGCTGCTCGGGGAGATCGCACTCGGATCCGGTACCTTCTCCTCGGTGGCTCGAGCGGGCCGGACCCGGGGCTCGAGCAGCGCTCCTCGCCCACGAGTGAAAAGGGGAGAGGGGAGTTGGATTTTTGGGATGGATAGAGTGTTCGTGACGTCACCCATGGGTTGTGGTGATGGTGGGCATCACCGCTGCTGGTGACGGGGTTCCCGGGAGTGATGGCGGGGAGCAGCTAGGTGTTGACCCCTCCGTGGGTAGGGGCTGTTGGTCTCGGGTCCCGGTGGGAGGTTGGGTTCCTCAGGATGGATGTTACGCTCACCGAGGAGCGGCGAGCGTCCGGAGGTGGACCCACTGGACCGTGCACCGGACTCCCCTGAGAAGGCGACTGGGACAGGGACTGTGCGGCGCCTCCCCAGAAGGCCTAAATGCACGGCAGCCAGGAACCGGTAGTAGGAGTCTCTGTAGGGCCAGGTGTAGCAAGGTTGTGACATCCACAGCCGGCAGGACACGGAAACTGCACCGGAGATGTTCACAGCAGGTGACGTCCGCTGCAGGTACGGCACGGATAATGTCCACGGCAGGTAGGGCACGGTGACGTCCACTGTCGGTATGAATGGTGACGTCCACAGCAGGTACGGCACAGATAATGTCCACGGTAGGTAGGGCACGGTGACGTCCACTGTCGGTATGAGCGGTGACGTCCCCAGCCGGAATGGTACGGATGGCACTATGGTGAGACAAGGGATTAGAACCAGGTATCAATGCACAGAAAACAGGTAACAGCGCAAGGGGTCTGGACACTGGCAAGGCTCTAATGGAAGCGTTGCTCTGGGGGAGGTGAACATAAATACCCATTAGGTAACAGGTGACCTCTGAGGTCACTTCCAGAAAACGGGGCATACCGCTTTAAGAAAGGGGGCGTGGCCTCGCGCGCAGCCTAGAGTCACTTACTGCAGCTCTGTGTAAGGAAGGACGACAGGAAGAGGCTGCAGCATGCCTGGGAGCAGGAGCAGCGACTGCAGAGCCATGGGACCGGTAAGAGGAAGGCCGTCGCTGCCTGGGGCGATGACTGGGAGTGCTAGTGGGAGCCATGCTGGGACTGGGCACATGTGAGGGAGCACGCCCCCCACGGGGTCTGGTGGGACCAGGCGCTACAGTACCCCCCCTGAAGACCCCCCCCTCCTCAGGAAGCTCCGGAGGAAACGAGGAGCATCCACGTCCTCCGCAGGTACCCACGTCCTCTCCTCAGGACCGAACCCCTTCCAGTCTACCAGATAGTAGGTTCTACCTCGGACCTCCTTAGCCGCAAGGATGGCTTTTACCTCAGACGTCGTCATCACCAACAGGAGGAGGCGTAGTACCAGGATCACTGTGGAAACGGCTCAGGACCACCGGCTTGAGGAGGGACACATGGAAGGAGTTCGGGATGCGAAGTGTAGACGGCAGCTTCAACTTGTAGGACACCTCATTGATCCGTCGGAGCACTTCAAAGGGACCAATAAAGCGGGGACCCAGTTTGTAGGACGGCATCTTCAGGCGGACATACTTGGATGAGAGCCAGACTTTATCTCCGGGTTGAAAGAAAGGAACATCCAGACGTTTCTTGTCAGCGTGTTTCTTCATGCGGACAGAGGAATGTTCCAGAGCCGACTTGGTCTCAACCCAGACGGCGGAGAAGGACCTCACAAGGTCATCAGCTGCAGGGTTGCCGGAAGAACATGTCACAGGGCACGGCACTTTGGGTCGCTGTCCATACACCACCTGGAACGGGGATTTAGCAGAGGACTCACTGTCATGATTGTTGTAGGAGAACTCGGCCCATGGAAGCAGGTTGACCCAGTTGCTATGGTGTTCGTCCACGATGTGGCGGAGATAATTAGTCAAGACTTGGTTAATGCTCTCCACTTGCCCATTGGACTGAGGGTGGTAGGCAGAAGAAAAGTCCAATTGTACCTCCATCATTTTGCAGACTGCTCTCCAAAACCGAGCGGTGAACTGGACCCCTCTGTCGGACACGAAATGGAAAGGCAAGCCGTGAAGCCGGAAGATATGTTGAATGAATAAGTCAGCAAGAACCGGAGCGGACGGTAGCCCGGAGAGTGGTGTGAAGTGGGCCATCTTGGAGAACCGGTCCACCACCACCCAGATGACTGTGCAGCCAGACGATTTTGGCAGGTCCGTGATGAAATCCATGCCGATATGTTGCCATGGAGCGGATTGTACGGGTAAAGGAAGCAAAGGGCCCGCCGGAAGAGTCTTCGGGATCTTGTTCCGGGCACAGGAGGAACAGGATGAAACAAAGTCCTGGACGTCTTGACGTAGCCCTGGCCACCAATAATATCGGGATATCAATTGCAGAGATTTCTTTTGACCCACATGACCTGCTATTCGGGAAGAGTGTCCCCACTGGAGTACACGTTCCCTATCGATCTCAGCAACAAACGTCTTACCGGGAGGAAGGTGGTGCATGTCAACTGGTGCCGCCATTAGCTTGGAAGGTTCAATGATGTGCCGAGGTTCATCTTCCTGATCCTCTAACAGGAATGATCGAGACAGCGCATCGGCCTTCAGGTTCTTCTCGGCTGGACGGAAATGCAGAACAAAATCAAAGCGGGCGAAGAATAATGACCATTAGGCCTGTCGGGGGTTTAGCCTGTGGGCTGTCTGGAGATATGCCAGATTCTTGTGGTCAGTATAGATGGTAACTGGATGTAATGACCCTTCCAGCAGGTATCGCCACTCTTCCAGGGCCAGCTTGATTGCCAGCAACTCACGGTCTCCGATTGAGTAGTTTCGTTCTGCTGGGGAGAAAGCCTTAGAAAAGAAGCCACAGGTTACTGTCTTACCCTCTGACGTTTTCTGTGTAAGAACCGCACCGGCTCCGGATGAGGAGGCATCTACCTCAAGGATAAACGACTTGTTAGTGTCGGGTCTGTGTAAGGCTGGAGCAGAAGCGAAGGCTCGTTTAAGGGACATGAACGATTCTTCAGCTTCCAGGGTCCATTTCTTAGGGTTCTCCCCTTTGCGAGTGAGAGAGGATATGGAACGCACCAGAGACGAGAAGTGTGGAATGAATTGCCGGTAATAGTTGGCGAATCCCAGGAATCGCTGGATAGCCTTCAACCCTTCCGGACGGGACCAATTCAGTACGGCTGATACCTTATCGGGGTCCATCTTCAGGCCAGTATCAGAGACTATCTGGCCAAGGAAGGGTAGCGAGGTCTGCTCAAACAGGCATTTCTCGAGTTTGGCGTAAAGGCGATTCTCTCTCAATCTCCGCAGGACAAGACGGATATGTCTTCGGTGGGTATGCAAGTCCGGAGAGAAGATAAGGATGTCGTCTAAATACACAACCACACAGGTGTATAGAAGGTCACGGAAGACGTCGTTCACAAACTCCTGGAAGACCGCTGGAGCGTTACTGAGCCCGAAGGACATCACTCGATATTCATAGTGCCCATCCCAAGTGTTGAACGCAGTCTTCCATTCGTCTCACGACCGAATGCGGACCAGATTGTATGCACCCCGGAGATCTAATTTGGAGAAGATCTTGGCACCTTGAAAGCGGTCAAACAGTTCCGGTATCAGGGGTAGCGGGTATCTGTTCTTCACCGTGATCTTATTCAATCCGCGGTAGTCAATGCAAGGCCGTAGACCCCCGTCCTTTTTCCCCACAAAGAAGAAACCCACTCCGGCAGGAGAGGAGGATTTTTGGATGAAGCCTCGTGCTAGATTTTCCTTTATGTAATCAGACATGGCTTGGGTCTCTTCTCGGGACAGAGGGTAGATGCGCCCACGCGGAGGGGTTGCCCCGGAGAGCAGGTCGATGGGACAATCGTAGGGTCTGTGTGGCAGCAACGTCTCAGCCTCCTTCTTGTCAAAGACATCGGCATAGGCCCAATAGGCAGGGGGTAACCCGGGAAGGGTGACCGGTTCAACGGGTCGGTGCGGAGGATGCACTGGTTTCAGGCAGTTGCTGTGGCAAGACGCACCCCATTGCAGGATGTCTCCAGAATCCCAGTCCAGTACTGGCTTGTGCGACCGAAGCCAGGGTATTCCCAATAGTAGGGCATGCGTCATGCCAGGGAGTACGTGGAAGGCGATGGTCTCAGAGTTTAGCAACCCCACTTGCATAGTACAGTTCTCCGTGATGTACCGGATGGGTTCGGATAGCGGTTTTCCATCCACGGAAGAAAGACTGATGGGGGTAGCAAGACATCGGACGGGAATCTGGTGTAGGTCCACCACAGCTTGTTGGATAAAGTTCCCGGCAGAGCCTGAATCCAGGAACGCATGCTCTGACAACCGGATGGAACCACAGGACAGGGATACAGGTACATTGAGAAAAGGAGAGGACTTGGCATGACCTAGGATGGCCTCTCCGATGGACCCTAGGCTCTATAGTTTCCCGGCTTTACTGGACAGTCCTGAATCAGATGTTTGGCACTTCCGCAGTAGAAGCACTCTCCTGCCATTCTCCGATTCCTCTGTTGCAGTCTGGACTCACTGACGCGATCGACCTCCATGGGCTCGTGCGGAGCAGTAGGCCGGGTGGAGGGAGGTGACATCGGCCTTTGGAAGGTGGGTGCAAGGCGCGGGGTTCTTCTCGCCCGGGTGACTTCTCTGGCACGCTCTTGGAAACGGAGATCAATACGGGTAGCCAGAGAGATCAGCTCTTCCAGGGTGGTAGGTACATCCCGGCCGGCCAGTTCATCCTTGATTTTACCGGATAACCCTTCCCAGAAGGCAGCTACCAAGGCGTCATTGTTCCACTTGAGTTCGGAGGACAGAGTGCGGAATTCGATTGCATACTGTCCTACGGTAAGATTCCCCTGGTGGATTCTCATGAGCGAAGAGGCAGTAGACGAGAGACGGCCTGGCTTATCGAACACCTTATGGAAGGTGGTCAGAAAGACGGACAGGACTTGAACGGTCGGGTCATTCCTCTCCCAGAGCGGATTCATCCAAGCCAGAGCCTGACCAGTCAGATGAGACATGATAAATGCGATTTTCGAGCGATCAGTTGCTCGCTGCAGCGGAGACAGCTCAAAGTGCAGGGAGCACTGGTTTAAGAAACCGCGACACAAACGGGGATCCCCTCCATTCATGGGTGGGGAGGCCAGGTGGGAAGGAGACATGCATGTCGATAATCCCGCATAGTCGGGGGTTGTTGAGGAGGCCGGATTCTGCAGGGCGTATAGACGGGAATCCACAGACGCCATATATTCGGCCATGCGTCTCTGGGCCTCATGCTGGCGGGACAGTTCCTTCTGTAGTTCACTTAACTGGGAGCCGTCGGAGGATCCGGAGGTTTGCATGGATGCCAGACGGGATTCCACAGACTTCATGTGAGCCACTAATCTTGCTTGGGTCTCGCGTTGGTGGGAGAGCTCCTGTTGCAGGTCAGTCAGCGGGTTAACCTTGATCCCGGCGGAGTCCATGGCCCGAGTAAACTGTTACGCTCACCGAGGAGCGGCGAGCGTCCGGAGGTGGACCCACTGGACCGTGCACCGGACTCCCCTGAGAAGGCGACCAGCAGCGAACCCCTATACAGGGACTGTGCGGCGCCTCCCCAGAAGGCCTAAATGCACGGCAGCCAGGAACCGGTAGTAGGAGTCTCTGTAGGGCCAGGTGTAGCAAGGTTGTGACATCCACAGCCGGCAGGACACGGAAACTGCACCGGAGATGTTCACAGCAGGTGACGTCCGCCGCAGGTACGGCACGGATAATGTCCACGGCAGGTAGGGCACGGTGACGTCCACTGTCGGTATGAGCAGTGACGTCCACAGCAGGTACGGCACAGATAATGTCCACGGTAGGTAGGGCACGGTGACGTCCACTGTCGGTATGAGCGGTGACGTCCCCAGCCGGAATGGTACGGATGGCACTACGGTGAGACAAGGGATTAGAACCAGGTATCAATGCACAGAAAACAGATAACAGCACAAGGGGTCTGGACACTGGCAAGGCTCTAATGGAAGCGTTGCTCGGGCGCCTGCTGCTGGGGGAGGTGAACCTAAATACCCATTAGGTAACAGGTGAGCTCTGAGGTCACTTCCAGAAAACGGGGCATACCGCTTTAAGAAAGGGGGCGTGGCCTCACGCGCAGCCTAGAGTCACTTACTGCAGCTCTGTGTAAGGAAGGGAGACAGGAAGAGGCTGCAGCATGCCTGGGAGCAGGAGCAGCGCCTGCAGAGCCATGGGACCGGTAAGAGGAAGGCCGTCGCTGCCTGGGGCTATGACTGGGAGTGCTAGTGGGAGCCATGCTGGGACTGGGCACATGTGAGGGAGCACGCCCCCCACGGGGTCTGGTGGGACCAGGCGCTACAATGAGTTTTGGCAGGGTGCAGGGTGGCGGTGCAGCGCAGCACGGTGCCGGATGGCACAGGTGTACTCACGCAGACACAGATGAACAGAGTCTCTGGTAAACCAAATGGCTGGATGGATGGGGCCCGCAGCAGGATGCGGTGTTCTCCCTGGACAGGTTGATGGTGGCTGTCATTTCCCTGCACCTGTGTTTTGTGTCTTGACTTCAATGCCTGGGCACTGGGAGTCTCCGTTCCCCGACGTATACGTGCCAGAGGAGCCAGTTTGCCCGCAGACGCTGGCCCTTTGGATCTCTGGCCCTTCGCGGTGGCACTTATCCGGAACGGTTGGGCTTTTGCCTTCACTCGGGACTTGGTTGGGAATGAACCCCTGAGGTCCAGACTGCAATCAGAGAATTTGACTAAAGGTTGGCTTTAAGCCTAGTCGGGGTTGGAGTACCCTGCCTGGTGCTTGGCTCCAATCGGCTCCCCGGTTCGGTACCGGCGGGCCACCGCCCGACCCCGGTCCTACAGTTCCGCTGACCTTCACCAACTCCTGCAGACAGCCATCACAGTCTCCCGACCTTGCTTGAAGTGCCTGGGCTCCAACCCAGACACCAACAGTTTCCACTCCTCACTCACTCTACTGCCGTCCACAACTGGACTCTCCTTCAAACCAACTGTTCTGTTCGTGTTTTTCCCGCCTCCAGCCTGTGAACTCCTCGGTGGGTGGGGCCAACCGCCTGGCTCCGACCCACCTGGTGTGAACATCAACCCTGGAGGGTGGCAACAAGGGTTTAATGTGTGACTGGTGTGACCTGTCCATGGAAGGGGGGGTGCATGGTGTTGTGTCTGTGACTACCTGGCTAGGCCAGGGCGTCACATAGGCCAACATTTAAAATAATTTTTTCAGTTGGTCTTATAATATTCTAATTTTGCCGATGAGTAAAAAGCTGTGGAGAAGAAGCGCAATAGGGTTTTACCCCAATAACACACGGGGTAGAGACAGGGAGCAGTAATACTCACCAAGTGAAGTTGTGAAAGTCACAACTACTATGCAGGCATGGAAAGTTTTGATCAAGGCAGCAGCAACCCAGACTGCAGATAACAGAGAACAATAGAGGAAAATAGGGTTTTTTTGAGCCGCGCCAATGATCACTTCTCAGGTATCTCACTGATTTGATGTGTTCTTATGCCTGATGGTCCTGAGGAAGGGAGCTGAGACTCCAGAAACGCGTTGACCTGTGCAAAATAAAGATCCATTAATCTGAATACCTGAGAAGTGATCATTGGCGCGGCTCAAAAAAACCCTATTTTCCTCTATTGTTCTCTGTTATCAATATTCTAATTTTCTGAGATAATGACTTTTGGGTTTCCATTGGCTGTAAGCCATAATCATCAACATTAACAGAAATAAAAACTTGAAATAGATCCTTCTGTGTGCAATGACTATATAATATGTTTAACTTTTTGTATTGAATTACTGAAATAAATTAACTTTTTGATGATATTCTAATTTATTGAGATGCACATGTTTCTAGCCAACTTACTGGAGAACCTGCTACAAGCAGAAATAGAAGTTATATTCCTTCATTGGGATATGAAAGGAGTAGTTAGAGTAAACATTTGCTATACAGTGAGCGCGGCTCTAATCACTCTCCAGCACATTGTTTGACAGCTTGCTCTGCAGCCTATGTGTGCAGTGTAGATGTATAGATCAGGCTGTCAATGTGCTGGGGAGTGATTAGAGCGCAAGAATTCTGGAGTTAAAGATTTGAAAACTCGCAAAATGTAGGCTCAACCTAAATTTTGCAGCTCTTTCACATCAGTCTCTCCCAGATCTCCCAAAATGTGCAGAGCTGGGATAAGATGGTGGTGTGATGTCACAGTTCTTCTAAGGCCATGGTCACACATTCAGTATTTGGTCAGTATTTCATATGAGTATTTGTAGCCAAAATCAGGAGTAGGTGAAAAATGCAGAAGTGGTGACGTGTTTCTGTAGCTCCCCTGAAGCCATCAGGGAGCTACAAGGTACTGCATCTCCACCGGGATGCAGGGCCTACCCCTTAGGGACCCAGAAGACCAGTGCCGGTAACACACAAACACTCCAGGTAATCCCTGTTTTCCCCAATCATCCCCCATAGAATGGTACCAGGCTTGGGTTGGACCAATGGATGGCCACCTAGAGGTGGAGCCAGTCCAATCCACTAGACGACTAGGTGGTAGGGGCAGACAGTGAAGAGTCAGACAGTGGAGAGTGAGACAGTGAAGGAGAGACAGTAATGGTGGAAGTGAAGGAGAGACTGTGAAAGTGAGCAGACGGACTGACCGGAGTAAACAGTGACCTGAGGGCCCAGGCGGTTAGTTGCCGGTGGAGTACGGTGGAGTACTCCCGAAACTACGCACCAACAGAGTACAGAATCCTAGGTCAGGCAAAAGCTTCAATGCAGATCTGATAAAATCTGAACAGTGAGGGGACCATCAAGGACCTCACTGACCTTGAAGTTCGGGACTCAGTAGCAAAGGGACAACAGGGGACTGGACCAGAGACTCCAACGTCACAGGGTTCACGCTACCGTCATACGGACTGCTGAAGAAGACAAGCAAGAGGGGACCCTCAGCCGCTCTACGCCACGGGGACTCACCAACCAAAGACAGGTGCAGGGGAAAGAAGCCACCAGGTCCCTAAACCGGCACTGGGACTAAGGGGACCCGCGGTTAAGACCAGCCAGCCTCGGGTGACCAGTTACCAGCTTGCAGTGAGTAAAAAGAACCAGTTACACCAAACTTCCATTGTGGCCTACCTTCTTTCAACACCCACCTGCAACACCTATCCTCTGGGCCCTGGCACTGCTTGCGGAGGGCCTAACTTCCAGGCTGCCACTAACACCAGCTCCAGTAGTGAACATTGTGCAGTGGTGGCTCCATCCCTCTAGCCACAAAACCACAAGTGGCGTCACGTATAAACTTTATTCAACAATCCCCTGTAAATATCCCTTTTCAAAAAGCACCCAGGGTACAGAACCGGGCAACGGCCACCAAAGTGACATTCCCCAGTTATACACTGCCCGAGACTGAGTACCCCATAACCCTGGGCAACACATTTCTATTATACTTTTCCTCTAATTTTTCCACTCCTGGTTTTGGCTTAGGCCGGTTTAACACTTCCGGCTTTTTGCCATTTTGCCGGATTCGGCGCACGCCAAGACAGTGTATACAGTACAATGGCAGCGCCGCAACTTCCGGGTCAAATACCCCGGTCACATGACAGCATGTGAGCAAGGATGGTTGACCTTAGGGAGATCAACATCCAACACCACGGAGACACCATTACGTGTTTCTCAACGCAGTGATTCTAGAGCAATGCCCCCTGGGAAATATTCAAAACAAGAAAGCCTGCGGAGACACCATCACATGTTTCTCAACGCTGGCAGGAAAGTAGCCAGGTCTTTCACCGAGAAGGAACAACCACAGGAAGGGCAGTCTCTAGTCAAGGAGACCACCTATGCCAAACATGATATCCATCCACAGACAGCTGTTTCTGGGTATTTGCCCCTCATCAGTGTGGAGTAGGAAACTAGCTAGTGGGAGCATTGCCTAGTAGAAGACTACATAAGCAAGAATGGTTGACCTTAGGGAGATCAACATCCAACACCGCGGAGACACCATCACGTGTTTCTCAACGCAGTGATTCTAGAGCAATGCCCCCTGGGAAATATTCAAAACAAGAAAGCCTGCGGAGACACTAGCTCATGTTTCTCAACGCTGGCAGGAAACTAGCCAGGTCTTTCACCGGGAAGGAACAACCACGGGAAGGGCAGTCTCCAGTCAAGGAGACCACCTATGCCAAACATGGTATCTGTGACGCCCTGGACAAGCCAGGGGTCACAGGTAATGACATCACCACACCCTACACCCCGGTTAGGCACATCAAAGCTAGACCCAAAAATCCTTGTTGCCTTCCTCCTTCCTCCAGGGGCTGATGTTCACACCAGGGGGTGGGCCAGGCAGTTGGCCCCGCCCACCGAGGAGATCACAGTCCTGGAGGCGGGAAAAGAGACCAGTTTAGTTTTGGACGGGAGAGTGTGAGGAGTAAAGTGGTAGTGGAGCAACTATCTGAGAGCGTCCGGGTGTGTGCCCCGGACAGAGACAGCAAGGTTAGCAGACGGCGGTGACCGTCTGCAGGAGTGGCCTATCGGAGTTGCCGTAAGGACCGTGGACGGGCGGTGGCCCGGCGGTACTGGACCGGTACACAAGGAGAAGCCAGCACCATTGGCAGGGGCCTTTCAGATCCCGGCAAGGCTTGGAGTCGCCGTGAATTTGCCAAATCCGTCAGTGAAGGGGACCTCCGGGTTTCCAAACAACTAAGTCCCGATTGAAGGCAACAGTCCAACCGTATGAGAGAGACACCGCCACCGCCAAGGCACCAGTTTCTCAGGGCCAGCACCTGCGGGCAAAGAGGGGCTCCTCCGGCCCATATCCAAGCCAGGGAGCGGGTTACCGGTGGGAACCCATTGGAACCAACAGAAGTACTAGGTGCAGGGAAAGAGACAGTCACCGTTAACTACCGGGGAAAAGCAACAGCAGCCGTCCGTGGGAACCGTCTTTCCAGCTGTGTGTTTTACCAAGAACTGTGTCATCGTCTCAGGCTGAGTGAGTACCACCGTGCCCGTGCGGCACAGCGCTGCCCCGCGACCCTGCACCTCACCAGGCCCCGCACCCGGCCTGCCATCACCCATCCTCCACCCCATCACTGGGCCCCGGGACAACCAACCCCTACCCACGGAGGGGAGAACTAACAACTCAGCTGCTCCCTGTCACCGCTCCCGGGATCCCCATACAGAGCAGCGGTGGTGTTACCAAAAATCACCACAACCGTGGGTGGCGTCACGGACAATAACCAAATTCCTTCCCCCACCACCAACAAACCCCTTTCACTCACGGGCGAGGAGCGCCGCTCGAGTCCCCGGGATCCGGCACACCGCTCGAGCCACCACCGAGCAGCGGCAGCCGCAGCAGCAGCAGCGGCCGGACCCGAGCAGTGGGAGAGCGCGGCGTCCCCTCCTCCGCCCGCGACATATCCATCCACAGACAGCTGTTTCTGGGTATTTGCCCCTCATCAGTGTGGAGTAGGAAACTGGCTAGTGGGAGCATTGCCTAGTAGAAGACTACATAAGCAAGGATGGTTGACCTTAGGGAGATCAACATCCAACACCGCGGAGACACCATCACGTGTTTCTCAACGCAGTGATTCTAGAGCAATGCCCCCTGGGAAATATTCAAAACAAGAAAGCCTGCGGAGACACCATCACATGTTTCTCAACACTGGCAGGAAACTAGCCAGGTCTTTCACCGGGAAGGAACAACCACGGGAAGGGCAGTCTCCAGACAAGGAGACCACCTATGCCAAACATGGTATCCATCCACAGACAGCTGTTTCGGGGTATTTGCCCCTCATCAGTGTGGAGTAGGAAACTGGCTAGTGTGAGCATTGCCTAGTAGAAGACTACATAAGCAAGGATGGTGTTGGATGTTGATCTACCTAAGGTCAACCATCCTTGCTTATGTAGTCTTCTACTAGGCAATGTTCCCACTAGCCAGTTTCCTACTCCACACTGATGAGGGTCAAATACCCCGAAACAGCTGTCTGTGGATGGATACCATGTTTGGCATAGGTGGTCTCCTTGACTGGAGACTGCCCTTCCCGTGGTTGTTCCTTCCTGGTGAAAGACCTGGCTAGTTTCCTGCCAGCATTGAGAAACATGTGATGGTGTCTCCGTAGGCATTCTTGTTTTGAATATTTCCCAGGGGGCATTGCTCTAGAATCACTGCATTGAGAAACACGTGATGGTGTCTCCGCGGTGTTGGATGTTGATCTCCCTAAGGTCAACCATCCTTGCTTATGTAGTCTTCTACTAGGCAATGCTCCCACTAGCCAGTTTCCTACTCCACACTGATGAGGGGCAAATACCCAAAAACAGCTGTCTGTGGATGGATACCATGTTTGGCATAGGTGGTCTCCTTGACTGGAGACTGCCCTTCCCGTGGTTGTTCCTTCCCGGTGAACGACCTGGCTAGTTTCCTGCCAGCGTTGAGAAACATGTGATGGTGTCTCTGTAGGCTTTCTTGTTTTGAACATGACAGAATGTGACCGGCGCTTGTCGCACTGCCATTGTACTGTGTACACTATACTGGCGTGCGCCGAATCCGGCAAACCGTCGCAAAGCCGGATGTGTGAAACTAGCCTTACAAACACTGTGTGAACATGGTCTCATGACTAGCTGTGGTGTTCTGAACTTCAGAAATCTCACTCCAGTATCTGACTGGAGTGAAATTTCTGGGGTAGCACATCTAGACACACACCACTCATCAGACGCTCCAGATTCATGAATAGGTGGGCAGCTCTTCATGATTCAGGAGTGTCTGACTTCAGCGCACCCCCTCAACAAGACCGGAAAGAACAACGCCAATCTTTATGAATCGGACCCCAAAACTTAATTTTCTCCCTGTAGCTGCACTTTCAGTATGGCGGCTAAACAGAATTTAAATGCTATTTGCCTGCAGATTATCCCTACGTATGGAGGTTAAAAAATCTCATTCAGATGTCACTGGTTTTTCTTCTAAATGAAAAAAAGACCGATTTCCTCCAATGTGATGGATCAGATTTTTGTCTGTGTTTGGCAATATGTCCGTTTTCATCATCAGTGATTTATCACTTATTCTCATGTGGAAACTGATGGAGGTTTCTTCTTCTCCTAGCAGTCAGTGAAAGCCGGACAACAGTAGGATGCAACTAGGCTTGCCATCAGTGTGCTGAGTTTTTCACGGCCCTATAGACTTGTGTAGGCGAGTTTGATCCGTGAGTCGGTCTGCATTAAATGATAATGGGTACGTGTTCTATCCGTGAAAAAAACAGAATGTTTACAAGGAAAAAAGATGCCTGAATGAAACCTAAATCTGTTAGGGGTGATTCACACATCTATGCAAATCAATCCAAACATGGACCCCAATACATGAATCGGTCACAAGTCTCCCTTGTATCGGTAAGAATTGGACGTTATGCGATTGATCCATATGAGATCTGAGTATTTTTGTGTACACCAGTTGAGTGGAATAGGCAAGTCTCATACACAATATAGACGAGACTAGTCCATGAAGAATTAATGAAAATACAGAGGGAATAGCTAAGGCTAGTTTCACACTTGCGTTATGCGGCATCCGTCGCATTGCGTTGTGTGACGGATGTAACGGATGCGTTGCAAATAGTGGCACAACAGATGTGATGGATCCTGCAAAACAACGGAATCCGTTGTAGCCTTTTTTTCAGCAATTTACTCAACTGAGCATGCGCAGTTGTGTAAAGACGGATCCGTCACAGGAATCCATCAAATGACGGATTCCGCCACCATAGGCTTCCATTATAAAACTGACGCTCTGGGAAGCGCAGAAAAACGCTACATGCTGCGTTCTTTCCGCCCGGCAGATGCAACGCAGCGTCGGCCGGTGGATACAACGCAGGACCATCAGTCGCAATGCATCATCAATACAAGTCAATGGGAAACAGCGCACATCCGTTAACAGATTGTGCTGTTTGCCAAAGCGGCGGATTGCGACGGCTGCCAAACAACGCAAGTGTGAAAGTACCCGCCTAAACAAATACTGATCAAACACAGACACATGCTTTTTCGAGTCCATCTGAACTTGATCTTGAAGTTTATCTTGGTAGTGCAGAGGTTAATTAATTTAATTACCTCCTTCAGGTGTTTATATATTGTTTTCAATGTGATCCTTGCACAGCTGAGGGTGGCCTGCTGGAAATGAGCTGCCTGGAATAGTGTAGAGCTGTAAGGCTGGCGCTTCACTTTAGCGGCATTGTCTATAGTTGTCTCACTGTCTACAAAGGTAGAAGATAACCTGTGCAGGTAAGAGAAGGCAAAGGCCTTTCAAATGGGGGTTTTCCTGAGTAAAAACAGAATTTTATCAGTCTACTGGCCTAGATTTATGACTGATCTTGGTCAGTGTATGGGGTTTGTTTGTTTTTAGTTGTTTTTTAGTGTTGTGTAAAAGAAACTGGGATGTTGCTATATAGATTATACAGTATGTGTTTCTAGCTGTGAAAAAGGCATAATGCATGCCATAAAAATGGATGTCTGACTGAGGGATGTGCATGGAGCCAACTGAATGTGGCTTGGAAAGACCATATACACTGATCATGGTCCTAATAACTAAGCATTTACCCACAGCAAAACTCGTGGGTATTTCTGAGGTCTAAAGGTTACAAAGGGGTTTCTGATTTTGTTAGTACCTGGAGCTTTGGGACAGATTTTTGTTTATGTTTTTCCCTTTGTTGCTGTTTCTTTGCATATGCTGAAATATTTAACAACCCCTCCACAGGGAGGGATCAGAGTAATTTTCAAATAAAGTTGTGAATTTTCTGAAAAATCACAAATGATTGTGCAAAAACATCTGGAGACTCTAAACCAATCACAATGGCAGAAATTAAAAAAAAAATGAATATACTATAGACATTTAAAATGGTACAAATTTAGAATTGTCTGCAAATGAGAAATGGTAAACGTGGTAGGGGGCTGATTCATCATGGTGACCCAGAGGACCTCTGCTACTGATGTCAGTGCATATATGATCAGTGGCCTATATAGTGTCTGGCAGTGGTTACAGGCCGCCCTGTATGTATAGTGCACTATAGAGTGGACAGTGGCAGACATATCATTGGTGCAACCGCACAGGGGCCCAGGATGTAATGGGGTCCATCTCTACCTCCAAAGCAGGTGGAATTGTGCATTTTGAGGTTTTGGGCTGCAGAGTGCCCATATATTGCACAGTGGCCCTTCTTGGTCTATGTCCGCCAGTGCATATAGTGCACTATATATGTATGTATGTATGTATGTATGTATGTATGTATGTATATGTGTGTCCAGCAGTGGTTGTTACCCTGTACTTCAAATGTGATGTATAGACTGCCTGGGACTGATATAAGATATAGTGTGTGTGTGTGTGTGTGTGTTCTATAGGTTGTCTATTTTGCCATCTCACAGTATATAGTTGTGTATATTGGTACCAGAGATACTATGAGGTGTATGTATGTACCCTAGAATCCCCCTGCACAGTGTATGTAATGCCCTGTGCAGTGATGGGTCTGTGCACGGTCAGGATGCAGCAGAGCGCAGTGTGTTCCTCATGCGATCACAAGGAGTTAAGATGTTGCTCCTTGTGAGGAGGAGGGGGGACGGAGCGGCGTCTGTCGGAGGTGGATGAGGTGTGTGAAGGACTTTGGATTCCTCCCTGTCCCTGTGAATTGTGACATTGCTACAGGATGGCGAGGGGCAGCCTGTGTCTTATCTCTGGCAGGAGGTAGCACCAGAGGGCTGGCTTCTCCTTTTTCTTTATAAAAGACCTTGTAACCAGTGAGTCTCTTGCTTCACCCACAGGGGGAGGGGGATGAAGGTGAACGTGGGACCACCTGGCTGGCAGAGGCTGGAGATGATCAGGACTCTTCTTTGGGGGCTGCTCCTGGTGGGCAGCACCACAGCTCTGGACAGTGCCTGGCTGCCAGGTGACAGTTATGGGACCGATGAAGCTGCTGCCCAACAGTTTGCCGGAGACTTCAACCGTACAGCGGAGGAGGTGCTGTTCATGAGTGTGCAAGCCAGCTGGGACTACAACACCAACCTGACGGACTACAACTCTGCCAAGCAGGTAAGAGGGCAGTGTATGCCAGCTGCGGGGGTCACCACTGTCCAGCACTGCTGGGGGGCACCACTGTATGCCAACTGGGACTACAACTCTGCCAAGCAGCTAAGAGGGCAGTGTATGCCAGCTGCGGGGGTCACCACTGTGTCCAGCACTGCTGGGGGGCACCACTGTATGCCAACTGGGACTACAACTCTGCCAAGCAGGTAAGGGGGCAGTGTATGCCAGCTGCGGGGGTCACCACTGTCCAGCACTGCTGGGGGGCACCACTGTATGCCAACTGGGACTACAACTCTGCCAAGCAGGTAAGGGGGCAGTGTATGCCAGCTGCGGGGGTCACCACTGTCCAGCACTGCTGGGGGGCACCACTGTATGCCAACTGGGACTACAACTCTGCCAAGCAGGTAAGAGGGCAGTGTATGCCGGCTGAGGGGGTCACCACTTTGCCCAGCACTACTGAGGGGCACCACTGTATGCCAGTTGGGGCTACAACACCAACCTGATGGACTACAGCTCTGCCAAGCAGGTAAGGAGGCACAGTATATCGGCTGAGGGGGTCACCACTGTGCCCAGCAGGGCTGTGGTGAGCGCTAGGAAAGTAAGGACTTATTAACTACACCAGTGAAGTTCTGGCTCCATTAGACCTGGGTAGTCGCATAGTGCCAGGTGTGAATGTAGGAGGTTAGCTGGAGTCTAATTAAATGGGCAACTATCGAACAGTAGGTGAGGGGGCTGTGCCTCAATTTATTTTGGTGTAGTTTACTGTGTATTTTACTGGTAAAGATGACTACAAGCCTTCATCCTGCTCTGACCAATGCTTGGCAATTGTGATTCTTTCCTTCTCCCTGAAAATAATTTACATTAAGCTGAATCCCAAAGTGCAAGAATTTATTGTCTGTCTGATGGCCCCTATTTACTATGCAAAAATACTGTAAAATATTCACTTCTCCTGGATTCTATCGGCTACAATAAAGAAGGTACTGGGTTTTTGTTTTTTTTTTTTTTTTTTTATAGAGCTCATGGTTTTAGCTAGTCTTTCCTGGAGCCACATGGTATCCTTGTTAAAATGTGAGCATTTCAGGATGGATTTTGGTAAAAGAAAGTCTGACTTAAAATTCCAGCTCCTCTCCTCTTACCCTATAGCAGAATATGAATGTTAACCGGCTATTAACATTTTGCTTGAATAGTCTCAATATATAATATAAATGATATACATTGTTTTGTCACTATGTAATGTTTGTTTAGCACTGTAGTCTATAAATGCCTGACCCCTACCATGTCAGAATAACTACCAATCAGGCACATCCTAGCCATGCTGTGCCTGTATTTCAGGGTATTATGATCACATCCTCCTCAAACCGCAGGGCTGAATCCAGACTGTATGATCTAATTTTGCTGTGGGTCGGAGGATTCCAAAAATAGCATGTAAACAGAAGGGGAATAGAAAAATGGCCTCTGGTAAAGTACACTGAATAATAACAAAGCGGAACATTGTTTGTCAGAACAGTATTCTTTGGATGGGTTACTCTGACTATATTATATATTTATATTATATTTTGTAGTGTAGGGTTGCCAGGATTGGCTAAAGTCGGGATCATTTTAGGACAGATGCATGTGTTGGGAATTGGGGAAATAGAAGATCTTCAGCAGCAAATCTGCAGGATAATGGAGAACCAGCATTGGGGATGACACCTGGAGAAATCAGCCACATGGTCTAACATTAACATAATGGCATGTTGCAGATATGGCCAGAAAAGCAGCCGCTTTTTTTTTTTTTTATTTATTTATTTATTTATTTATTTTTTTTTTTTTTTTGCAAGGAGATCTGTTACGGTTTTTGTTGCTACAGGAGATGGTAGAGGTATCCTAAGGGTGCGTTCACATGGGCAAACGTCGGCTGCACAACAATCGCCTGCAGTTTGATATAGTTATAAAGTTTGAAATCCACGGTTTAAAGACCTACAGCATAAATTAACATGCTGATTTCAATGCTATATAGCAGTGCATTTCTCTCTCATTCTATAAATGCTGTGTGGTTGTTTTTTGACAATATTGTAATACACACCTTGGATTTTTCCACCTGCAAATCTGCAGCCTTTGTCACATGGGACCATGCCCTTAGAACAATTTTGGCAACACTGATTCCCTATGGTTAAAATTTTAGTCATTCACCAAAATCACTGTTTTATCTAGAGTATCTGTCACTAGGTTTTTCTTACCACACCTGAGTGGAGTTTGGAGGTGCAGAGACCATTATTCCAGCGATGTATCGTTTACTGGGCTGCTAGCTCCAATATTTGTAATCGCCTGATTAAACGGTCATTTTTTTTTTGGAGTAATCCTGCTGCCATATAATATAATCTTATTTATTATTTTTTAGCGCACCATTGACTCCATGGTGCTGTACACGAGAAGGGGGTTACATATACAAGTTTCAATGGACAGACTAGTACAGAGGGAAGAAGGCCCTGTCCTTGCAGGCTTACATTCTAAAGATATCCTTTAATATTCATGAGCTCTGCTTAACCCTCCCCACCACTGATTAGCAGCTTTCTGTCTATGCAGTTTACAATCAGTGGTGGGGTTACATGTAGCTCCTGAATATGGAGGACTGCATGACAGCAGATTTACTAGTCATCTAATGAGGCAAAAGAAATGAGCACAGTATCAATTGGTATTCATGTATAAGAGCATGTTCACACTGGCCATTTAATAGTTTTAAGTTTTGTCTAAAATAAAACGAGCATATACCCTGCAGTAGGTAAATGGTACTTATGGCAGTGGTGGTCTCCTGCTAAAACTGATTTTATCAAATTGCAGCTCAGTAAGTGACACCTTGCTGGAATCAGGGTCTGTTTCTAGATTATGCAGCTCTCAGATTAGGCAGCAAAAATCTGGTGACAGATTCCCATTTTAAAAAAAAAAAAAAATGGATTAAAAAAAAAAAACAAACTAATTTGAGGATAAAGGTAGAAACAATGAGGCAAACGTGGAACTTGTGTAATAGCTAATTTTGTATCTTGGAAGACACTTTGAGCATAGTGCTGATGACTTTCTGTAAGTCTTGTAAAGGATGCAGCTGTGTATACTCAGATGCATTTTTCTGGTGGACCTCCAATATTGGAATTCACGGTAGGAGCGGACACCATAGGAGAGCCCTGCCTGAGGGGCTCCTTCATGTTCTCTGCCCTCTTACCCTGCTGACCAAAGCCAATAACACTGGAGCCCAGGCACTGCGCATTGTGTTCTCTGGGCATGCCATTCTATTAGCAATGGTTTGTGCCAAAGGGGCAAGACCTTAAAATAAAGAACTAAACAACAATCTATACAATTCTAGAATGGTTATGGGGAAAGCTCCCAATGCATGGCCGCTATACACATCTATGAGCCGGGTCATGAGTGGTTTTATGCAAACAGTGCCCATTTCTGAAGAATCTGTCCATGAAGGGGAGAAAGGCCTGTGCATTAGGAACCATAAGCTGCACATTGCTGATAGGCATTCCGCAAATGCCAGGAAGACAAAAGCTAACATAGATAAAGAAAGCAATTAAGCGTTAAATGCTATAGTATGTCCAGCTGTACAAGAAATAGGACAAACTATGAAAAAATAAACCTCCAGGAAGAAGGAAAACCTTAAAACGAGCTGATTTTCCTGAGTAATGAGCATAGAGCTGTAATCAGCGGAACGCAACGGCGATTACACACTAATTGGATGGAGAATGAGCGCTGCTGCTGGAGGAGATAGCGCAGCACAGTGCGACTCTGGGGCAGGATTACAGATGTGCGCAGGAAACAGGCACAATGTACAGGATTAATGTGGCCAAGAATGCTTTAACCCCTTCTCATTGACAGAATGTATATTTACATCCTTGACATGATGATCGTGACAATCTAAATCTCCATTGGGAAGTGATGGCCAGGCACACTGTGTATCCTGCCTAGGAAACGTCATATTTCTTTACGTATTCACATAGATATTCATTCACTGATCACCTTGACCTCTTGCCATGCATGCTGTATTTCCTGACTATGTTTGTTTTTGTTTTTTTAAAAAAAACCCCCAAAACCACGCTTTTAAAGAGACAGTCAGCACAAAATGACTGCCTGTTCAGGCTCTTGGTGCACCTTCCCTACTTGTTTTCCATCTTTTCTTCCAAGGGTGCACCGAGCTCTTGTTGGGCTTGAACAGTCATATTGTGCTCATGTACCACCCCGCAGCCTAGGCTGCGACCGCCGAGCCACTCAGGTCCGTGCTCGTGTACTACGGGTGGTGGCTCGAGCCTCTCACGGGTCACGGCGCTCTGCAAGGGGGGGGTTGGCGCTATGTGCGGGGGGATGCGGGTATTTGGTTTTGGGATGGTAGTGCGTGACGCCACCCACAAGTTGTGGTGATTATGGACACCACCGCTGCAGTGAAGGTACGGGACTCCTGGGAGTGGTGTAGTGGCGCAGCTAGGTATTGACCCCTCCGTGGGTAGGGGGATGTTGGGCCCAGTTGGCGAGGGCCGGGGTGCAGGGCGCAGCCTGAGGACACTGGTGTAATCATACCGATACCAGGCACAGGAGTCGCTGGTAAACCAAACTGGGTGATGAACGGGGCTCGCAGCCGGCTGCAGCTTCTCCAGTAGGGTTGGCAATGTCCGCCTTTCTCCTGCACCTGTGTGTATCTGACTACTGTGCCTGGGCACCGGTAGTCCGCTCCCCAGCGTATAAGTGTCGTAGGAGCCCGTTTGCCCGTAGACGCTGGCCCTTTGGATCTCTGACCTTTGGCGGTGGCACCTATCTGGACAGGTTGGGCTGTTGCCTTCAATCGAGACTTGGGTGGGAACGAACCCCTGAGGTCCAAACCGCAAACAGTTGATTTGACTATGGTGGTGGCTTATAGCCTAGTTCGGGGTCTGAGTACCCTGCCTGGTGCTCCGGTATCCAGTTAGCTCCCCGGTTCGGTTCCGGCGGGCCACTACCTTGTCCCGGTCCCTTACGGTTCCGCTGGTCGTATTCCCGGTCGCCTGCAGGAGGCTACTACCGCCTGCCTGCCTGACTGATCGGGGGTCCTAGGCTCCAACCCAGGCCCCCCACAGAACTGTCCTCTTTCCTCTCTCCAAACTTAATCTGCTTGTGTCTCCTGCCTCAGGCCAGCAGATTCCTTGGGGGGTGTGTCTATCTGCCTGACTCCACCCACCTGGTGTGCCTGTCTAACTCTGAGGGAGGCAATCAGGTCTTTGGTTGACTGATGGTACCTTACTGGGGTGGGGGTGTGTAGTGACCTGTGACCCCCCCCAACCCCCCCCCCCCCCTTCCCCCGGGGATGTCCAGGGCGTCACTCACACTCCCTAATCACTAGTTTTGTTGTGGACTAATTAAATGAAACCTAATAACCACAAATTTCAGTATTTTGGCCAGAAATCTGGCATAACAATTTGCCTTGCAAAATCTTTGCAACGCAGGATAGCCCAGAAATGTTGACCTTTTTCATGCCAGTTTGAAGCAGCTCCTCCATGATGGGAGGATCTGGGATGGTGCATGGCTCTCCCCATCAAAGTGCCTGGGTACTGTACTCCCAGAAATGCTGAGACTGGAGTAGTGCACTGAGAAGATGACTTCTGCACATCATACTACAGCAAGCTCTTAAAGGGAACCTGTCAGGCCCAATATGAACCCAGATCAACGAGCAGTTCTGGGTGCATATTGCTAATCCCTGTATACACTAGCATAGATAAAGAGATCTTTAGAAAGTTTCTAAAGATCTTTTACCGTATGCTAATGAGTGAGGGCACTAGTACCCTGGATAGTCACCCCCTTTAGCATGTTAGTACGTCCCTGTGGGCGTGTTAACATGCTAATGAATATACAGCGTCACAGGATAATCTCACTCACCTCTCCGTTGCCATCGCATACGATGGGGGATTTCAGCTTGGTGCTCATGACCCTGGAGTTTGGGACATGTGCACTTCTTCATTTTGAAGCCAGGACACATACAGCCGGCTTCATATTGCGCATGACCCAAACTCCGGGGAAATGCGCACTGAGCTGAAATCCCCGTCGGATGCGATGGAGAGGTGAGTGATCATCCTGTGACTCTGCATATTCATTAGCATGTTGGCACGCCCATAGGGGGCGACTGGCCAGGACACCAACGCCCAGGGGTTTATTCCCTAGCTCATTAGCATACGGTAAAAGATCTTTAGAAAGTATTTCTAAAGATCTCTATGCTAGTGTATACAGGGACGGTTAGGCAGGGATTAGAAATATGTACCTGTCGCGGGAGGGGACGCTGCGCTCACCACGCTCGGGTCCGGCGCTGCTTCGCTTGCTGCTCGGTGGCTCGAGCGGTGGGCCAGATCCGGGGACTCGAGCGGCGCTCCTCGCCCGTGAGTGAAAAGGGGAATGGTTTGGGGGATTTGTCTGTGACGCCACCCATGGTTGTGACACCACCGCTGCTCTGGACGGGGATCCCGGGAGCGATGACGGGGAGCAGCTTGGATGTTCGTGTTTTCCCCCTCCGTGGGTAGGGGGGTTGGTTGTCCCGGGGCCCGGTGAGGGAGGAATGGCAGGTGGGTTACGGGACCTGGTGAGGTGCAGGGTCGCGGGGGCAGCGCGGTGCCGCACGACACGGTGGTACTCACTCAGCCAATGATGAATGCAAAGTCTCCGGTAAAACAAACGGCTGGATGGACGGGTCCCACAGACTGCTGCGGTGGTTCTTCTCCCGGTAGGTTGGCGGTGACTGCCTTTCCCTGCACCTGTGTTATGTTCTCGGTTCAGATGGCTTCCCACCGGTAACCCGCTCCCCAGCTTGGATGGATGCTGAGGGAGCCCCTTTTGCCCGCAGGCTCTGGCCCTGGGAACTGTAGCCTTGGCGGTGACTGTATTTCCCTTCACGGTTTGAGCGGTTGCCTTCAATCGAGTCTTGACTGCTGGGAAACCCCGGAGGTTCCCTTCGCTAACGGATTTGACCGGTTTTACAGCGACTCCAAGCCTGGTCGGGGTCCGTAGGCCCTGCCGAATGGTGCTGGCTTCTCTTCGCTCCCCGATCCGGTACCGGCGGGCCACCGCCCCTCCCCGGTACTTACGATTCACGTCAATCAGCCCCTCCTGCAGACGGTCACCACCGTCTGCCAACCATGCTGTATGTGCCCGGGCCACGCACCCGGACATGGTCAGTCTGCTCTACCACTTCACTCCTCAACTCTCCAAACTCAACTCCTCTCCTCCTCCTTCTCTGAACTCTACTCTCTTCCTTTTCCCACCTCCAGGACTGTGAACTCCTCGGCAGGTGGGGCCAACCTCCTGGCTCCACCCCCTGGTGTGGACATAAGCACCTGGAGGGAGGCTACAAGGATTTTTGTCTGACTTAGATGTGCCTAGCCGGGGTGTGGGGGTGTGTTGTTGCAGTACCTGTGACGTCCTGGCTTGTCCAGGGCGCCACATACCCAGAACTGCTCGTGTCTGGGTGCATATTGCAATTTGCACCTGACAGGTTCCTTTTTAAGACTGACTTTGCCAATGCTTGTGGTTAATCTCCCCCAATGAATATAAAATCTGTGGGGTAATAAGGATGCCTGGTCTGAATTTGACTTCCTAAGCTGTGGCTAATCAGAAGCTTAACATTTACTTTACTTGCCCTCTGGCCTCACTCGCCTAATAAATTCAGCTACAGGGGATGTCTTTTCTTTCCTATGGTTAACTTTCTTTTCATTACTTGTTAAAATACCATACACCTTACTAGGCTTGGTGGTTTGAACGGGCTGCAAAATGCCGTAGCTGCTTACCTTCCAGGGGACCAAAAGGATTAAACGGGTATTCAAAGATCCTATCCAATGCATTGTAGTAATAATGGCTAATCAGGAGAGCTATACTAAATTTCTCATTAAAGGTATTTGCTAATCTTTTTATTACACCTCCTATTGGGATAGGATCTTGGAGATGGGAATACTCCTTTTTAGGCTATGACCGCACTTTGCGTTCTCCTACTTGCAGTTTAGAATGCACCTTTTTTGCCTTAATTGATTTAGCCAAAGTTGCCTTTTCCAGAAATTTTGCGCTAAAAACGCATGTGTTAGATGCGTTGTTAGCGCTTTTTACATGCTTTGTCACCTACGTTTTGACAGATGTGTTTTGAACATCAAGACACTGCTAAATAAAGATTAAATAGTCAAAAATCATGAAAAAAAGAAACATATAATTTTGGAATTATTAAAGAAAATATTTATTTCATGAAATTATAGCGGTTTTATAATTTTAAAATGGCAATAAAATCAAAATTTTCTTGTCTGACTGTGTAAAGGGACATATTATTCCATTATTGTCAGAAAAACATGCGTTTTAAAGTCAAAAACGCATGTGTTCAGCACAAAAAAAAACAGGTAAAACGCAGGAAATTTGAAGTTTCTTGGTTTTTGCCATTTCTCATTGACTTCAATGTTAGCAAAACGCACCAAAAATGGCAAAAACAATTGACATGCTGCTTCTTTGAACGCATGGTTTTTGCCACAAAATATGCAAATTAAATGCTGCGGTTTTTTATCAATTTTATTTTTGAAAGGTTTTTTTTTTTTTTACGTGTCACAATACAAGGAAAAACCATAATGCATGTAAAGGGAACATTTCCCAAGTATGCAAATAGATAAATTACATAGTGAACCTATTAAAAATCAGGTGAAGGGTGAGTAGCTTCACATCACAAATCTGACTCGGAAAGGAGAAGGAGCTCAATATTATAATTAAGGGATCCCTAAATATGTACATAAATCTCCTCAGTTTTGTATAAAACCGAAGTACCAACTAAAGTACATTAAATACTTATTCAGCCATCAAATTTGGAAAGTATTTCCAAAGTCATCCCATAAAGACCATATTGCTGTAAAACCGTCCATTGTATTGTGGAGCTGGGCTGTCAACCTCTCCATATTTCTAACGTCCTTTATCCGAGCATAGAGATCTGAGAGAGACGGTGGGGCCAACCTTCTCCAGAATAGTGATATTACACATTTGGCGGCTGTGAGGATATTGTGTAGTAATTTTAATTCAGGTTTACTTTAAAGACGGCGGTAGGGAATTTAGCAAGTACACGACTGGGTCCCTACCCACACTTCTACCTACCAGCCTACTCATCAGGGACTCCACCTCCTCCCAAAAACCATTGATAGCCGGGCATGTCCAGAATATATGGTATAAGGATGCTCCGCTAAGTCCACATCTCCAACATACATCTGGGTAGGCGGGGTCGAACTTATGCAGGAGCTCTGGAGTGTGGTACCATGTCATAAGGACCTTAACTTGATTCTCCTTATAGAGAGTGCTGATTGAGGACCGGAATGTCCTAGCCCATACCACCGACCAGAGTACATCCGACAGAGGTCGTCTGACCCAACCCTCCCATCTCTTCATGTATGTGTGCTTCACTATATCTGATGAATGCCCACCCACCAATATGATATAAATGGCTGCGATTAGACCCCTGGTCGAAGTACTCCCCGAGCAGAGGGTCTCAAATGCCGAAGGGCGACGTACCGTCATCTGTCCCATGTCTGAGAAGAAATGTGTTATCTGTTGGTATGAGAAGTGTATAGGTGGAAAGGTAATTTGTATTGGTGTCGTAGATCTGAAAATGGCTTTAATTTTAGTGTGACTGGGTTGACTATATCACGAAAGCAGTAAAGGCCCGCTTTTGCCCACTGCCCCACCACCCCTGAAGTCAGGTGCGGAGTAAACACGAAAGGAGTCAACAGATGACTGCGTCGCCAGCTGGAAATTTATCCTACACTGCCGCCACAATTTTCTTTTAAACTCCATTGGGCCCAAAAGGTTTTTGGAAGGAGTTTCACTAGGGCGACCCCAGATTAGAGAGCCTGGGTGAAAAGGTGCCATCCATAGCTTCTCTAGCTCTGTCCATTTGTTATAGGCAGGCAAGGTTGTCCAGGAGGCCAAGGTCCGCAAGTGAGAAGAATAGTAATAGAGTATAAGATTCGGGCACGACAGGCCCCCCCCACCTTGTACGAGGTGTACAAAGGACCGAGTCCAGGATGCGGTGTCTTCCCGAATGCCAAATGAATTGCATAAGCATTGACTGGACCTTTTTCAGCACTCCCATGGGAATCCGCATCGGGAGTGTTTCAAACAAATACAGAAATTTAGGGATTATTGACATTTTTATTGTGGCTATTTTACCCGAGAGAGAGATCTGCAGGGAAGACCACTTCCTTATGCTATTTTCAACATCTCGAATCAGGGGTGAGAAATTTGCCTGGTATATTGTTTTATAACTGGGGGTTATTTTAACTCCCAAGTATCGCAGGGAATCCAAACTCCAGGAATATTTAAAGTTTTGTTTTAGAGACTGTAATTTAGCCTCTGGAATATTGAGGGGGTAAGGCCTCTGTTTTTATCCGAGTTGAGTTTATACACAGAGAACCTAGCATATTGGGCTAGGACTGCATGTAAGTTTGGTAGGGAGATGACCAGATTAGTCAGGGACAGCAAGACATCGTCCGCAAATAGGGCCACCTTAAAGGATTTTTCCCGAACCTTAACCCCCATGATGTCTGGATTAAGTCGGATTTGAGCCGCCAGTGGTTCAATGCTAAATACATATAACAGAGGGGACAATGGGTATCCCTGCCGAGTCCCATTCCGCATAGAGGGGGATTCTGAATGTGCAAGGGGGAGGCGAATTATCGCCGCTGGTGATGAGTATAAGCCTCTTAATGCAGAGACAAATGGCCCCGACAGTCCAAAGTGGCCCAACACAGAAAACATGTAGGACTAGTCCCGCCTGTCGCAGGCCTTCTCCGCATCAAGAGCCAGGAGAAGTGCTTCTAGTCCCTCTCTATTCACCACCTCCACCAGGTCCAGAATCCTACGAGTGTTGTCTCCCACCTGACGGTAGCGCACAAACCCCGCCTGGTCTTTGTGGACCAGATGCGGGAGCCAATTTAGACGTTCAGCTAACAATTTAGTAAATATTTTAAGATCGGAATTTAAGAGGCTAATCGGGCAGTAGCTCGCACAATCCATTTGGTCCCTACCTGCTTTGGGAATAATAGGAGTGTAGAAGTGTTTGGAATGTCTACACCCTCCATAAAAAGGTTGAAGATACGTGTCAGATGAGGAGACAGCTCTTCTACAAAGGTCTTATAGTATAGGTAAGTGAACCCATCGGGGCCCAGGGTTTTATAGCCTGGTAGGTCTTTGATAATTTGATGCTCTCCTCTGGTATTTTCCGATTGAGTTCTTCCAATGCCTCCTGAGATAATTTTGGGAGGTGGCAGGCAGTCAAATAATCATCCACTATTTTTTTTTTTTTCTTTTTTTTTTTCTATCTGGCTGGGTCATCGGAAACGGCGGTGGAATGGAGTATAAAGAGGTATAGTATGCATGAAACAATTGGGCTATTTTTATGGGGTCGGAATGAGGAGTGCCTGAAGTGTCTTTTATGGCACAAGGAGCAGAAGCTATCGCTTGGTCTCTAAGCTTTCTGGCTAGCATCGTGTGCGATTTATTCCCATATTCATAATATTTTTGGTGGGAGTACCGGAGTTTTTCTATGTGCCCATGCGCAATCTCTTTTAATTTATATCTCAAATATATCACTTCTTTCAGGCGAGTTTTGGTAGGATGGGCACATAGATGCTCCTCTGCCCTTCGTAGATCCCTTTCATATTGGCGGTAAAGTTGTTGTCCTTTTTATGCTTAGAGGAGAGCGCTATGCACTCCCCCCTGATAACTGCCTTGTGGGCTTCCCATATCATCGGAAAGGATGGAAGGGACTGAGAATTTTCCATAAAATTTCCGTATGGCCTGGCGAAGGGATTCTCGAGAGGAAGTATTAGTCAATAAGGACTCATTGAGTCTCCAGTGGGTTCGTTTTAGGGGGGCAGCTGTTAGATCCAGAGACACGAGTATGGGGGCATGGTCTGACCAGGTGATACTGCCAGTTTGTGCCTGTTGAAGTGTTCTGAGTGTGGGGATATTGCCGAAAAAATAGTCTATTCGACTATGTGAATTATGAGTGTGTGAATAGGTGTATTGTCTTGCTGTTGGCTTGTCTATTCTCCAGAGGTCATACAACTGGTGTCTACGGATCAGTCTGCGGAACCCAGTAGATAATTGTGGTGGTCTATGTGCACCTGCAGGGCGTGAGGATGCAAGCAGTCTGTCTGCTGTCTCCGAAAATACCATATTAAAATCCCCCCCCCCCCCTCCCTATAATGAGCATGACTCCACGATCCGATGGAAGGCGTGACAGGACAGAGGAAACAAATCTAATTTGGTTAGTGTTGGGAGCATAGAGGTTACATAGGATTAAAAGTCTCCCATTTAAGGTACCCTGGACAATCAGGAAGCGACCAGAGGGATCTGCCTCGCACTTTGAAACTGGCATGTGCGAGAAATCAATATGGCAACCCCCGCTTTATTCTTTGCGTTTGTGGCTGAGAAGGATTGAGGAAACCAATGGCGGGCGAAATTAAAAAACTTTTTTACTGTGAAGTGTTTCCTGCAGCCCTTGATTTCCGCATCTCCTGGAGAGCCAACCTCCTCTTAACATCAGAGTTCAACCCCTTAACATTAATGCTCATTAACTTGGCCATCTCGTGACCTCGCCATATGCTAATGTGAAGGCTAGTGTCTGATAGTTTCGCTTAGTGTGTGATAAGCGTACCCCATGGGCTCTTCTGTGGTAAAACCAATATACTGTGGTAATTTGCATACCTGTGGATATAACCAAGACATACAATAACAACCAAAAACATAACCATGTTTAACTGTGAGATAGGAATTTTTGAGTCCGAGATAAGTGTATGACAGTCAAAATTAACCGTCCACTATCCCAGTACCAGTCTACTTATATTTACTCAAAATAGAGAAATATATCAAATATAACCTGCACCATAAACTAAAGTGCGACTAAATTAGTACGACTCTGCCAGTGGGTGAGTGGCAAAACTCCACAAACCAGACACATCGGCCCGAACCAACCATTTCCCCCCCCCCCTCCCCATCCTGGGATTTTCTAAAGAGGAAAAATCACAAAGATATGGAAAACAGTAGACCCAATAGGAAGAAATGCGTGCTATAGGTAACCGTATCTCCACGGGAGATCACATAAAGTAGGTTCTGCTTCCTTCGCGCTCTTGGATCGCCGCTTGCGTGATGTGGTAGCAGACTGCCAGGTCTGAGGAAGCGGCGGCATCTGCTAGGGCATAGTCCAGTCTGGCAGGTCCAGTACTGGAAGGTCGAAGGCCCTGCAGAAAGGCTCAAGATCGGCGGGGATCTGAAGGCTAGCCAATGTCTCCCCTCGCCGTGCGGTGAGGCTAAACGGGAACCCCCATCTGTAAATATGTTGTCCTTCAGGAACAACAGTGGGCGAAGGGCCTTCTGCTGCTGTAATGTTATCTGAGAGATCTTAAAATAACTGAATTTTGGTGCCTCGGTACATCACTTGTTTTGGCGGTCGTGCTTTGTATATTATTTCTTCTTTGAGTTGAATATCAATGATATGGCAGATAATATCTCTCGGATTCCCTTTCAGATTTTTAGGGCGTAGGGCCCTGTGCGCTCTATCCATGGAGATTGGGTTGTCAGGAGGCCGCTGCAGGAGCGAGTTGAATATGGTCTGCAAAATTGCCGTAACGTCCTCCTTCGCTTGGGACTCGGGCACGCCCCTGACCCGTATATTATGGCGCCTGCCTCTGTTGTCCAAATCCTCCAATATGGCGCTGTAGCTCCCTTATGACCTCTGCTTGAGAGGAAGTTTGGGACTGGAGGTGGCAGATGGTGGTTCTAGCTTCATTATTATGATCGTTTTCCAGCTGATTTATTCTTAGAGATAGAAACGGCGTCCTGCCGAACCGCCGCCATTTCATATCGGCAAGCATTTTTTACTTCCGAAATGAGTGTTTGAAAATCTGTCTTGGTAGGGAGCTGCCGAACATGCTCCACCATTCTGCAGGGACGTACATAGGCTGAGTGGTAGAAGGGCTGGGCGCTGCACTCTCCTGGGCCTTTTTCCTGGTGTCAGCTATACACAGAGGGTCAAAGGGCGACCCAGGGGCCCCTCTGTATTGGTCCATAGGACCCAAGCCCTGCAGCCCCTGACCCCTGGTTGGCTTATGGGCTCTTTGGGGCCTGGGGGTGAGGGTCTCGTTTTGTAACATTGGTGGCTCCAGTGGGAAAGACAGGGAATCATTCCCGTTCATTATAGTATTGTATAGTATATTGTATTGTCCCATGGGGGCTGGGGGACTCCAGCAATCTGTAAGTTTTTCTGGCCTCCAATGCCTCCCTGTCACCCTCCGCTTGGGCCTCTGATCCCCCAGAGCCACTGCCTCCCAGCACCAGACCTCCAGCAGCCCACTCTGTCACCTGTGTCTCCCAGCCCAGCGTCTACGTGTGCTGCAGGGCTCCAGCCGCCGCCGCGCTCTAATACCTCCAGGGGAGGGAGGGGCGGCATCGTTATCCCCGTCTCTGCCTGGCTGCCAGGGCTCGTCTCAAGGGAGACAGTCAGTTGCTCACCTGGCGTGGTGGGTCGGGGACATGGCGTATCATCTGGCTCACCGCTTCCGCTGGGCTGCAGGTGAGTGACTGCGCGTCTTCTCCACCATCGCCATCTTGTCCACGAGGGAGACCGCCCGCCCGCCGACATCCACAGGTCCTTGCTCCTCGCTGCTTCCGCCTTTCTCGTCACATGCAGGCGATCCCCGCGCTGTCCCCTCTTCATTCACCGCCACTCGTCTGGGGAGGAAGATGATGAATCACTCCTGCTGTCCATGCGGCCTCCTGTTCCTGTCCCCCAGCGGCTCCCTTGTCAAATGAGTCCAGGGTGAGTGGCGTTGGGGTCCCTGGATCTTTAGCATTCTTTGGGGGTTTCTTTTTCCCCATTGTGACTCCTCCAAGCTTATGTAAGGCTAGTTTCACACTTGCGTTGGACGGGATCCATAGCATTGCGTTGTGTGACGCATGCAACGGATGCGTTGCATATAGTGGCACAACGCATGCTACAGATCGTACAAAATAACGCAATCCGTTGTAGTTTTTTTTTTTTTTTTCCTTGACTTTACACATCTGAGCATGCGCAGTTGTGTAAAGACAGCTGCGTTAACGGAATCCGTCAAATGACGCATTCTAACGGAATCCGCCACCATAGGCGTCCATTATAAAAACAGACGCCTAACTGATTCCTGCAGGTTGCATTTTTTTGACACTCTGCCAAGCGCAGAAAAACGTTACATGCTGCATTCCATCCGCCCAACGCAGCGTCAAAATAACGACCCTGCGGATGCAACGCAGACACTTGCGTTACAGTGCGTCATCCATACAAGTCTATGGAGAATAGCACAGTGCGTTAACGGACTGCGCTAGTCTCCATACTGACGGAATGCGCTGAACGCAAGTGTGAAACTAGCCTAAATGTGCTAAGATGATCCTGGGTGACGGAGCTCAGTCCTCAGACGTCATGCACCATGGAGTTCCGGACACGCGCCCCCCCCCCCCCCCAAACGCTGCGTTTTTAAATGTAAAGTGCGATCTAGAAATCCCCATTTTCCATAGACTTTGCTGGAAAACCAAAACGCATGCATTTTGGCATGAAAAAGGTGCATCTCAAAACAGACCTAAAATGCAGGTGGAAACGTAAAGTGCGGTCATACCCTTAGTGTTATGACTGAATGTTTGTCTGGAATCCCTACCCCCTCCTAAATCTGCAGTACATGGGCAGGTGGCCCTGACATAAAAGGTGGCTTCAGTAAATTTTTCATCTAATGCATAGACTAGGGCCACACAGAATTAATTTCTTTTTTTTTTTTTTTGACTCCGGTTTTTAATGGGAATGTATGTAGGTAAATGAACCAGCAAAAGCGACTAATAGTATTCTAAAACTACCCATCCGCTGCACTGGCAACCTGGCTATTGGGAGAGAATCTACTATTCCTCTGGAATTCAGTCAGGCAATGGCTGGAGCAGTTTTGGTCACCGCCCAGTATACACTGCGCATCAGCTGAAAGGATACCTCAGAACTGACAGCCAACTCTGTACTGATGCGCTGATGAACTTGCTGTCGGTCAACTGCTCTGGTCACACCTCTGCACCTCCTGGCAGCCTTTGGCTTCCAGAGCTTTCAGTGCGTCAGACAGGCAGGTTTACAATGCCATTAACCCCATATCTGCAGGTTAATGGCTTTTTTTTCTTCTAATTTTACATGACTGGTTCGTTTTTTTTTGTTTTTTTTTTTTTTTTTTTAAATCATATAATCTGGTTTATGACTCTTAACCTTTTCTCCTTTATGGAGCGCTGACCAAGCCAGGATAAGATTAATGGGCCATGCAATGCTCCCCTAGGTATATAAATATGGGAACTGCCTCTCTAGAGATTATAAGCACACAAACTCTTGCAGCATCCCAAAAAACCTGTCTGGAAATGGAGTTTCTGGTGTGGCTTCTTACCCCAGGTCATGTGACAAGACTCAATAAAGACTTGATATTAAGGATTGCTTCATCCAATAGGTGGCGCAAGAGTCATCAGTTAAATATTCAAATGGCCTTTTCAAACGCATTGAATGAAAAGAGAATGTCTGTCAGCTTTTCTCATATTGACAGTTTGAGCAGCTCAGTCATCTAGCACTGTGCTGCCTTAACCGGGACCGTTGGTCATGGCCAGCTTTTATCTGAACAGTACATATGCATGATTGGGACACACAGCATGAAACCTCTTGGGGTGTGTACAGATATTGGTATTGTGGTGTCCACCAGACACTCAAGGCAGTTTAAGAAATGTGTTTTGTGTTCTCTCCCAGGCCCACACTTTAATTGAGGCCCCAAATGCTAACATGCCACCATTTAAAGTTTGCATGGTGGTGCAACTACCGAGCCAACGTCAGACTTCAGTGAGCCTGGCCACTGCTGTGATGGGCCTCAGCTGATCACGAGCAATTCGAGGTCACCACTGGTGTTCCCACTGTGTCCTTTTGCTCGGGGTCCCTCCAATCCTGGTGAACGTGGAACGGGTCTTGGGTGTTTCCAGCACTCACGGCAGACCATGGAATCCCATGTAGCTGTAGAGAACCCAGGCTGAGCGGGATGTGTACCGCCCCGTGGCTCGGCTGGCTGCCGAGCCGCTCGGATCCGTGCTCGTCGGTGGGTGGCTCGAGCTCCTCATGGACCCGGGGTCACGTCGCTCTCAAGGGGGTGGTGATCTACGGTGGGGTGGTCCACGGCCAGGGCCGCGGTTGTTTGGGTGTTTAAGTTCGTGATGCCACCCACGGGTTGTGGTGAATAGATGGACACCACTGCTGCCGTTGACTAGACTCCCGGGGACTGTGTTGCGCAATTTGGTGTTAACCCCCTCCATGGACAGGGGGTGATGGGCCCGTGGGGTGAGAGGCTGGGGGAGGGCGTAGCGGTGCAGTGCTGTGCGCGGCCCAAGGGCACTGTTGCACTCACATGACAGACCCACTCACTAGAGTCTCTGGTAAACCAAACAAGATGGTGGACGGTGCACGCAGCCGGCTGCGCTTCTCCCCTTTTCAGGTTGGTGGTTTCCGCCTTTCTCCTGCACCTCACTTTTAATGTAATGATGACTCCTATGCCTGAGCAATGGTGGTCCGCTCCCCAGCTTTGTGTGCCAGAAGAGCCCTTTTTGCCCGCAGACGCTGGCCCGTGGGATCTCTATGCCTGGGCGGTGGCTTTCTATTCCTATGGTTGGGCTGTTGCCTTCAGTCAGGTCTTAGGTGGGAAAGGGCCTAAAGTCCAGTCCTCAATCAGTTGATTCGGTCCAGTTGTTTCTGGGTCTGAGTACCCCTCCTGGTGCCCCGGTTCGGTACTGGCGGGCCACCACCCGTGCCCGGTTCTTATGGTTCCACCGGCTGTAATCCCAGCTCCTGCAGGCGGCCACCACCGTCTGCCTCCTTGCCAGAGGTGACTGGGCTCCGACCCAGACACCTGGTGTTTAGTCTAGGGCAGACCTGGACACAGGTCTGCACTTGAACTCCACTCCACTTCACTGTCAAGACTAATCTACACTACTTGTTTTTCCTGCCTCAGGGCCTGTGTACTCCGATGGCTGGGTATCAAAATTGTGTGTGTGTCGCGGGCGGAGGAGGGGACGCTGCACTCACCCACTGCATGGGCTCTGGCTGCTCGGTGGTGGCTCGAGCGGTGGGCCGGATCCCGGGGACTTGAGCGGCGGTCCTCGCCCGTGAGTGAAAGGGTGTGGTTTGGTTTAGGGATATTGTCCGTGACGCCACCCACGGTTGTGACACCACCGCTGCTCTGGACGGGGATCCCGGAAGCAGTGACAGGGAGCAGCTTGGATGTTGTTTCTCCCCTCCGTGGGTAGGGGGGTTGGTTGTCCCAGGGCCCGGTGAGAGAGGGATGGATGTTTGGCAGGTGGGTTACGGGGCCTGGTGAGGTGCGGGGGCAGCGCTGTGCCGCACGGCACGGTGGTACTCACTCAGCCAGTAACGAATACAGTCTCCGGTAAAACAAACGGCTGGATGGACGGGTCCCACAGACGGCTGCGGTGTTTCTCCTCCCGGCAGGTTGATGGTGACTGCCTTTCCCTGCCCCTGTGTAGTGTACAGTTCTAATGGGTTCCCACCAGTAACCCGCTCCCCAGCTTGGATGGGTGCTGAAGGAGCCCCTTTTGCGCGCAGGCTCTGGCCCTGGGAACTTTAGCCTTGGCGGTGACTGTTTCCCTTCACGGGTTGAGCTATCACCTTCTATCGGGACTTGACTGCTGGGAAACCCATGAGGTTCCCTTCGCTAACGGATTTGACAAATTGGACGGCAACTCCTAGCCTTGTCGGGGTCCGTAAGCCCTGCCGGATGGTGCTGGCTTCTCTTTGCTCGCCGGTCCGGTACCGCCAGGCCACCGCCCGTCCACGGTCCTTTCGGTTCGCTCCAATCAGCCTCTCCTGCAGACTGTCACCACTGTCTGCCAACCTTGCTGTACCGTCCGGGCCACACACCCGGACCGCTTTCGGTCTGCTCCTCTACCACTTCACTTCCTTTCACTTCAAACCTCAAAACTCAACTACCTCCTTTTCCCGCCTCCAGGACTGTGAACTCCTCGGTGGGCGGGACCAACCGCCTGGCCCACCCCCTGGTGTGGACATCAGCCCCTGGAGGAAGGCAACAAGGATTTTATGTTTGGCTTTGGTGTACCTAACCGGGGTGTGTTGTAGTACCTGTGACTACCTGGCTTGTCCAGGGCGCCACATGTGCATGTCTTTTATTTTAAAAGTCACATGCAGTTCCTCTTATTCTGATGCACAGCTGGGGGCTGAATCCTGTAGCCATATGCTTTCTGTGATGAGTATCATATGGGGGACACTACTTCAAATTTTTTTTTCTTGCTGTATAATATAGACCCGCAGATGGTGCCGGTGATTGGTTGCGGTCAGACGCACTCCCAGCCTGTGTGACAGACTGCCTGATGCTTCCAATCAGATGCCGATGGGTGGGGAAAGTGGCACATATGTAATGAGCAGCCCCAAAAGGGAATGGGTGGCCTGGAAGCAGTGTATAGCTGCAATGGAGCCATTGTATGTACAGTGCACTTGCTCCTACCCCCTTCTAACACCATTTTTAACTGCTGGGTTCTGGTCCCCATAGACTTGTATGGGCACCGGCATCCGTCTCGGAACCTGACTTCAAAACAGACAACACTGTCCCGGTTATCTGCAAGTCCGCCCCTTACGAACTGCAATATAATGCGGTTGGAGTCTTCACGCGTAGGAACGTACTACGATAGCTTGGGTCCCCCTCTTATACACCTGTCACTTAAATTTTTCAGGCGTACATGTAAGATTCACTACTGTTTTGCAAAATGTTTAGTGTGAAAGGTGATAAATGGCTTATGACTATGTAATCACTGATTTATTTGTTTTCAGGTGGAAGCTGCTGGTATAGAACAGGAATTTAATTATGTCTGGGGGAAAAAAGCCAAGGAACTTTTCGGTAACACCAATTTTACAGATGTTCAGCTGAAAAAAATAATCGAGTCTATCTGGACACTGGGCATTGCAAACCTTAATGAAAGTGAACGTAATCTGGTAAGTGCCCTTACACTCTACTACACACCTATCTTGTTAATACACACGGAACTTCTAATTTCCCTGTTCTGAACTTTTTTTTTTTTTTTTTTTTCCCCCCCACTAACATCTATTTATATATTTTTTTTTTTTTTTAAAACCCTGCCATTATATAGTACATGGCAGGGACACATTGTGTCAGCACAGGAGTATTTGAGATACATTTGTGGAACTTGTTTTTAAATCAATAGATCTTAAAATTTTAAAAATGAACTTTAATAGGAAAAACCTTTAACGGTCATCCCATTGGAAAACCCAGTGGGTATGCCCATGTATAATAGATTCCATGAGTACATACTCTTGGGGTACATTCCCACACAACAGAAACGGCTGGATAATATGAATGTCAGTTTCCTTAATGGGCTGATCTTAAAATATTCCCCCCCCTTATTACTTATAGCAACCACATTTACTACCAGGATTCCTTGTAAATTAAGACATTAAGTGTCTTTTTGGATGACTGCATGCCTCAAGAGCTTTCCTGGGCAGACTCCATAGGAAACCACCGCCAGGTCTTCCAGAGCAACTTTGCTGGGGAAGGACACACATGCAGTTTGGTTACTAAAAGGTCACCACAAAATGCATAAAAAAAATGCATGGGGCCCAAGTGTCTGAAATGGGGATTCCTTGATCCTTTTGATA